>NC_091950.1:145330345-145651330 GCF_031021105.1 Erythrolamprus reginae | reverse complement strand
TTTTGCACGATCTGAAGTTTCCGAACACTTTTCAAAGGTAGCCCCATGTAGAGAGCATTACAGTAGTCGAACCTCGAGGTGATGAGGGCATGAGTGACTGTGAGCAATGAGTCCCGGTCCAGATAGGGCCGCAACTGGTGCACCAGGCGAACCTGGGCAAACGCCCCCCTCGCCACAGCTGAAAGATGTTGTTCTAATGTGAGCTGTGGATCGAGGAGGACGCCCAAGTTGCGGACCCTCTCCGAGGGGGTCAATAATTCCCCCCCCAGGGTGATGGACGGACAGATGGGATTGTCCTTGGGAGGCAGAACCCACAGCCACTCCGTCTTATCCGGGTTGAGCTTGAGTCTGTTGACACCCATCCAGGCCCCAACAGCCTCCAGGCACCGGCACATCACTTCCACCGCTTCGTTGACTGGGCATGGGGTGGAGATGTAAAGCTGGGTATCATCCGCATATTGATGATACCTCACCCCATGTCCTTGGATGATCTCGCCCAGCGGTTTCATGTAGATGTTGAATAGCAGGGGGGAGAGGACCGACCCCTGAGGTACCCCACAAGGGAGAAACCTAGGAGTCGACCTCTGGCCCCCCACTAACACCGACTGCGACCGGCCAGAGAGGTAGGAAGAGAACCACTGAAGGACAGTGCCTCCCACTCCCAACCCCTCCAGCCGGTGCAGAAGGATACCATGGTCGATGGTATCGAAAGCCGCTGAGAGGTCAAGGAGCACCAGGACAGAGGATAAACCCCTGTCCCGGGCCCGCCAGAGATCATCCATCAACGCGACCAAAGCGGTTTCCGTGCCGTAACCGGCCCTGAAACCCGACTGCTGGGGACCTAGATAATCGGCTTCTTCCAAGGACCGCTGGAGCTGGAGTGCCACCACCTTCTCGACAACCTTCCCCATAAAGGGAAGGTTGGAGACTGGACGATAGTTGTTAAGTACGGCTGGGTCCAGGGAGGGCCTCTTGAGGAGGGGGCGCACAAGCGCTTCTTTATAGAGTGATGGAAAAACTCCCCTCCCCAAGGAAGCGTTGGTAATCTCCTGGGCCCAGCTCCGTGTCACCTCCCTGCTGGCCGAAACCAACCAGGAGGGACACGGATCCAGTAAACAGGTGGCGGAACTCACAGCTCCAATGGCCTTGTCCACTTCATCAGGTGTCACCAGATCAAACTCTTCCCAGACAGGTGGACAAGTACGTGCCCCAGTCACCTCGACTGACTCGTTGTCAGTCGACTCTGTTTTACAATTGGAGTCGAGGTCGGCCCGGATCTGAGCGACTTTATCAGCGAAAAACGTGTTAAACTCCTCGGCACTACTCTGCAAGGGCTCCCCAACTCCCCCCTGGTTAAGAAGGGAGCGGGTCACCCTAAACAGAGCGGCCGGGCGGGATTCCGCTGATGCAATCAAGGCGGCATGGTACGCGCATCTTGCCGCCTTGAGCGCCACTTTGTAAGTCTTAATAAAAGCTCTTACAAGTGTTCGATCGGATTCAGACCTACTCTTCCTCCATCGCTTCTCTAGACGTCTCTTTTGGCGTTTCAACTCCCGGAGCTCCTCGTTGAACCATGGGGCTCTACGGGGTCTAGCGCCATGGAGAGGTCGCAAAGGCGCAATCCGGTCAAGAGCCCCCGCTGCAGCCCTGTTCCAGGCCTCCGCGAGAGACTCCGCCGAACTGTGGACGAGTGCCTCTGGAATAACCCCAAGCGCCGTCTGAAAGCCCTCTGGGTCCATCAGGCGCCTGGGGCGGAACATCTTCATTGGTTCCGCCTCCCTGCGGGGGAGGATTGGAGCCAGGAAGTCAAGCCGTAGTAGGAAATGGTCTGACCATGACAAAGGCAACACTTCTAAGCCCCTTAGTCTCAGACCATTACTCAATTGCTCGGAAAGGAATACCATGTCAGGTGCGTGCCCTCCCTCGTGAGTCGGACCCTGAACTACTTGAGTCAGGTCCACGGCTGTCATGGTGGCCATGAACTCCTGTGCCAACCCAGAGGTTTCGCCGAGTGACGGCAGATTGAAGTCCCCCGAGACAATAAGTCTGGGGAACTCTACCGCCAACCCGGCTACCTCCTCGAGTAGCACAGGCAGGGCTTTTGACACGCAGCTGGGAGGCAGGTACGTGAGGAATAAGCCCACCTGAACTCCTAAGTCCAACTTCATCAAGAGAGACTCGCAACCCGCTATTTCCGGAGCAATGAGTCTACGCAGGCAAAGGCTCTCCCTGGCTACAATAGCCACTCCTCCCCCCCTCCCCTGGGGTCGCGGTTGATGCCATATCTGAAACCCGGCTGGGCAAATTTCAGAGAGAGGAACACCTCCCTCCGGGCCCAGCCAGGTTTCAGTAATACATGCCAGGTCGGCCTCCTCATCCAGGATCAAATCCCGGATGAGGAGAGCTTTATTAACCACCGACCTGGCATTCAACAGCAGCAACCTGAGCCCAGGGCCAGAGTTTGTATTGTTATCTTTTGTATTGGCACATCGTATATAAAGTAAATGAAACTGCTGGGGGGGAAAAGTTGGCATTGTGGTACTTGTTTGCTTGGATTCCCTTTATCAATAGGACCCTCATTAATTTCATTGGGAAAGATGCACATCAATATTTTTTTGGGGGGGGCGAGGGTCTGTATTTGATTCAGCCAGGCTTCCTTCTGAGGTTCGTTGATGGTGCCAGCCTGTGGTATATGGCCTATTTCAATTAGGATTTCACTGTGAAATTAGGTAGGGAGAGCTGATCTGAGACTAATTAAACTGAAGTTTCATCTTTAAGGAACTTAGTCAGGGCCCATAAATCTTTAGCCACTGAACCGTTTTCTGAATGCAAATTACCTTAAGCTGCTATCGGCAAATGTAAGCTTTGGTTCCCCATAGGTAAAATTAGAAAGGGACCTGGTGTCTGCTAATGGGTTCCGGAATGCATTCCGCTCTATGGATATTGGTCCTTTTGGAAAGACTGCACTGATCCTGATAGTGGTATCTGCCCTTACTGCAATTTGCATTAGCAAACTTCTCTGATGTGGATTGGATGACTGCTGCTTGCCAAAGATTTTAATGATGATGCGTGATTACCTTTTTCCTGCCCAATGAGGCAACTAGGTACTGGTATTTAACAGCAAGATTAAAATTAAAACCGGTCATTTTGCCAAGCTATTTGTGAGCATAGAATATCTGACACTCAAGGCCAGTTGGCATGGTAGGTCAATGTAAGGGATAGCTCTATAATTGCCAGACACTGGAAATAAATTATAAGACTTGTCACTTTGGGAAGTATAATAGATCTTGTAACACAATTCTGGTTACATACTTAATTACAATTTGACCTAAACTAGTGGTGTTGATAATCTGCTATCTGGATTACTGAAATGTGCAAAAACTATTTAATAATAATAATAATAATAATTTATTAGATTTGGATGCCGCCCCTCTCACAACACACAATTCATAACAGCAATACACCATGTACAAATCTAATGTTAAAAAACAATTTAAAACCCTTGTTATAAGAAGAAAACAATCACACAACCTAAAAGACCATACATACATTTGAATGTATTTTGAGGTTTGTTGTGAAATTAAGATTTCCTTATTATTTTTGTCAGGTAAGATAGTAAGCACAGGTAATAATTGCTAAAGAAAGATTATTCTAATTTTTGTTGCGAGCATTCAGCTTATTGGTTGTCCTCTTTTAATTACCACATTTGAGCCTGGAGTTTTGATTGTAAGTCATTGTGGTCATTAAGCGAGTCGTCTTGTGACCTGACTTGGATTTATGACCGTTTTTACAATTGTGGTCATTTAGCAAATCCATTTTCACAAGTGGATGTTTTTTGCCAGAACCAGAAACCAGCAAAAAAAACAAAAAAAACCTTGCAAATTGTAGTCACCTGACTGTGGGATGGAGCAACTGGTCATAAATGAGAGCCATGTATCAAGCATCTGAAATTCAATAATATGATTATGAGGTGTGGCTATGTACAGCATTCATAACTTTGAGGATGAATTGTAAGTAACTTCTTTTGGTTCCGTCATAAGTGAATGGTCATTAAGTCAATGGTCATTAAGTGAGGATTACCTGTATGCTTCTTTGTGCTAAAATAAAGGTAAGCGAAACCAGCTAAGTCCATTGTGTCTGAGCCTTAGAAGACTAGCAGCATCTTAGGCAGGTTCACATATTGTTTCAGATAAAACTTCCTAACCATCCATATTGCTTAGTGATAATTTTATCTTAAAAACTGTATTGATCTCAGTTCCTGGAAGGTTGGAGAAAGTGGAATTGCTAATGAGAGTAATGGGTTTATTTTTTTTAACTTAAAAGGAGGCCCTTTAGGACCTGACCTTTTGCTTAAAACCATTAGGCGCTTGTTCTTACGTTTTGCACTTGGTGCTTAAGAGAAATGTTTCTGGCAGCAAATCAAAATCTGTGAATAGATTTGGCTTACTTTTCTTCTCTTGGTATTCCAGAATGCGTGAAAACTCCGGAAATCGCTCAGTTCAGCATTAGAAGGGACTGATTCAAGAATTAAGACTTACTGCTATTCACTGTATTCTACAGTATGTCAGAAGCATGGCTTATGGTGTCCATATTGTATTACTTTATTTACTCCCAAAATGATGATGGCAGATTTACTGGTTTTAATTTTAATGGAGAACAATTGAGCCAGCCTGCAAAAGCTAGACTTGCTCTTTATAGCAATGGGGCCTCCCCTTGTGGCCCAGTGGGGGAGGAAGAGGGGAACTGGGCTGTGAGATTGGCGGGCTGGCACACATGTACATGCATGCATATGCGTGCCAGGCAACTGCTCGCATGAATGGATCTGCACATGTACATGTGTGCAATGGCTTGCCTCTTGCACAGCCCAGTTCCAAACAGGCCATGGCCCAGTACTGAGCCATGGTTGGGGGTTGGGGCCCCCTTTTTTATGCATAAATATATAGAGAGAATTACTTATAGGATAAGAACATTATTCTATGTTTGGAAATACAGTGATAGCTCTACTTACGAACTTAATTCATTCCGTTACCAGGTTCTTAAGTAGAAATGTTCTTAAGTAGAAGCAATTTTCTCCATAAGAATCAATGTAAAAGCAAATAATGTGTGCAAAACCATTAGGAAAATCCAAAACTTTAAGGCTTAAAAAAAAAAAGCCGCTGCGGTCGGACGAAGCGGAGGTGGAGGAAGGAACAGCAAGAGGTGGCAAGCGGTGGCAGTCCCAACGAAGCAAGGCGAAAAGAGCCTCTCTTGAGCTCCATGAGTCCTTGTCTCCTATTTTTGTCCACCCCATTCTGATCCTTTCCACCACGCCTTTCTCCTCTCTTGAGCTCCATGAGTCTTTGCCTCCCGTTTTTGTCCACCCATTCTGATCCTTTCCACCACGCCTTTCTCCTCTCGAGCTCCATGAGTCCTTGCTTCCCATTTTTGTCCACCCCATTCTGATCCTTTCCACCACGCCTTTCTCCTCTCTTGAGCTCCATGAGTCCTTGCCTCCCGTTTTTGTCCACTCCATTCTGATCCTTTCCACCACGCCTTTCTCCTCTCTTGAGCTCCATGAGTCCTTGCCTCCTATTTTTGTCCACCCCATTCTGATCCTTTCCACCACGCCTTTCTCCTCTCTTGAGCTCCATGAGTCTTTGCCTCCCGTTTTTGTCCACCCCATTCTGATCCTTTCCACCACGCCTTTCTCCTCTCTTGAGCTCCATGAGTCCTTGCCTCCCGTTTTTGTCCACCCTACTCTGATCATCTCCATCACACCTTTCCCTCTCTTGAGCTCTGAGTCCACCTCTCGCTGTCCCTCCCCCCCCTGTTCGCCCGCCACCGCTTCCCCCCGCTTCCCCTCTCGCTATCCCTCTGAGCTGCTCGAACCAGCAGCAGCCAAGAGAGAAGCGAGGGTTCATAAGTAGAAAATGGTTCGTGAGAAGAGGCAATCTATCTTTCTATGGGTTAAGCTTAAGAGAATAGGTATTGTTCTGTCCTGGTGCTGGCCCCATAGAAGGTAAATTTTGATATGCTTGGCTAGATTGCTCATATCAGTAATGGTGGAGTATATTGTTTGATTGGCTTGAACAAGTCTCCTAGACAAGCTAGTTTTTCCTAGCTGGTTAATTATTTAGGAAGGGGAGAAAAAGAACAGTCCCTTGTAATGAATTTTAATCAGGAGAGACTGTCTTTCAAACCACCCTCTTTGCAATTAACTCAGCAGATACTCTGAGATCAAAGATATTGTTGAAGTATGTAATATGCATATTACAAGGCATTGCTGGATATACTCCACTGAATTTAATAGGTATTCTGAGGATGTTGCTAGCCATGCGCTCCTTATTCTTCCCATTTTCTAATTAAACTCTTTATCCTTGTATTATTTTTATTGTTGCTTTTTAAATGCAAGTTCCTTATAGTTCAGAGATTTGGTGGTAAACAAATCTGTAAAATAAAGAGATAAATAAGCCATAGCCTTGGCTTCATAATTTTAATAAACATTGTTATATTTTTGTATACTACCAATACGTACTTGACAAAATAAATAAAATAAAAGAGAATTTCTTCTTAGAGTTTGTTTGATTAGAAAGACTGCTTGGATATTCAGGATTTTTGCTCAATAATGGTTTGTATTTCTAGGATTTGGGCAGAATTTTACAGTACTATAAATCCAGATCTCTTTCTGTAATTTCTGGAGCTAAGCTTGAAGGGACTTTCACAACAGGCTAAGAACAATCTACAGGTGGTCCCTGACTTACAACCATTAGTGACTGTTCAGTGTTGCAGCAGCACTAAAAATAGTGATTGTAAGTTACTATTCCTGTAGCACAGGGGTCCCCAAATTTGGCAGTTGTAAGGCTTGTGGACTTCAACTCCCAGAATTCTGGGAGTTGAAGTCCACAAGTCTTAAAGTTGTCAAATTTGAAGTCTTCTGTTGTAGTGACTTACAGCACATGACACTTGCAGATCCTTGTGGTTACTTGATCACAATTTGGGCATTTGGCCACTGGGTATGTACAATATTTATGATAGCTGCAGTGTCATGAAGTAATGTAATTGCCATTTGTGATGTTCCCGGCCAGCTTCTGACGAAAGTCAATAGCTGCCTTGCTCAGCAATGAGAATTGTAGCCCCAATTGGGGGATCATAACCTGAGGATTAGCTGGAGTTGATTGAGCCAGTTGAGTCTAACAGCTTATTGTAAGATTAACACACAAAAAAACTCAGAAAACGTAGTAGGTTAAACCCTCCTTCCTTATAGCTCGTACGCTGCAAAAGAATAAGAATATATGATGACTATCATTAAGTCCTTATAAGAAATGACATGATTAAAGTAATTTAAGGAACTGAGAAGAAATTGGGGGTATCTGAAGGCAAACATAGGAAATATTGGTACTTCCTACATTTGTGTTGGTGATGACCTCTAAAGTGTTGATAATGACCTATAAAGCCCTACATGGCATCGGGCCAGAATACCTCTGGGACTGCCTTCTGCCGCACGAATCCCAGCGACCTATAAGGTCCCACAGAGTTGGCCTTCTCCGGGTCTCGTCGACTAAACAATGTCATCTGGCAGGCCCCAGGGGAAGAGCCTTCTCTCTGGCGGCCCCGGCCCTCTGGAATCAACTCCCCTCAGAGATCAGAATGCCCCCACTCTACTTGCCTTTCATAAATTGCTTAAGACCCACCTATGTCGCCGGGCATGGGGGAATTAAGATACCCCCAGGCTTATATAGTTTATGTATGGTATGATTGTATTGTATGGTTTTAATGATGGGTTTTAGATGTTTTTAAATATTAGATTTGTTATATTGTTATTATTGTTGCTGTGAGCCGCCCCGAGTCTGCGGAGAGGGGCGGCATACAAATCTAATATTATATTATTATTATTATTATTATTATTATTATTATTATTATTATTATTATTTAGAGATGTGGAATTTCCTCCCCCAAAAAAGTTTTAAAAAAATAAACAGAGCAGAAACTTCTTCAACTCATTTATTTGACTTGTGAAATCAACCGTACCCAGTACATTTCCTGTTCTGTTTTGTTGTTCTGTTCTATTCTATTCTATATGAGAGAGCCAAGGAATCAATACTTTTACGATTTTTCAAGCCTCCTCCTTGAAGCTTTTAGAGGAGACTGTCATTCAGTAGAAGTCTGATGTTGCCTCTGCCAGGATGAAGCACCTCAAACACTCAAAAAGAGGGGGAATTATTTGCTTATTTGAGTGGTTCCCACAGGAGGAGAGAAACTTCTGATTACAGAGCAGGGAATCCCTAGCCATTTCCCTGACCTGTGAAAAGGCTATTTCTCTAACGTTGGGGATTCTGCTTTTTCCTTATTTGGCAAGCTTCAGGAGGCGCTGGATGTCGGGCTCGATGCTGCTGGTAAGGAACCTGGAGCTGTACCGCTTGAAAGGTTCTCCTTCAGGTCCCACCAGGAACTTCTCAAAGTTCCAGGAGATGTCGTCGCGATGTACGGGGCTCCACAGGATGAACTTTGGCTCCAACATGAAGCAGGACGGATCGTCATCTGGGTAAGGGAGTTTATCCTTTAGGTAGGCAAAGACAGGGTGGGTGTTGTTGCCATTCACTTCACACTTCTGACAAAGAGTAAAGTTGGGTTCAAATCCAGACCCAGGCCTCACATATTTCAAGGTAGGGTGGATCTCTTCATTTGTGCAGTTTTCCTGTTTGGGAGGAAATATAAAGCAGGGTGAGAACTGAAATGCCCTGCATAAGCGACAACATTGGCCCCTCCCTTGCTAATCTTGAAGGCATCCATGGAGGGTTATGTGCATTTTGTACTGATTCTACCCTCAAGTACAAGTTTCCTTGGTCCTTCACTTATGGTAAGTGCAGTGATCTGCTCAAGAATCATGACCAAAACAGTTGTTGAACGGGTCCAAAGATGGACTACAATAATGGTGGAAGGTCTTAAGCATAAAACGTATCAGGAAAGACTTAATGAACTCAATCTGTATAGTCTGGAGGACAGAAGGAAAAGGGGGGACATGATAGAAACATTTAAATATGTTAAAGGGTTAAATAGGGTCCAGGAGGGAAGTGTTTTTAATAGGAAAGTGAACACAAGAACAAGGGCTTTAGTCGACGGGACCCGGAGAAGACCAACTCTGTGGGACAACCAGCCACTGGAATTTGTGCGGCAGAAGGCAGTCTTGCCGATATCCTGGTCCGGTGCCGTGAAGGGCTTTATTCCCCCATGCCCGGCAATACAGGTGGGTCTTAAGCAATTTACGAAAGAAATATTTATTATTAGATTTGTATACTGCCCCTCTCCAAAGACCCGAAGAAATAAATAATGTTGGATGCAACAAGTGCAGCATATGATGAAAGTAAAGCATGTGTGACAATAAATGGAATAATTAGAGAAAGGTTCAACACTGAACAGATCAGGATATGAGAAAACCCTTGATTCTTTTATGTATTTATGGAAAATGGACAGTGTAACAAGTACAGTGGGGGGTGGGACGTAGTTAGTCAGCCACCAATTGTGCAAGTTCTCCCTCTTAAAAAAGGACAAGAGAGGCCTGTAATTGACATCCTAGGTAGACCTCAACTATGAGTGACAAAATGAGAAAACGAATCCAGGAAATCACATTGTCTGATTTGGAAATAATTTATTTGCAACAAGGCCAAAAAAAATTGTGGTTGGGTGGAATTGGCGAGATCCAAAAGAAAAGAAGAGAGGTCAGAAGTTTAAGGGATAAAAACACAGCATCAAATTGATGTAGGAGTTTGGTGGAAATGAGAATAGCTTCAGGAGCAGAAGGATTTTGTATTGATAGATTAGATCTCCTTTTTTCCTCTTAGCCCATCAATGATCAAATATCTAATCATTATCTTCTCATTATTTAAGTTGGCCATATTCATATCCATGCATTCTCTATCCTTTCCCTTATAGCAGCAAACCACCCCACAGTGCCAAGTTCCCTTAAGTTCAACCCAGCATGAGAATTGAAATCAACCACATTTCATGGACACAACATTGGAAAATATTGCCCAGGATCATTTGGTTCAAGAGTGACGTTCAGAGGAGTAAAGTTAAACCAAAAATATAATTTTGATCTTCATTTAAAAAACTGTAATACACACTTTAAACGGTTACTAACGGAACTCTCCTCTTATAAACAGGGAAAAGGTTTTTAAAAGCCCATATTTGTGTAAAAGAACATGCTTTTTTCTAAAAACAGCAGAAGCATCACAAATGTCTGCTTGATTAATGAACTTTACATCGAAATGCGTTTCTGGCACCACTTGTTGCTCTCTTTTATGAATCTTGCAGGGTTGAACAATGTGGATGCTGCTTTGCTAAGAGCAACCCAGTGGGGTCACCCACAAACGCAAATCCTAGAAAGTAGAACCTGGACACATTCTCTCTCTGGGTGGAGTGACATGGTATAGAGCCATGCGCTCCTATTTATTTGGGAACATAAGGAAGTGGGGTATGATTACATATACATGTCAAAATGATATACTGTACAACTTCAAACGTATCTTTGAGTTTCTTCTTTTCCCACACATATCAAGGAACGGATCTTCAAGGAACTTCCTAAAAAGCAGATGTTTATTCGCACCTTTTTATCTGGCTTAATCTCCCTTAATTGGCCTGCTGGTTTGTGTGCTCCAGGCAATGAAACTTCCCCCTTTGATCCTATAATGTCCTGTCCGGAGTTGTAAAAGCTTTGAGATGTTTATTCTGAGCCCTGTTCCCAGGGATGCAGATTAGGCGAGTTCACGGCCTTTCCTTGTCCTGGGTTTTAGAATCAGGGTCACACAGTATATATATGTATTTTTATGCTAGAAATCCAGATTAATAAAAATCCTATCCTAACATAACTTGCTATACTGCAACAGAACAATGTATTGTTCTCTCCATCATTTTGACTTTTTCAGATGAGCAACATCCCAGCAAGGGGAAATGAAAAATATGTCAATTATTGAATACAAGTGTTATTTGATCTTCCTATTGTATATACGGTAGGTCCTACCCTTCCCAGCTGCCAAGTTAGTGAGGACAGGATAACAATCCTGGTTTCTAAAAATGTAAGGAAGAAAGAACCATCATTTCCCAATGGAAGAGAAACTGATTTTTTGTAATTGCAGAAGAACCACCTATTGTTGCACACAAAAAGAAGAAGACATGAATGAGATCAAATTAAAGGACTTACCTGGTAGCCAAACTGATTGCAAGGAAAACCCAGTATAACCAGCCGTCGAGGATATTTGCTCTGCAGCTGATTCATCTGGGTGTAATCCCTCACTGTGGTGGCTCAGAAAGATGCCACGTTCTCGATCAAAACCACTCTCCCCCTGAAATTGTTGAAATCCACTTTCTCCCCTTGGAGATCAGTGGCGCTGAGATCATAGAAAGATTTGGCTATGGGGGTCATCGTTGCGTAGAGTGGGTTGAAAGGGGACCAACGCAAGATGCTTGTAGATGCGGTGATCTGCTTCAAGTGCTCTTCGGTATACTCGTGTGCTAGGTTGCACCAAGGTGCCTTTCTTCCTAGGTAATCTGCAGAGGGTGGAGCCCCTCCTTGTTAGCCATCTAGCTCTTTCCTGATTGGGAGCAAAGCAGCAGGTCAGGGTGATATGAGCCCCATTGCAAGCCTGTAATCTAAGCCATGGTGATACTTTGGACAATCCTCAATAATTCATGCTGCTTACATCAAAAACACTCTTAGAGGGAGATGAATGGAAACCATGAGATGCAACAACTTTTTTCCTCCTTTGAAGTTAGGGCCTTTGTAGAGAATGAAGCCATGCTTGGCATTTTACGTTTCCCAAAGAAAAGTGGAGATCAAGGGGGGGGGGAGGAATTACCCTTAGATTATCTATGGTTGACCTATCCAGATTCCTAAGAGGTCATTAAGGGGCGAGTACAAGTGCACTAGAGTGCCTTCCATCCCCTGTCCTATTGCTCTCCTATATCTCCTATACCTTTCTTCTATTCCTATATCTCTTCTTCTATTCTTTCATTGATATGTTCTATTCCTATATCTTCTATTCTTTCTTAGATATATTCTTTCTTAGATATATTTTACTATGAGTATCTCCTCTATAACCTTCATCATGCATTTTACTGTGTGTATATATATGTCACATGTTTAAGCTGAATTTGAAAATTAAGGGAGACTAGGATAGATCTATTTCGGCCTTATTTTGGCCTCATCAGCTAGCCATACCCACTGGGACTTGAACCTGCAACCTTTGCCTTGTAAGGCAGAGAATTATCCTCTAGGCTACAGTATCCAATCCCTTTATATATATATATATATATATATTTATTTTCCTGTATATATACCCACTAAAACCTTCATTGTGTATTGGACAAAATAAATAAATAAATAAATAAATAAATAAAAAATGGCTGACTTTTAAAAAGTTATACAAGTTACTATGTGGATATACAGCTAGGAATTTTATTCTAGTTGTACCTTTGGCTCACGAAGTGGCAACCTGGAGTTCAACATCCTTAGAAGATACTACCTGAGACAATAAACAAACAAATTACTTGCGGGACTGCTGATGAGTCCCAGCAACGGGTTAGGTCCCATAGAGTTGGCCTTCTCCAGATCCCGTCAACTAGACAGTGTCGTTTGGTGGGACATAGGGGAAGAGCCTTCTCTGTGGGGGCCCCGGCCGGCACTCTGGAATCAGCTCCCCCCAAAGATTCGTATTGCCACCAATCTTCTCGCCTTCCATAAGAGTCTAAAGACGCATCTATGCCACCAGGCTTGGGGTCATTAGACATTAGATTGGATAAGTGGGTTTTATATTAACTGGATTTAAGATTTGTATTGCATTGTTCTTTTTATATGTTGTAAGCCACCCCAAGTCCCCGGAGAGGGGCGGCATATAAACCCAATTAATAAAATAAAAAAATAAAAAACAAAGCCTGGTTGATGGAGAGGCATTGCTTCTGAGGGAGCTGATTCAGTTTGGGTTGATAGAAATCCAGAATGCTGGACATTTAAGGGTAGCCACACACAAAAAAAGCAGATTATGGAGCAAGGCTTGGAAGGATGCGACAAAATGAACAATGCAAAATTGGTATACGTACATGGTGGACCATATTCAATTTGAAATTATGGATAAAAGGATAAATTCGGATAATGAAACTGAGTTGGGACAACTGATGGGACGGTGGGACAAGGTAAGACGATATATGAAGAGCAGAGTCCGAGACCAAGCTACAAGAAATAAATTGGAATCACTCTATAATATGTAAAGAGATATATTGCTCTTGGGTAAAGTGGACTATACAAGAAACACCCCCGATTTGGTGGTGGGGAATGTGTGTGTGTCTGGGTGGTGGGCACATTTCACTATGCACTGTTTTATGTTGTGTGTATATAAACTTGTTAAAAAATAATTAAAAATAATTTTAAAAAAAAGATTATGGAGCAAGGCTATTTCCTAATGAAAAAAATCTCTTTTTTATGAATATATGTCGGAGCCATTCTGGGGAGCCCTTCCATTAGAAACTGCTGAAAAATATCTACGAAATGTTTCATAATGGTCCAATTTTTCTTGGCCTTCCTGCACAAGTAGGAATAAAAGAACTTGCACGTCCCACGTGGCTGAAATTATTTAAGAGGAAAAATAAGGCAGCTTCTCTATGACAAAATACGCCCTTGATATGGACAAACCAATCAATCTCCTGCAGGGCCATCCAGCCACTTGGCGGATAGTTTATTTTGATAGGTGTCAGCAATTACTAGCCATATACAGGAGATACAGCTATAAACCATTTATAATAGATACCTGTTCATTTTGCATTTTATAACAAAAGTGGAAAAAAATATCTTCTTATGAAAAAAAAAGATTCCTCCATATATTCCAGGTACAGTTCTTATTTATATATTTGAAATCAACTGAAAATGGATGGTGAGCTTCCTTAAATTGAGGGCAAACTTGTCCCGTTCTGAGAACACATCTGAGAAGAAAAATGACACATCCTCTTTTCTAACCAGATAATGAGAGCCCTTCTGCTTCTCTTGGCACAAGAACATGCACTGAATTATTAACTATTGGATCAGATTCCCAGAGAGCTGAGCAGGGAGAGGGAAGACATGTAACCAGACCCCAGTATTCAGATATGATATTCTAGAGAGGGAGGAAAGCCAACTCTTATTAATGTAAGTTCCACCATTGCCAAGGGAAAGCATTCTGAGAACAAGAGGTCAAAGGACCATTTTGTCCAAACATCAAGTAGTTGTAGTCCACAATACAGTAGTTGTTGAGTTCACATATTGTGCAAAGTGTTTGCTTCAGTAATGGTTCATGCCACAAACCATAATGGCCAAATTAAGGGTAAAAAGCCATAAGCCAGATTTTAAAATTCCTGCTGAAATAAATGTCCTAACAATTCTCCTTCTCCTAAGGTTAGGCTCCACTTTTTCTTGTCTATACCTAACTTCTGTGAATCAATCAAGTGACATAGGGGAAGGTTTGGTAGGGAAGGTTTGCCTATTTGCCGATGATTCTAAAGTGTGCAATAGGGTTGATATTCCTGGAGGCGTCTGTAATATGGTAAATGATTTAGCTTTACTAGATAAATGGTCAAAGCAATGGAAACTGCAGTTTAATGTTTCCAAATGTAAAATAATGCACTTGGGGAAAAGGAATCCTCAATCTGAGTGATTTCTGACAGTCTCAAAATGGGTGAGAAGTGTGGTTGGGCGGTAGGAAAAGCAAGTAGGATGCTTGGCTGCATAGCTAGAGGTATAACAAGCAGGAAGAGGGAGATTGTGATCCCGCTATATAGAGCGCTATATTGACAAAATTGAACAGGTCCATAGACGGGCTACAAGAATGGTGGAAGGTCTTAAGCATAAAACGTATCAGGAAAGACTTAATGAACTCAATCTGCATAGTCTGGAGGACAGAAGGAAAAGGGGGGGACATGATCGAAACATTTAAATATGTCAAAGGGTTAAACAAGGTTCAGGAGGGAAGTGTTTTTAATAGGAAAGTGAACACGAACAAGGGGACACAATTTGAAGTTAGTTGGGGGAAAAGATCAAAAGCAACGTGAGAAAATATTATTTTACTGAAATAGTAGTAGATCCTTGGAACAAACTTCCAGCAGACGTGGTTGGTAAATCCAGTAACTAAATTTAAACATGCCTGGGATAAACATATATCCATCCCAAGATAAAATACAAAAATAGTATAAGGGCAGACTAGATGGACCATGAGGTCCTTTTCTGCTGTCAGTCTTCTATGTTTCTAATCGGGATCATATTTTAACTAAGGCTAAGTCATCCAAGACGATGAGTGACAAATCTTACTGTGTAGACTGTACAGTCATATTTACAAAATGTGAAGTACCAACATGAGCCAAGGATGGACGTCACGGATTTTTAGTAACTTTTCTGGCGAGCTTAGTTTAAATGGGGAGAGTATATAGAACAGAACAGAATAGAATGGAATTCTTTATTGGCCAAGTGTGATTGGACACATAAGGAATTTGTCCTGGTGCATATGCTCTCAGTGTACATAAAAGAAAATATACATTTGTCAAGAATCACGAGGTACAACACTTAATGATTGCCATAGGGGTCAAATAAGCAATATATCAATACACAATGGTGCCTCTACTTAAGAACTTAATTCGTTCCGTGACCAGGTTAAGTAGAAACGTTCTTAAGTAGAAGCAATTTTTCCCATAGGAATCAATGTAAAAGCAAATGTGTGAAAACCCATTAGGAAAGAAAGAAAAGCTCGGAATTTGGGTGGGAGGAGGAGGAGGAAGAAGAGGAGGACAGTCGCTGCCTAAGGAAGGTGAGGTGAGGGGAATCAAAAAAATCCAAAACTTTAAGGCTTAAAAAAAAAAGAGGGACTCTGAGGCAGCAAGAAGCACATGCCTCCCATACACCCAGCACAAGACTGCCTCCCATACACAGGCTGCTGCTATCTGCAGCCTCTTCCTTCTCATGCTGAAGGGCTCCCCTCTCCTCTCGCTCGGTAGCCAGTGCCTTTCCTTCGCTGTGGTGACTCCTTGGCTGCCCAGCGCGAAGGGAGCGTTTCTTTTCTCTGGGCGCTGGCAGAGGTTTATTCCCTGTCCAAGCGCTCAGAGAAAGGAAAATGCTTTGTTCGCTCTGGACTGCCAAAGCCTCCTTAAACATCACCAAAAGGTTCCTCTGGCAGCCCAGATGGCTGGGATTAAAGGGGGAATGCCAGGAAACTGGCCGGGCCTTCGTGCCGCTCTCAAATTTATGGGGAAATTTTCCCAGGCTCGGGTTCTTAAGTAGAAAATGGTTCTTAAGTAGAGGCAAAAAAAATCTTGAACACCTGGTTCTTATCTAGAAAAGTTCTTAAGTAGAAGCACCACTGTATTTCTTTTTACAATGTATTATTTTTAAACAACAGTGCTAGAAGTGGCTGTCTTAATCCATGACACTTTCAATGATTGGTACTCACACATTTGAGCATTAGCCTAATTCTTGTGGGCTCCTGAAAAAGGATCGTTGTATTGATTTGGTTGTAGTTGCTTAAACCTGGTTTCCTCACTTTATTTGGAGTTTTGTGTGTCAAAGAACCTATCTGAATTTTTGTTTAAAAAGGCACAAGGCATCGTTATCCTAAATACACTGAGGAAAGTTTGCAGTTTGCTCTCCCTTTGCTTCGAGTCAGAATTCTCCGAGCTGAATTCCATTCCTGGTGGCCTCCAGAATTCCATTCCTGGTGGCCTCCAGATCATGGTTTTGTTTTTACGGCAACAAAAAAATGGGAAATTACTAGATGTTCTGTCAGGCTCTCTGGTAGAATCCTCCCAAAAATTCACAAGTACAAATTTCAGACACACACACGTTTGAAAATTCAAAACAATGTTCTTTATAATGAAAATTCACTTAAACTAAGCCCTCTTTTGGTATAGCAAAGAGTACTCTCAGTTGTTGCTGCCTATGCATCGCTCTCCGCATGTGTGGCTGTATCATTAACTCTTGTTCTGAATCCAAGGAGGAGCTAGATAATTGATCTCCTTCTGAGCTGTCTGCCACTCTCCTCCTCCCTGTCACTCATGTCTTCTTGGTCAGAGGAGCCTTCATCATTAGATTCCACTGGGGGCAAAACAGGCCTGCAGCATGTGGATGTCTCCCCCACATCCACAGTCCTTGGGGCAGGAGCTGGGCCAGAGCTAACCACAACACTAGATGACAAAAGTAATCATACTATATTTTTAGTTAAATACATTTGTAAGCAAATTAGGCTTTCTTCAGCACTCCCCTTTTAGCATTAGGAAACACAACGGAAAGATGAAGGGAACTAGAAACTATTTCAGAGCTGTACTCTGAGTGAACTTTTCATAAGGATATAGAAGATCAATTCGCTGGTAAGGAAACACAAGAGCCACCAACCACTTTGAGGATCTTTATTTGTAAATGTTAATTTGTTGTTTAAAGTAATGAGTTACAATGACAGGTTATACAGGGAAACCTAGTCAGAGTGCCAAGTTCACAAAATACAGACATAGCAGAGGATTCAGAAAGTTGTACATTTGGTTGGATCCCACGACAAATTATGGGCAACTCTTTCTGCTACGGACAGAGAAGTTGCAATGGCCCATGACTTGCAGTACAGAAGGAGCCTCAAATACTGGATAGCATTTACCTTTTTCAGAAACCAGCCCATTTCGCTTCTCAGGTACTGGCCTGAAATTCACTTTTGTGACCACAAGGGAGCAGTATTCTAATTAGCCCCCTTCCCCGCCCCTCAGTTTCATATCGAGTGGGAGGTGTTTGATTTCATTAAGTTGTCAACCAACCAGTTTTCCAAACGGAGGATCGGCAACCAGGCTGGCTCTTGTAGGTTTAGATAGCGAGAACTCGTGTACTTCCATCAATTTTTTGGGGGGGGGGGGAGCTCCATGTGCTCCTTCTTGTTTCATTTTCTGAACATGTAGAATTTAATGTGGGGTCAGTTTTGTGCATTTTGTAGCAGCATCGGCAGCTATGCTCTCAGTTCCTAAGTAGAGCAAGCAGATCAACGTGATGCTAAATTGCAATAGGCTAGTGAAGCCATTCCATGGATCTCCCCAAGGACCACAGCTTTTATTTCCAGGTGGGCTTGAAGAATTTGGGTCTTCTTCAAAGCTTTGGCAATTTGAACTGCTGCTTGATCCCTTCAATGACATATCTTTCCACAGAGGTGGGCTGCTAAGGTGGAACAGTTGACATAAACAGGGATATTTAAAACTCTTGTTCAGTAACCTCTAGAAAAACTCGGGTTCCTTGTTCTTGGCTTATGTCAATCAGCATTATTTGCACTCTGTGGCATTCTCACTATTCCTGTCTTTCGCTATTGGTCGCCCCCGTGGCTCTGAGTGCTAGTGGAGTCCAGCGCAATTCTGCTACTGTACCTGGGCAGGAAGCGAAATCACGTGCGGAAACACAGGGGCGCCTGCGTTTCTGCGCACAATTTAGCTACCTGCCCAGGTGCAGTAGCAGAATTGCGATGAACTCTGCTAGCACTCAGAGCCATGGGGGCGAGCACGCATCACCATTCCACCTTAGCAGGCCACCTCTGCTTCGTCATAATTTTAGCCAGTCCTTCTTGAAAGTAATGCATTGTAAGTTTTAAAGAACCAGGAGGTGCTTCACATATTTTAGTAACTAGCTAGGTAGACACCTGGTTTTTGCTTTGCTTTATTCCTATCTCATGTCATTCCACACAATCCTTCCATAGCAGAGATTTAGAAAGCAATCTCTAAAAACTGCCAAATTTACTCACCGAGGATACCCCTGTTCACCATCAAGGCAGGGAAGAATTGGGCAAGGGAAGGGCAGTCATCAGGCCTTGGGCAGTGAGCACCTATGAACTGGCCTTCAGCCTTCATTTAACTTTTCATACTCATTATAAAGACAAAAGCAACTAAGAGCAAATAATGCTCCAAAGAAGTAGCCCAATTATACTTGGGCTTTGGAAAAAGATACATTAAAATAAATTATAAAAAAACCAAAACAATGCTTTTTCTTCCATCAGCCTCATTTTCTTCGGTCTTTCCCTTTTTCTTCCCTTTATGACAGACTTCTAGGTTCTCAGGCCCTATTCACTATAACCCAACCTTTACAACCTACTTTGGGTCCCGATAAAGCTACAGTTAATTAATAGTTATGTGCAGGTCTGTGTCTACAATTTCTCAAGTATCGAACTAGTTCTGGCAAGAAGTAGTTCCCCTGTGAAACCAGCAACTATACAAAACTTGTAGTCTCCCTCAGCAATCTGTAGCACAAGAGTCCTTCTGCCAGTAACAGGCACTGCTGGGTAGAATTATCAGTGTTTCCACTTATTGTAATGGCTTGATACCAGTTCAAATCCAACCAACCCAAGGAAAAAGGTCAAACGGGCGGTTTCAAAATAACACTAGTGAGAGCTTTTCAAGGCTTCACGACCCTCTTACTTTTTTCAGGGAACATTTGAGAGGGAAATTTATGACCTTCCAGGAACCAAATTGTCCCAGGTGACATAAACAGGGATACTTAAAACTCTTGTTCAATAACCTCCAGAAAAACTCGGGTTCCTTGTTCCTTGACTTATGTCATGTCAACCAGCATTATTTGCATTCTCACTATTCCTGTCTTTTGCTATTGCTTCCCCCTTTCCTTGCTTGAGCAAAACAGTCGATTCCAACATAGAGAAGAAGGAAAAGAGCAAAGGAATATAGATCCATTTCTCATCCATCTTTTGTTATAAAGGGACAGTTTATCTAGCAGCAAATGCCACAATATCCATTTTGAAACGGTCCGAAAGGCTTTGGCTAAAGTCGTATGCTAAAGGCCAAGTAAAGAAGGACTTGTAAACTATCATGACCCATAACCTCCAGTAAACAACTGCTCTTTGTGGAATATGGTCCATTGCTAGTACATATATAAGAGAGGTATCTAAGCAGCTCCATGGTTTTAGCAAGGAACTGCTACCCTGGAACAGGCGGCATATAAGAGTACCAGGCATGCCACTAAGTGTGCTAGTCTTCCCCCACACCAAGCAAGTAAATGCCAAGACAAGAGGGCAATGCTGGTTCAACATGCAGAGAGGCTGGTTTTAGTCTGTTGTAACTTAGCATGTTAGTGGCACATGGCAAAAACCTCCCTCCTGCCCTCTGAATGTAACTAGACTAAATTTCAAGAGCTTGCAGAGAAAATTCTAAATAGGTTTACAGCAAACTCCTTACAAAGTTATACCTTGAAAGCAAGACATGATGCACAGATTACAGAAATCAATTCCTTGATCAGAGCTCCAGCAGATTGTGGGGAAATCATGTAAAGGAGGCAATCAAAGCCGCGTCTGGACCCATGCCACAGAGAGCGGAATTTCTACTTCCGCTGGTCCAGAGAGATGAACGTAAGTCGATACCTGATTGACTTGAGGTCCTCCAAAAAATACAGAGAATGGGAAGCTCCCTGTAAGGTTTTGGAGGTAAATCACAGGAAAAGGGTCTTCCTGATTTGCCCTTTAACAGGGGGCTCTAATGCAGCCTAGAAATGGAAATCTGGCCTGGGAAAGAGGAGGCAAATCTTATTGACAGCTTAAAAAGGTGCAAATTTACCCATACGGCCGTCCCCTTTTCTTTAGGGACAGATTCTCCTTATTCCCAGAGCTGCAGCTTAGCAGAACAAGAGGTCTTTTGTTCGTTTTGTGCTGAGTTGGATTTCAGGGGACCCAGTATGAGAAATAAGAAAGCTGCACCTGAAAGCCCCAAGCCCAAGTGCAATGCTACTCAAGCATCTGCACAAACCAGGAAATGAGATGGCAAAGGACGTGGAGGGGGGCGGGGGAAGCCATCTTACAGACCTGCCATAGAGGATGCGTCTGGAGGACAGAGAGTCTCCTCCACTTCCTCCCATTCTTAGGGAAGAGGCCTAGGTTGCCCACAGGTATAGGAAAGACTTCAGGGAACCTGGAGTCTGGCGAATTATGGGCCGCGCCTGCTAACCACAGCACTCCCATGAAGACAGCACAGGATCGTGTGCTGCATCTTGTGAGCCATCTGAAGGTATTTGGATATCCAGGGAGTTTTGAGGGCAACAGAAACCACCGACCAAGGGGAAACACCGGGGGAATGCAAAGAGGATCCCGCAGGGCAGGTGGCGGGCAAAACTGGCAACCAAAGACAAGAGGGGTGGAATACAGCGAGTCAGCCCTCTCTAAGTGGCAACTTTTTCTACCTGCACTGAGGGGGTGTGGGGGCGAAAGGACACTGGGAGCCTTTTCAACACCAGCAGGTTTTGGGAGAGGGCTCCGAGCTCTCCGGCTTGCTTGTTTCTTCTCCCAGCTCCACCACATTCAGTTCATCGGTTGCGTAAGTGCGGAGTCCGTCCAGCTCCTTCTTGTGAGCCTGCAAGACCAGCTCTGTCAGACGGGTGAAAGACTGAAAAAGAGGAGCAGCCGAGAGGTTGGTGTTTGTTTGTTTTTAAAGTTAATTGTTCTATTTTTATCCTGCCTTTATTACTTTATAGGTAACTCAAGACGGTGAACATGCCTAATATTCCTTTCTACTCCTGTTTTTTTCTACATCAATCCTGTGGATTGGGTTGGGTTGAGGGAGTGACTGGCCCAAAGTCGTCCAGTTGGCTTTCATGTCTACTGTAGAACTAGAATTCAGGGTCTTCTGGTTTCTAGACCAAACTGGCTCATATAATTATGGTTATAAAGGTAAAAGTAAAGGTTTTCCCTGTCCAATCATGTCTAGCTAAAAAGGCTCGGTGGCATAGTGGTTAGAGTGCAGTACTGCAGGCTACTTCTGCTGATCAACGGCTGCCACAGTTTGGCAGATTGAGTCTCAGTACTCAAGGTTGACTCAACCATCCATCCTTCCAAGGTTGGTAAAATGAGGACCCAGATTGTTGGGGGCCATATGCTCACTCTCTGTAAACAGCTTAGACAGGGCTGTAAAGCAGTGTTTTTCAACTAGTGTGCTGTGAGACATGGTCAAGTGTGCCGTGGGGAAATTAAACATGGGTTCCCAAACTACGGCCCGCGTGCAGGATACAGCCCGTGGAGGCAATTTATCCGGCCCGCCGCCAGCCACCTTCATCCGAACATAAACATTCCTCTCACAATCCCTCCAGCTATCAACGACAGGAAGAGTGGAGGCACAGGGAACACTCACTGACCAATCACCTTCTAGGATTCATCCCGACCACTAGCAATGAACCAATAGCAGGCCGCCTCTCATCCACTCCCAGGAAGGTCCCCGCTCGGGCTGCTGCGCACTTGTCATTGAGTGGCTGCGGGGAATAGTTGAAGCTGCTACTCCTCTCCATGGTCCCAATTTCTAATCCTGGTCAGGACTGGAGGTAAATATTGCCACCATTCCTGCCAGGATATCCCTTTTGTGTTCATCGAAACAGGCCCAGGTTTCACACCGAGTATAAATACATTTAGAAACTATATTATTAACTGCAGTATATGTATAATATGTACTGTGTTAGAGTGTCACTTTGTGTCATTTTGGTTGGTGGTGTGCCCCAGGATTTTGTAAATGTAAAAAATGTGTTGCGGCTCAAAAAAGGTTGAAAATCACTGCTGTAAAGCACTGTGAAGCAGTATAGAAGTCTAAATGCTATTGCTATTGCTAACTCTAGGGGGCAGTGCTCATCTCTGTTTCTTGGTCAAAGGAGCCAGCATTGTCCGAAAACATTTCTGGCCAACATGACTACTGTATTTTTTGGAGTATAAGACGCACCTTTTCCCCCTTAAAAGAGGCTGAAAATTTGGGTGCATCTTATATGCCGAATATAGCCCTTTTTTGAAGTTTTATTTTTTAGCTCTAATGAGGTGCTAACAATCTTCCCGGCTTGCAGGCTTGTTTTCATTGCTATTCCCTGCGAAAAAGGTTTTTGGGTTTTTTAAAGCCCTAACCGGGGGATAAAATAATGTGCTGAAGCTGAAAACAGATTAAGGACACTAGCCTGGTGAATACCTGGTAGATAGATTTCCCCCCCTATTCCCCCCCCCCAAAACTAAGGTGCGTCTTATACTCCCCAAAATATGGTATATGCCGAGGTACATGGAAAATTGTTACCTTCCCACCAAAGTGATACCTATTTATCTACTTGCATTTGCATGCTTTTGAACTGCTGGTGTGCAGGAGCTGGGGCCGGTAATGGGAATACCCATTTTAGACAATTCAAATATGCCTAACAGTATCTTTTTCATACTGTATATACTAATATGCTGTAATATATTATACATGTATTTTGTCTTTTCTTCCTCAACAGGAAGGAGGAAGGAAGAAAGGAAGAAAGGAAGGAAGAAGGAAAGAAGTGGAAGGCAAAATTATCTTGGTTTCCATTAAATTTTAGTGACCTGGAAAACCCTATCTTAGATTGAAATGCAAAGTTGACAATTGACCTGGAAGCTCCTTGTCTGAGTTATTCCATCCCCAAAATTCTTACCTCTTTGATGTTCAAGTTGGTACAGGCACTTGTTTCATAGAAATCCATGCCATATTCCTTCGCTAGCTGAAAGAAAATTGACAAATAAACCCAATGAGAGCTAGTATATTTTTCTACTTCTATCTTCAAATCCACCTTTATTTCACCTGCAAATATAAAAAAGCTACTTATAGAAAGCAAAAACAATATCGTTCAACGGCTTGTATTGTATGTTATTTATTTATGGTTAGGACACTGGTTGACCAAGATCTTAGATACTGACCTCAATTCATTTTTAATAAAACAATGATCTGCCCAATTTAGAACAAAATCTATAGGAGATCTATATAGAAAAGATATCCTGTTTCCCACAAAATAAGACCAAGCGCTTATTTCAGGGTTCAAAAATATATAAGACAGAGTCTTATTTGCAGGGAAACACAAGCAGCAAGTTCCCAGTTTCATTTCTAAAGACTTGTGTGTCACGCTGTTAAATTGCTTTCCATTGTTTTCATTCCAGAATTCTCACTCACACAAAATATACCCATATATGTATGTATGATGACAGCTTCACATAGAAATTGTGAGAATAATATTCCTTACATGCTAACACTCAGTGAGGAGAGAAGCTCTTTTGTACAGAATGTCATTTAGTGCCATGAGCTGCTTGGATTGATGCAGCTCAGCTGAGAGGATAGTCCTGTGATGGTGAACCTATGGCCTATATCTGAGGGCGCGCAAGGTGTTGCCCCATGTCAGCTCCAGTGCACATGCGTGAACTGAATAGCTGATGTTCGTCCTTGTGGAAGGCTGTTTTCGCCCTCCCTAGACTCCAGAGTGCAAAAAACAGCCAAACAGGTATTGTGGTTAGCTCTGGCCCAGCTCCTGCCCCAAGGAATGTGGAGGTAGAGGTGGGGGAGACATCTACATGCCGCAGGCCTGTTTTGCTCCCAGTAGACTCTATCGACGAAGTATCCTCTGACCAAGGAAGCGTGAGTGACAGGGAAGAGGGGAGTTTGGCAGACAGCCCAGAAGGAGATCACTCATCTGTATCATCCCTGGATTCTGAACAAGAGTTAATGACACATCCACGCATGTGTAGAGTGATGCATAGGAGACAACAACTGAAGGATTATTACAAGAGAAAATGAGGCCACCTGTGGTTGGGTGGGGCTGCTGTAATTAGTGCTACAGATAAAAGTGCAGCCTGGTGTTTTAGCCTCATGGCAGTTTATCTGATTCATTGTTTCGTCAAGATCGTGGTTTTTGCTGTTCAGGATTGTGTGTGTGGACTCTCTGGACTTTAGAATTGGACTCAATTTCCCAGTTATTGGGTGAGCAATTGGATTGTATTCAACCTGTGCCTTGTGTGTACCAGAAAATCCCTTTGACATTTAAAAAGGGAGCTGTTTCTGTTTTTCTGTTTATAAAATTTTTTGGGGTTTCCTTTTATCGTGTGGTGTGTGTCCTCCTGGACTAATTACCCTGTAATTACGGGCGGTTGAGACACGCTGGCAGAACAACAGGCAGACCGGAAGTTCGGAAAAATGGACTTCCGGTTTGTCCATTGGGCCGGTTTTGGCACTTCGGAGGCCTCAGGTAAAGCTGAAGTGAAAAACAGCCCAATTGAAGAGATTGGGGTGTGATGATGCGCGCATGCATAGTGTGGCGCACGTGGGAGGCGCATGTGCAGAAACTTCCATTTTTGGCACACGAGAAGAAAACGTTTTGCCATCAGTGGGCTAAATATCTGCTTTCTATAACTGGACCCGCCTATGTTTCTTACCTGGAGGCCTTGCTCTCGGCCCACCTGCCTCTTCTGCTCCTCATCTGCTTTATTCCCAATGAGGATCTTCTGGACACCATCTGGTGCATACTGCAAAGGATATGACAGTCTTCAGTCCTTTCGTATCTGCATAGCTAAGTAAGAACTGAGTTGAAAAGTCCTGCTCGTTTTTATCTATTGCCTTTCTTGTGCTCTGGATATAAAGGAGGAAAATCACTTTTATTTCTTGGGATTAAAAGAGCACCGTCTGATAATATCCTTCATCCAACAAAGACCTCAATTTGTCTTGAAAGCAATGGGCTTCAAAGTCCTAGAATACAACTGAGCCTCCAGAAGGTTAACCAAATGCATGAGCTCCTACATTTAATTCCTTGCATTGCGTCACACTGCGTTTCCTTCATCCCAAACTGATTAAATTTTCCCTTAAATTCCTTCAGAAGGCGTCAAATTATTTCACTGAAGGGGGAGCTGAACATAAAATGTCTCCCATGTTATAATCTATACCAGTGTTTCCCAACCTTGGCAACTTGAAGATAACTGGACTTCAACTCCCAGAATTCCCCAGCCAGCATTCGCTGGCTGGGGAATTCTGGGAGTTGAAGTCCAGATATCTTCAAGTTGCCAAGGTTGGGAAACACTGATCTACACTACACTGAATTGGTACACAGGGTTAGAATTATGGGGCCAGTCCTGAGGCAAAATGGAAAATACATCACCAGCTATGCTTGTACACCTCTGAGAAAGATTTCTTCAATGAAAAGTCAGAAAACATCTTTCACTGCAAAAACAGTCAGACATTCTGGTCACTTAGCAACCGTTTGAGCTTACAACGGATCTCTCCAAGACAGTGATGGTGAATCTATGGCATGGGTGCCATAGGTGGCAGGCGGAGCCATATCTGAGGGACGTTAGGCCGATATCAACTCCAGCACGCATGTGCATGATAACCAGTTGATTTTCGCCCTTCTTTTTGGCCGTTTTGGCTCTCCCCAGGCTTCAGGAAAGCCACCTGAACCCTAGGGATGGTGAAAAATGGCCCAACAGGCCTACAGGAAGTCCAGAGGCTTCAGTGAGGCCTGTGCGCATACGAGGGGGGGCAGTGCAGGGGTTGTGCGCATGTGCGGGGGAAGAGCATTGCATTATGGGTATGGGCATACATGCACACGCTATCATGGACACGGTCATTCTTTTGGCACCCAAGCCTAAAAAGGTTCGCCATCAATGCTCTAGGAGTACAGTGGTACCTCTACTTAAGAACTTTTCTAGATAAGAACCAGGTGTTCAAGATTTTTTTGCCTCTTCTTAAGAACCATTTTCTACTTAAGAACCTGAGCCTTGAAAAATTTCCCAGGAAATTTGAGAGCGGCACGAAGGCCCAGCCAGTTTCCTGCCATTCCCCCCTTTAATCCCAGCCATCTTGGGCGTTTCTGGGGTGCCAGAGGAGCCTTTCGGTGGCGCTCCCCCTCTCGACCACCTGGGTTTCTCTCTGTTGCAGTGTATGGAAGGCAGTCTCGAGCCGGGTATATGGGAGGCGTGTGCTCCTCCTCGCCGCCTCAGAGTCCCTCTTTTTTTAAGCCTTAAAGTTTTGGTTTTTTATGATTCCCCTCACCTTCTTCCTTCGGCAGCGACTGTCTTCCTCCTCTTCCTCCTCCTCCCGCCCAAATTCCGAGCTTTTATTTCTTTCCCAATGGGTTTGCTCACATCATTTGCTTTTACAATGATTCCTATGGGAAAATTGCTTCTACTTACAAACTTTTCTACTTAAGAACCTGGTCATGGAATGAATTAAGTTCTGAAGTAGAGGTACCACTGTACTTATAACCTGAATTTAAATGTCTAATGGCCACCCCCCCAAAGGTCATGTGACCTCATTTCAGGTGCTCAACACCCAGGCTGCATTTACCACATCTCACAGTCATGTGACCATGTTTTACAGTGGCTTTGCCAAAACCCAACATTTACTTACGGCTTTTGGCAAAGCAGCCCCATCGTGAGCCACTGATTTGCTAAATGACAGCACTTTTTTTTTTTTTAATGACTGTGGCATCTGCTTTACAATGCAGAAACGACAGCTGCAGAAAAGTTCATAAAATCGGATCGGTCCGTTGGGGGATCCGATTGATGATCATCACCCGTTACGACCATGGTAGCAGGATTCCTTAAGGTTGCAATTTGAGGATTACTTGCATAGCCATTTGGCCAGAACATCTCCCAGCAAACCTCCCCCAGTAAACAGCAAAGAAATGTTTCTGCTTACTTCATCCACATCGCTGGCCCATTTCATTATGTGCTGATAGGAGCGCTCGCTGCTAATGTCATAAACCAAAAATATCCCCTGCAAAGAGAAGCGGATAAGGGAGCAAAAGACAAGTGAGCATCACACAAAGTGAAAAGGAAAAGGGGAATTTACTATTAGGTCAGACCCTGATATTTATCTTAGAAAAGGAGCACAGGAAAGCATTTGGGGAATGATACATTAATAATGGGGCCCATTTGAGGCAGCAGGTTAGGAACCAGGAGACAGCATGTTCTAGTCTCGTTTTAGGCATGAAATCAGCTGTGTGATTTAGAGCAGTGTTTCCCAACCTTGGCATCTTGAAGAGATCTGGACTTCAACTCCCAGAATTCCCCAGCCAGCAAATGCTGGCTGGGGAATTCTGGGAGTTGAAGTTCAAATCTCTTCAAGTTGCCAAGGTTGGGAAACACTGACGTAGAGAAATCACTCTTATTTATTTATTTATTTATTTAAATTTTATTTAATTTAAATTTTATTTAATTTTATTTAATTTTAATTTAATTTTATTTATTTCTTAGATTTGTATGCTCTGTAGACTCCTAGGAACAAACCATCTCTGAAAATCTTGCCAAGAAAACTGCGGAGACTAGTCCAGGTAGCTGTCAGGGGTCAATACTGACCCAAAAGACATTTACGCACACTATACACATGCACTTAATATTGCTTGTCGTCCCTTCAATAGTTTAGAATAAATTGCAGGACAATACAGTGATCCATCGAGTTTCGCGATCTCGATCTTCGCGAAACGCTATATCGCGATTTTTAAAAAAATATTAATTAAAAAAAAAAAACCACTTCCGGGTTTGGCTTCGGGAGTCAGCTGGGAAGCGGCGCGGCTGTTTTAAAAGGTCACAGCCGGCCTGGGGGGCTTCCCAGCACCCCCCCGAACCCCCAACCTGGGTCTTCCCGGCCGCCCACGCAAAGGGGAAACCCCGGCTCCTCGCTGATGCCCGCCGCTCGCCCGCCTGCCAGCAAGAGGGGGAATACCCAGGGAAGGTTCCTTCGGCCGCCCAGCAGCTGATCTGCTCGGTAGCGCAGCAGCAGCGAGGAGCCGAATCGGGGTTTCCCCTTTGCGTGGGCGGCGGGGAACGCAAACTCCACCATCTACGCATGCGCGGCCATAGAAAAAAGGGCACGCATGCGCAGATGGTGTTTTTACTTCCGCAACCCTACATCGCGAAAAATCGATTATCGCGAGGGGTCTTGGAACGGAACCCTCGCGATAATAGAGGGATCACTGTACTTATCTAGGGACTGGACAAGATAAGCCAAATGGTCATTGATTCATACTGAAATCGTCAAGCTTATCTTCCAAATCTTCCCCAGAGCCTCTCAACCTTTCTCCTAACATTCTAAAATTATATTATTAGCTTGGGGTCAGGAATATTATAGTCAGGCTGTTTACAGGAAATCCCCAGAGTCTGTTGTAAAACTACTTTGGCGCTGCAGCGATATCACTCTGGAGGGAAAGGAAAAAATCATAGAACTGCAAGACAGGTAGAGGTGAGTTTTCAGCAAAGCTGATTATTGTCATAAGGAAACGCAATAATTCCCAGTCCATCCAATCAAGGTTATTTTCCATGCATTTAAATTAATTAATCAATCAATTAATTAAATAAATGTATTTGTGTTAGGAAACATAATAAACAGAGAAATTATACTGCAAGCTACAGTGTACAGATTGCAATGTGACCCCCCCTCCAAATTACCATATTTCATCTCTACCTTTAGCCAAAACTATCATACCTGGGCACGTCTGTAGTACTGTTTAGTGATTGTTTGGTACCGTTCCTGGCCTGCAGTGTCCCTGGAACAGAAGCACACACTATTACAGTGAATGGAAGCCCCACTTTTCATGGGTAACACAATTTATTTATTTATTTATTTATTTGATTTGTATGCTGCCCCTCTCCGTAGACTCGGGGCGGCTAACAACAGTAACAAAAAACAGCATGTAAATTTAATACTAAAACAACTAAAAACCCTTATTGTAAAACCAAACATCCATCCATACAAACATACCATACATGAATTGTAAAGGCCTAGGGGGAAAGAATGCCTGACGGCAGAGGTGGGTTTTAAGGAGCTTACGAAAGGCAAGGAGGGTGGGGGCAATTCTAGTCTCCGGGGGGAGTTGGTTCCAGAGGGCCGGGGCTGCCACAGAGAAGGCTTTTCCCCTGGCCCCCGCCAAACGACATTATTTTGTTGACGGGACCCGGAGTAGGCCCACTCTGTGGGGCCTAACCGGTCGCTGGGATTCGTGCGGCAGATATTCTGGTCCGGTGCCATGAAGGGCTTTATAGGTGATGACCAACACTTTGAATTGTGACCGGAAACTGATCGGCAACCAATGCAGACTGCGGAGTGTTGGTGTTACATGGGCATTTGGGGGAAAGCCCATGATTGCTCTCGCAGCTGCATTCTGCATGATCTGAAGTTTCCGAACACAATTTATGGCATGAAGTCAATTCCAGCAGCCTACTGATAGAAAACTCAATCTCAAAACTCCCCACAGATTTCAGGAGGAAAAGAAACAGCAACTCAACAAAGTTAGGAATAATTTATTCTGTTGTTTTATTTATGGCAGTTATATATCCGAGCCACTGTTCAAGAAGAATTAAAAAGGAGAAGATTGATAACAGCAATAAAAGCATTGAAATATTTAAGCATTGCTTATACACCTAGTGGGGGCCAAATTATAAAGCTGCTGAAATTTCTGAAACTCTTGAAATAATGGGGCTCGGTACCCTATCTGAAGGAAACAATGTTGTGAGAGAAGGTTGATTTCAGGGATGTCATTTTAAAACACCAGGGAAGAAAGGGAGAGAAAACTGAAAGGAAGCAACAGATGGAAAGCATGTTATGTTGACAAAACATTACGAATGCATCCTGTTTATCCACTCCAAACTCTCCTCAAAAGTAGCACATCTGTTTGTGTGCTGCTTTGTAGAACTTCTTTGTTTTCAGATTCTAAAAGACAAATGTCCCTGAGAAACCAACTGGCTTGAAAAACAGAGTGAAGTTTATCTATAATTACATAGGGTGGATAGGCAATGGAGTTGACCCAAAGATTGGAGCATTCGGACTGGGGAGGGCAAAAGATATTCAGCCTGCCAGAGTAGCTTGAAGAAAACGGCAGGCAAAGAGGAGTTTATTTATGTATTCATTTATTTTATTAATTGGATTTATATGCCGCCCCTCTCTGAGTTAGTTTGACCACTCTCGCTTATTAAGTCTGCTTGAAATGCTGGTGATCTACTTCTAAGCCTTAATGTTAAAATATTAATAGCCAGAATTTTATTCATTTATTTAAATTTATATAGCCACTCATCTCAAATACATGACTCTGGGAGACTCACAGCAATTTATAATGAATGTAAAAACCCCCCCACAGCAATACAAAAACCATATGATGATTTAATGGTGGCAGAAGGACAACGGAGAGGAACTGAAATGAAAGTACAAATAAGCAAATAAACAAAACCAGCCAATGCCAAACTTCTGCATATTGTGTCAGATACATTTGGGGATGATTTCAGAATTATTGGACTCAGAGTAGCTTGAAGAAAAAGGCAGACAAAGAGGAGTTGGTTTGACTACTCTTGCTTTAAGTCTGCTTGAAATACTGGTGATCTATTTCTAAGCTTTAATGTTAAAATATTAGTAGCCAGAATTTTATTCGTTTATTTAAATTTATATAGGATGACACTTCTAGGATGACACTGCTATGCATGCTTTTTAGGAAATAAGGGGTTTGATTTTCTGAATAAACATGTTTTCTAATTGTATTGTAAGGATAGGCTTTTAAAAATATCTTCTATTTACCACTTATTGCCCATCCACGGGGGAAAAAGGTTAATAGATAAATGCAGCATGAAGGACTGAGGATCATATGATGCAAATTATATTCATTAGGCATTCTAATTTCGCCAAAAGGGTCACGTGGATAAATGTATACTTATTGACATCATATACATAAAAATGTTTAACATATATACGGTAACCATGGAAGTCCTTGCCTACATTTTATTTATTTATTTATTTATTGGATTTGTATGCCGCCCCTCTCCGTAGACTCGGGGCGGCTAACAATAATAATAAAAACAGCATGTAAATCCAATACTACAACAACTAAAAAACCCTTATTTTAAAACCAATCATACCTACAAGCAAACATACCATGCATAAATTGTAAAGGCCTAGGGGGAAAGAGTATCTCAGTTCCCCCACGCCTGACGGCAGAGGTGGGTTTTAAGGAGCTTACGAAAGGCGAGGAGGGTGGGGGCAATTCTAATCTCCGGGGGGGAGTTGGTTCCAGAGGGCCGGGGCCGCCACAGAGAAGGCTCTTCCCCTGGGCCCCGCCAAACGACATTGTTTAGTTGACGGGATCTGGAGAAGGCCCACTATGTGGGACCTAACTGGTCGCTGGGATTTGTGCAGCAGAAGGCGGTCCCTGAGATAGTCTGGTCTGGTGCCATGAAGGGCTTTATAGGTCATAACCAACACTTTGAATTGTGACCGGAAACTGATCGGCAACCAATGCAGACTGTGGAGTGTTGGTGTTATATGGGCATTTTTGGGAAAGCCCATGATTGCTCTCGCAGCTGCATTCTGCACGATCTGAAGTTTCTGAACACTTTTCAAAGGTAGCCCTATGTAGAGAGCATTACAGTAGTCGACCCTCGAGGTGATGAGGGCATGAGTGACTGTGAGCAGTGACTCCCGGTCCAAATAGGGCTGCAACTGGTGCACCAGGCAAACGCCCCCCTTGCCACAGCCGAAAGATGTTTCTCTAATGTGAGCTGTGGATCGAGGAGGACACCCAAGTTGCGGACCCTCTTTGAGGGGGTCAGTAATCCCACCCCCCAGGGTAATGGACGGACAGATGGAATTGTCTTTGGGAGGCAAAACCCACAGCCACTCCGTCTTATCAGGGTTGAGTTTGAGTCTTACATATGCGCCAAAAGGAAGAGAGACGGAATGTGGTGGACTTGTCCCGAAGCGAAGGGTTACTGGGAAAAAGTTCATAAATAATTGCAAAACATCATAAAAATAGTAATGGAATCAATGCCCGAATTCTTCTTGCTGGGAAAAATGAAGAAACAGTACCCCCAAAACATACAATATCTCACAAAACACATCATAATGGTAGCGAGAATGGCATATGCCCAATACTGGAAGAACAATTTAATCCCACCGGGATTATGGATAAAATTTATAGGTGAGCCAAGATGGATAGGCTGACTATGGAGCTTAAATGATGAAATAACTCAGAATATTATGAAATATGGAATAGATGGTACAACTGGACTAAGAAAAAAAGAAAGGACTGTGAAACAATGTGAAACAAATGATGAAAATGTGGAATTTTGTAAATATATGAATTATTGTACATTACTAAGTAGAAATAACTTAGAAAACAGGTGCAGATCTATGTTAAAATGTTGTGATGCTTTAAAAATGAAAAACAATTAAAAATTGTAAAAAAGGAAGAAAGACGGGGACAGAGGAGGAAAATAAATTAATTGAAGAGTGAGCCTTAAGTAACATTGGTTAAATAGATAACTAGATCAAACAGCAATGTGAACCATCAGACTGCTTGTCTTCCCACCTGTTTCTCTCCAATTTCACTGTGTGAAATTAGAAATCAGTGATTTCTAACTGTACAGTATTTGTTCTTCATCCAAGGCCAAGCTCGTTTACTTGCACTGCAGAATGAAGACAGTAAAGGCCAGTGGAAGAGTCCGAGCAGCTGCTGTGTACTGATTATCTTTCTGCTTTTACAGCCTTCCTTATATCTGATCTGGACTCTGGCCCAAAATTGGCCACAACTAATATTTTTACAAGGTGTGACTTCCCAGCCAATGCATATGAGAACATACTGTACACAGGGCAGGTTTCAGGTTTCAGGTTGGGAAACTTGTGTGGCTTAGCTGCCCCCTGCTGGATAGATTTAAATGTATTCTTCTTAAAAACAATCTGTAAAATAAATATCCCCTTTCATGCCATAAATGAACAATGAGGCATCCGTGTTCCAGTTTAACAGGGCATCACTCATTGCATCTTCTCTTTAAGCTCTCAATATCTGCAATTTGCACTAGGAAAAAAGGCACAGCCAAGTTCCAACGTGCCGCTATATGATCAAAATATTAAAATTATTCAGTCCCATGGAAAGGAGATCTCTTATTGCAGTGATGGCGAACTTTTTTCCTTGGGTGCCAAAAGAGCATGTATGTATGCTATTGCACATGCGTGAGTGCCCACACCAATAGTTCAATGCCTGGGGAAAGTGAAAACAGCTTTCCTTGCCCCCTGGAGGATGGAAACGGTCTGTTTCCCAACTTCTGGTGGGCCCAGTAGGCTCGTGTTTCACCCTCCCCAGGCTCCAAAGGCTTCCCTGGAGATGGAGGAGGGTAAAAATACCCTCCCCCATACCCCCCGGAGGATCTCTTCAAGCCAAAAACACCCTTCCAGAGCCTCTGTGAGAGTCAAAAATCAGCTGGCCGGCACACACATGCACATTAGAGCTGAGCTAGGTCAACGGCTCGTGTGTCAGCAGATAAGGCTCCGCGTGCCACCTGTGGCACCCATGCCATAGGTTCGCCATCACTGTCCTATTGCATCCATCACAGAGAATGGAAGATAGAAGGGAAGCTAAGAAGAACCCTCAACCCAGATTTAGGGAGAGAACTGGGCAGGGAGTCTGCCTGTCTCGTCAGCTTTGGCTCCGGCCCAACCCAGCACAGGCTTTCAATCCCAGCATTGTGCTATCCTCTGCCAAAGAATCGATCTCCCAATCCTACACAAGTGAACTGCTGAGCTGACACCATAAACACACAATAAAAGCATCATGAAACCAAAGTGGAAATACAGTGGCACCTCTATTTTCAAACTTAATTCATTCGGTAACCAGGTTGTTAAGTAGAAAAGTTTGTAAGAAGCAATTTTTCCCATAGGAATCAATGTAAAAGCAAATAATGTGTGCGAATGGGGAAACCACAGGGAGGGAAGAGGCCCTGTTTCCTCCCAGGAGATTTCTAGAGAGGCCCCACAAAGGCTTCTCTCCACCTTTTCCGGCCCTGTTTTCTCCCAGGAGATTCCTAGAGAGGCCCCATAGAGGCTTCTCCCCACCTTTTCCAGCCCTGTTTCCTCCCAGGAGATTCCTAGAGAGGCCCCAAGGAGGCTTCTCTCTGCCTTTTCCGCATACAGTTTCAAAGGCTCAGGTTTGTAAGTAGAAAATGGTTCTTGAGAAGAGGCAAAAAATTCTTGAACACCCGGTTCTTAGCTATAAAGGTTCGTAAGTAGAGGCGTTCTTAGGTAGAGGTACCACTGTAATGGGAATCATGTGTTCTAAGTTAATTGCATCATGACCACAGTAGTGGGTTCTGAATTAGTTTGCTGCTGGTTCGTGCATGTGTGACGCTTCTGTGTATGCGCAGAAGCTTTTGCATATGTGCAGAAGCATTCAGGGTAGGTGGCGGAGTCTCCTGCCGCTACCAGTTCTAAGAACCAGTCCAAACTGGGAGAAACCCACCGGTGCATGACATGCAGCTCATCAGCTGCACAAAGATACTCACGCCTAACTCCAAGCAACATCTGAATTTCACTGAACCTCTTTACCTGATGATGTTCAACATAGAATATCAATTCCTGCTACTAATAATGTAAAGAGCTTGTGATTTGCAGTTTTCATACTTGTATATGTTGATATTTATTTTCTAATTACCCTTTAAATTAGATCATATTCTCTGTCAGTTTATACTGAAATGTGTAAGTTGTCTAAGATCTCTCGCTTAATCCATAACAAAGAAAAACTTTAATACCTGAATTACTTACCAGATCTGGATTCGGACCTTAATTCCATCTACTTCTATAGTCTTCATTTTAAAATCAACTCCTGTGAACAATAAAATAAAATCACATGAAGTTCAAATAGTAATCCTAGCAATTATCCAATGTATTGCTGTATGAAATTAAATTCTGCTTAGAATGTTAAAGCAGAGATATACGAGTTCCTGGGGAGTTGGGCGGGATACAAGTCCAAATTAATTACCGTAATTAATTTTTATTTATTTGGTTGAATTTCTATGCCACCGTTCTCCGCAGTGTCAGGGTGGCAATAATAAACAAACAAACAAACAAAAATGAATGAATGAATGAACGAACGAACGAACGAATAAATGTCAAGTCTGTGAGCTTCTCAAGCCCTACAAGTCTGACAAATTCAGGATCAAAAACTACCTAGATTTTCAAAAATATCTTTATTGCCAGTAGGGTAAAATAACAAAAGCTTAAAAGCTTGTGAAAGCAGTTCCCAAAATCAACTTTTACTTAGTGTAATCATGACAAGAATTATTCTCTGTTGGACCAAAGTCCAAAGGCAACACAAGGAAATCCAATGGAGTCCAAATCTTTACTTCCTTACTCTTAAAACAGATAGTCCTCCACTTGTTTTTATTTATTTATTTATTTTATTTATTTATCAAACAATTATAGGGTGATAATTTGTACAAATTAAACATTAGGTAAGTACAGTGGAACCTCGACTTACGAATTTAATTGGTGCCGGAAGGAGGCACGTAAGTCGAAAAGCTCGTATGACGAAACATTGTTTCCCATAGGAAACAATGGAAAAGCGATTAATGCGTGCAAGCCCAAAAATAAGAAACCGGCCGCCACCACCGAAGGAGGCTTGAGCCTCCCGATCCTCCCCGCACCTTTGCCATGCATGTCAGGAGAGAGAGGGAAGGAGAGAGAAGCAGACGGGCAGCAGCCGCAGCGGAGGCCAAGTCTCGCTCCGGGCTGTGCCCCCTCTGAGCGCTCACCGCCTGTCCCTGTCAGCGGCCCAGCCACCTTCACCCGCCCGGACAACCGCCAGAGGGGCTCCTCCGGAGGGGCGCACGGGGAAGGGCTTGAGCCGCCGCCTTCTCCTTTCCCCATGGGAGCGCCTGAGTCAGAGGCAGGTCTTGCCGGGCCGATTGCTGAGCGGGGGCGGGGCGCAGAAGGAGGCGAAGGCGCTGCCGCACCGGCCCTCTCAGGCCGCTCCGTCCCCCTCCGAAGACATCCTTGGCCGGTCGAAGGGAAAGTTCCTCCGTTCCGCTCCAGAGCCGCCGACCCGGGCCCTCCAAGGCGCAGCGGGTGTGCGGGGGAAGCTGAGGGAATCCACCGGACTCTGCCTCCGGCTGCAGCTTCCTCTCCAATTGGTCCCCCCTGCGCAAACCAAACGGGAGATCCGGCCCAGGTTTCCAAGCGGGGCGCCTTTTGCCAGCCGCCCGCTGCTAGCCGTTTCAAGTCGGGATGGACTGCCTTTCTTTCCCCTTCTAAAGTTAAAAAGCAGCCACAGCGCGCTCGCTGCTAGCCGTTTCAAGTTGGGATGGACTGCGGCTGCTCTTTTTAACTTTAGAAGGGGAACTAAAGAGGCAGTCCATCCCGACTTGAAACGGCTAGCAGCGAGCGCGCTGCGGCTGCTTTTTAACTTTAGAAGGGGAAAGAAAGAGGCAGTCCATCCCGACTTGAAACGGCTAGCAGCGAGCGTGCTGCGGCTGCTCTTTTTAACTTTAGAAGGGGAAAGAAAGACGCCGGAGACGCCTCTGGGGGACGCTGGAGACACGGGCGAGCCAAGCGAAGGTCCATCTTGCTGGGCACGGTGCCGGCTGTCTCTCCCGCCCGCCGGTCTCCCTGCCCAGGAATCCTCTGCAGCGCAGTCAGCCGGAGCCCCTTTAGCGCCCCGAGGACGCACCTGACTTCGGGCGGGCGGCTGGCAAAAGGCGCCCCGCTCGGAAACCTGGACCGGATCTCCCGTTTGGTTTGCGCAGGGGGGACCAATTGGAGAGGAAGCTGCAGCCAGAGGCAGAGTCCGGTGGATTCCCTCAGCTTCCCCCGCACACCCGCTGCGCCTTGGAGGGCCCGGGTCGGCGGCTCTGGAGCGGAACGGAGGAACTTTCCCTTCGACCGAGGCTGCCAGATCTGTAATGGCCAAGGATGTCTTCGGAGGGGGACGGAGCGGCCTGAGGGGGCTGGTGCGGCAGCGCCTTCGCCTCCTTCCGCGCCCCGCCCCCGCTCGGCAATCGGTCCGGCAAGACCTGCCTCTGACTCAGGCGCTCCCACGGGGAAAGGAGAAGGCGGCGGCTCAAGCCCTTCCCCGTGCGCCCCTCCGGAGGAGCCCCTCTGGCGGTTGTCCGGGCGGGTGAAGGTGGCTGGGCCGCTGACAGGGACAGGCGGTGAGTGCTCGTATCCCGAATTTGGGCTCTTAAGTAGAACAAAAATATCTCTCCCCTCCTAGCTCGCATCTCGAAATGCTCGTATATAGAGCAGCTCGTATGTTGAGGTTCCACTGTAATGATAAAAAGTAACAAAAGAACACAATAGGACAGGGACGGTAGGCACAATGGTGCGCTTATGCACGCCCGTTACAGACCTCTTAGAAAGGGGGAAGAGTTCCCATCCAGGCGGCTTCCCAGCAGCTTCCCGAAGCTGAACGCCAAACCCGAACTTCCGCGTTCGGCGTCTGCTGGGAAGCCGCACGGCTGTTTTAAAAGGTGACAGCCGGGCTGGGGGGCTTCCCAGCAACCTCCCGAACCCCGAACCCGGAAGTTCGGCAAAAGTTCGGGAGGTTGCTGGGAAGCCCCCCAGCCCGGCTGTGACCTTTTAAAACAGCCGCGCGGCTTCCCAGCAGCCTCCCGAAGCCGAACGCCAAACCCGAACTTCCGCGTTCGGAGGCTGCTGGGAAGCCTCACCGCCCGGCTGTCACCTTTTAAAACAGCCTGGGGGCTTCTCGGCGGCCTCCCGAACGCCGAACCCAGAGGTTCGGGTTTGGCGTTCGGGAGGTCGCTGAGACGCCCCCAGGCTGTTTTAAAAGGTGACAGCCGGGCGGCAGCGTTTTTTTCCGGGGGTTTTTTTTTGGTTGCATGGATTAATTGACTTTACATTGATTCCTATGGGAAACAATGTTTCGTCTTACAAACCTTTCGTCTTACGAACCTCCCCCTGGAACCAATTAGGTTTGTAAGACGAGGTATGACTGTACTTGAAATACCTGTGACCATTCCATAACACCTCAGCAGTAGAGCCAATAATTCATTGCAGTCAACCGAATATGAAATTCTCATAAGTAATAAAAGATTGAATCCTATGTTAGATTTCAAGGGCTTCATTTGGCATTGATTCTATCAATCTCAGTCAAAGAACCTGGGTCCCACAAGTAACAGAGAGGCATGAAAATGTTAAGTCTCTTAACATTCTCCTTAAGGGACTTACTCACAAATACAAACAAGTAATATGAAGAAAATATTAATGGATAGTGCAGAAATTCAATCGGTGCTCCCTATTTGTCTCTAAATTGTTACACATATAAACCAGCAGGATATAAATCTCTCCCTATTTTATCTGGCAGGCAGCTTTTAAAGTCACCCAGGAAAAGATAAATTTTCAATAAACATTTATGGATTGCTCAGAATTGCCCTACAGGTTGAGAAAGGACATCTGGGTTGCTATTTCAGGCATGTTGCCAAACTCTCCTCAGGCCTATATTTTATTTTGCTTGTAGTGCAAAATGTAGAAGTGTAGGGATCCCGAATGAAAGCAATATCATTACTAACCCTTAAAACAGCCTTAGAAACATAGAAGACTACCACTCTATCAGTAAAATAATATTTTCTCATGTTGCTTTTGATCTTTCCCCCAACTAACTTCAGATTGTGTCCCCTTGTTCTTGTGTTCACTTTCCTATTAAAAACACTTCCCTCCTGGACCTTATCTAACCCTTTAACATATTTAAATGTTTCGATCATGTCCCCCCCTTTTCCTTCTGTCCTCCAGACTATACAGATTGAGTTCATGAAGTCTTTCCTGATACGTTTTATGCTCAAGACCTTCCACCATTTTTGTTGCCCGTCTTTGGACCCGTTCAATTTTGTCAATATCTTTTTGTAGGTGAGGTCTCCAGAACTGAACACAGTATGTAATCCAAATGTGGTCTCACCAGCGCTCTATATAGCGGGATCATAATCTCCCTCTTCTTGCTTGTTATACCTCTAGCTATGCAGCCAAGCATCCTACTTGCTTTCCCTACCGCCTGCCTGCACTGTTCATCCATTTTGAGACTGTCAGAAATCATTACCCCTAAATCCTTCTCTTCTGAAGTTTTTGCTAACACAGAACTGCCAATACAATACTCAGATTGAGGATTCCTTTTCCCCAAGTGCATTATTTTACATTTGGAAACATTAAACTGCAGTTTCCATTGCTTTGACCATTTATCTAGTAAAGCTAAATCATTTACCATATTACAGACGCCTCCAGGAATATCAACCCTATTGTACACTTTAGAGTCATCGGCAAATAGGCAAACATATTAAAAATAGGACCCAGAACAGACCCTTGTGGCCACAGCCTTCATGACAGCTGTAGGATAAGAAACTGTGTAGAAGTTAAAATCCAGGAAGAGGACCATTATGCAGCAAGACTTTAACATTCTAAGTAGAGAAGGATGCTGTTTCATGAGTGCTTTGCCAGGTTTAAAAATGAAATGTCCAATTAAAGTGGTAAACTCTTTGGAAACATTTACAGCATTAAGTTAGTAGGACTGATGGTATCACTTGGGTAAAGTCATTTCTGGTAACTATTGTTTATTTATTTAGTCACCCATTTCTTTCAAGTGACTCCGAGTGGCTTACAATTCTAAAACTATAAAAAGAATTAAAACAATTAAAAAGAACAAATCAATAAAAACATCCAAATAATCCCTCTACCATAACTTGATACTGAATGGAAAGAATCAATAGAATTCAATTTACTGTAAGATGACTAGTTTGGTTGAATAGGCTAAATAACAGTAACATTAAAAGATAATATTTGTAGCTCAAGGTTGAACTGTGATGCTCAAAGACCCCAATAGCTACATTCTTCCGAATAATTTTTTGATTGAAGATTAAGTATATTATATTAGGAAATCATACTGGTCTTTGACAATGACTCACAAATTGTCCCCAACTTGGCAAGTTTAAAACTTGTGGACTTCATCTTTTCTACATGAATTCATTAATTCATTCACTTAGACTTCTATGCCCTCCAAACCCAGAGGGACACGGCATAGCTGGCTGGAGAATTTGGGGAATTGAAGTCCACAAGTTTTAAACTTGCCAAGTTTGAAGACCTCTGCATTAGATTCACTAAGAACAAAGTGTTTTGTACTATGCAAACTTTCCCTAGTTGTCCAAATTTCATTATTTTCATTATCCATCCTAAGTGAGGATTCCTAGTCTTACATCATTAAGGGAGGGAGAACAAGACCGTTTTGTAAATGTCTCATTGTGGAAGAAATTGTATCTTCAAGAATGGAAAGTTCTTACTGCAAAAGTATCCATACTTATAGCTACCTGTCCAAAGTCATTTGTGGTCAGTTTTACATTCTAACCAGTCCTTGGAGCAGAACAGGCTTTTCAAGACAGGCAGCATGTTTGTAATTTTACCCCTTGTGATTCTGCTAATCTTCCAATCTCAGCAATTCAGGAAAATAGAAATGTGAGGCCTGAATGTCTAGCCGGGCAATAATCTTCTCTGCTTTTTCAGCTAAAAGAAAACTCTGCACTATATATGGTTCCCCTCACCCCCAAAGGAGATACCCATTCCGAAGCTGGAGCCCTGCAAATGGACTGATCTTCAACTCTTGTAATGCTGATCCAATTATATTGGACTATTCTAGCTCCATTCTGGCAGGAGTCCCCAACCCCTGGACCACAACCTGCTCAGAACCAGAGATGTGGCCTGTTCACAAAGGTGGAGCGCATGCATGCACACAGCCCCATTTGCACAAGCAACAATGCTTGCCTGCTGGTCATGAAAATGGAGCAGTGTATAGCCACATACGGACACCCACTACTTGCGTGGAACCATCTCCTCTCTCCTGCCTCCCAGCTGGTCCGCAAAGTCAGAAAGATTGAGGACTATTGTGTTGCGAAGAATTCAAGGATAGACAAAGATCACTGCAGGGTGAAAAAAGCCAAAGGCTTTATTAGTGAAGAGAGCCGAGAAGCCAAAAGAACCAACTTATCCTAATTTATCCTAACTAATCCTAACTTATCCTAATTTATATCACACAGTACCCTTTTATAATACTGTCCTTTATGACCCAATCCAGCTAACACACATGCACAGTTCTACATGATGCTGTAATTCATAAGCATGCCAATATCATAGATAACGCTACAGGTATATGATAGGGGTGGCGCAGCAGGTAGAGTGCTGTACTGCAGGCCACTGAAGCTGACTGTAGATCTGCAGGTCAGCGGTTCAAATCTCATCACCGGCTCAAGGTTGACTCAGCCTTCCATCCTTCCGAGGTGGGTAAAATGAGGACCCAGATTATGGGGGCAATATGCTGGCTCTGTTAAAAAGTGCTATTGCTAACATGTTGTAAGTCACCCTGAGTCTAAGGAGAAGGGCGGCATAAAAATTGAATAAATAAATAAATAGGAGTTTACAGGAAACCTGTGAGAAAGCCAGGCAAAGGAATTTGTCTAATGGTACCAGCTAGTACTCCCATCCCTTCTCTTGATCTCATACAACACTGTCTGTTCCTGAGAACATAAACTTTCCAGGCCTACCCAGAAATCTCTAATTGCAAAGCCTGAGCAAAACACATGCTAACTTATGCTAACAGCATAATGTGAACCAAGCACTCATGTGCGGCTTCAGGTGATATCTGGGCATGCCCATCCATATGACCTTTGACCCACATAAGGAATACTACAGGGGACCGCTGCATTATAGGAGCACATTATCACCTGACCTAGAGGTCGTCAGCATTAGGATGCTATTACATGGAGAAGGCTTCTCAATGTAAGAAAAAATGTAGATAGCATTATGAAGAATGTGGCAATAATTCATTTTGCTGCAAGCCTACAAAAAGCAGCATCAAAATAAATTTTTTCCACCCTGGTTAAATAGCTTTTAAAAAAAAGAAAGAATAATGAATGAGTCAAGACTTCACACTTATCAGAATGTCCCATGGCTGTTTAAAGATAATGATTAAAGTATCTTTTTTTTTTTGCAGACCTCAGCAATGTTCCCTCTAATTTTTTTCCGGGGTGGGCGGAAAAGTATAGTGTCTGAGCGGCAGTCCCCTTGGGACTGGGCAGCATAGAAGTACAAATAAATAAATAAATAAATAAATAAATAAATAAATAAATAACTACTTTTTTATTAAAAGAAATTAATAAAACAAAACCAAACTCTATTACTATTAAAACTAAAACAACCAGCAAATCCAAAAACATAACTATTAATAAAAACAGGTGAGGGCTGGGAGCTTTTTTCTCTGTTACTATTTAAGTGCTTTTACCATATGCTTTAAATCAAGAGTCACTTCTCTCTCTATTTCTCTCTTTCCTGTCATTCTCTGCCTCAATCATTTTCTCATTTCTCTTCCCCCCCTTTTTTCTATCATTTCTCTCTCCCTCTCTCTTCCTTCCACTCCTCTCCCTCTCTTCCTTTCTTCCTCTCTCTCACTCTCTCTTCCTCTCTCCTCTCTCACTCTTTCTTTTTCTTTCCCTCTCTCACTCTCTCTTCTTTCCTATCTTCTCTCTCTCTCTCCCTTTCTTTCCTTCTCTCTTCCTTCCACTTTTTTCTCTTTCTCTCTTTTCCTTCCTTCCCCTCTTCCCCTCCCTCTTTCTCCCTCTCTACCTTTATATTTATCTCTTCCTTCCTTCCTCCCTTTGTCTCTCCCTCTCGTTCACTTTTCTCTCTGTTCCCTCCCTCCTTCTTTCCTCTCCTCTTTCCCCCCCCCCTCTCTTTCCTTTCTCTCCACGTCTCCGGCTTTGTTGACCGGCACAAGGTTCAAGCCAGCTGCCCGGGAAAGCCAGGAAGGTCCTCCTGCCCCCCCCAGCCGAAAACACAACGGAGGTCTTCCGCCACCAGCTTGAGCCTCGCGTTGCTCCACCCCGCTTCGCTTGTCATCCTGGACCTCCGTTGTGTTTTCGGGGGAGAGCGGCAGGAAAGCCCTGTGCCGGCCAGGAAAGCCGGGTTTGCTTTCCGTGAAAGCAGCGCGCCTTTTAAACACGCTACTTTCTTGCAAGCAGCGTGTTTAAAAGGCGCGCTGCTTTCATGGAAAGCAAAGCCGGCTTTCCCGCCGCTCCCCCCGAAAACACAACGGAGGATGACATGCAGCACGAAGCTGGGTGGAGCAACGCGAGGCTCAAGTAGGCAGCTTCTGCGCGTTTCTTTTGGCGGAAGAGGAGGAGAGGGAGCGGATCGGGTGGGCTGGCAGGGAGATGGAGACTGCGCGCCCATGGAAAAGGGCGCGCGGGGCGGTATTTTGGGGTGCGCGCGCGCTCACGCGCGCAGCCTACAGGGAACAGTGGGCCACAGTCTATCATGAGAGGAAGTGGCATGTTTATTACTGCTATTGCTATAAAAATTTACAATAGCAGCTTAGAAAAATCCTTGGTGAATTAGGATGACATCTACCATGGCACAAAAGATACAACAAAATATTATTTCTATGCAACACTAGAGGGAAAATATCTTACAGTACAAGTAAATAAAAAATAAAGAAAGACAAGGTAGCCATCATTGTTTCTAAGCAACAGGCAAGAACAGTTAACTAAACCACTGTCATAGTTGTAAAATTTTCTGTTTTACAATTGGCATGACCAATAAAGTTGTTTTTTTTCAATATAAGATTAGCATTTAATTCATATTAGTTCTCTGCAGATGCAGATTGTAATATACCCTCATGGCTAACATACTTTTTCCTACGAAGGTTATCAGACCAGGGTCACATATACCTCGAAAGAGGAAATTTCTATCTTGTACAATTACAATCCAATTCTATCAAATGTAGTTTTTGTCCTAGTCTGTCATCTAGGCTTTGGTAACCTATCTCAAATTCAAAGCAAAATGTGGCCTTTGATTATTAAAACTTTCTGTATTTCATCAGTAGACTTTTAATGACTTTATTCTCTAAACTCATAACCGAAACTTCTTTCACTGCAATTCTGGATCATACAGTATCTAAAGGAAGTAGAGATAAGGTAGGATACAAATAGATATTTCTGATGGTGGAAGTGGAATATACTGGGGATTCTAGATTGCACTTGGGGCAACACACCGTTAAGATGAGCGTGTGTATGGATAAGAGGGATTGATGTAGCATTTGATAGGGCGGGGTTTGACATCAGTGAATAGTTTATAGTTATAGTTTATTAGATTTCTATGCCGCCCCTCTCCTAAGACTTGGGGCAGCTCACAGCATAGCAATAATATAATACATTACAAATCTAACAATAAAAAATTAGATGCATTTAAGACATTAATAACATAATAAAACCCCTAGCTATGCAGTCACAGACATTCAACCTAATCTATCATGCAGTAAGGCCCAAAATATAATAAAAAGGGGGAAAGATGGTAATTATCCCCACGCCTGGCGACAAAAGTGGGACTTGAGCATTTTACGGAAGGTGAGGAGGGTGGGGACTATTTGAAACTCTGAAGGGAGTTGATTCCAGAGGGCCAGGGCCGCCACAGACAAGGCTCTTCCCCTAGGTCCCGCCAGCCGACATTGTTTGAATGGCCCATTCTGTGGGACCTAATCGACCGCTGGGATTCATGCGGCAGGAGGCGGTCTCGGAGATATTCTGGTCCAATGCCATGTAGGGCATGGTGGATAGATGGTAGATGAAGTGAGAGGTGAGGTAGCACTGGATAAGAGCATTTGAAAGGAGAGAAGTGCAAGTGGAAGGAAGAAATAGCCTGTGTGATGGTATCAGAAAACTGAAAATACCAAGGAGGATCAAAAGAAAGGAAGAGTTACAGCATTGCCACGACTTCATCTTGAAACTGTAGATTATGGAGTTGTTTCATGGAAAAACAATAGCAAGAGATTGGGCTTGATGAGAGTCTATGAAAGGCTAGAAGGCTTTCTACTTGAGTATATTTGAGGGGCTGCCACACAGAGGAGGGGGGCAAATTGTTTTCCAAGGCACCAGAAGGCCAGACAAGGAACAATGGATGGAAACTGACCAAGGAGAGATTCAACCTGGAAATAAGGAGGAACTTTCTGACGGTGAGACTGATCAACCAGTGGAATAGCTTGCCTGCGGAGGTTGTGAGAGCTCCAACACTTGAGACTTTCAAGGGGAGATAGGACAGCCATTTGCCTGAAATGGTGTAGGGATTCCTGGTGGTGCGAGGAGTTGGACTAGATCAGTGTTTCCCATTTGCTGGCTGGGGAATTCTGGGAGTTGAAGTCCAAATATTTTCAAGTGGCCAAGGTTGAGAAACAGTGGACTAGATGGCCTACAAAGTCCCTTCCAATTCTAGTCTAATCTGTGGTTCTATGTTAATCTGATGTGAATGGAGAACCAGTAGGATCAGTGAATGCAGGTCAGCAAAAGAAGGAATAGAGAAAGCTCTCAGCTGTGGACACATTAAGAGTAGAGGGATGCTCAGAAGCCCACTGATATCTGAGATGGTTGTCTTTCTCTCCCATTTTAACTGGTTGGTCTTCCAAGAAGATTGTGCCGCTGATCTGTTTCTGTGCATAAAACAAGAGACTTAAGGTCTTTTTCTGCCGTCAGACGTCTATGTTTCTATTCCATAGGTGAAAAACACACAGCAGGGAAGCTGGACAACCCACCCATCCCCAATTGGCTGGCAAAAGGGAAGCCTCAGCAAGATCGCAGCATCACAAATGAGGCTTCCCTTGCTGGGAAACCCCACCTCTAGACTTCCGTTGCCAGCGAAGCGCCCGTTTTTGCAATGCTGGGATTCCCCTGCAACATTGCAAAATTTGGAGGTGGGGTTTCCCATGGAGGGGAGCCCCAGGGGAATGCCCCAATCGTGAAAATGGGCGCTTTGGCTGGCAACGGAAGTCCGGAGGCGGGGCATCCCAGCAGCGGTGGCGGATTCGCAAGGTGAAAATAGTTCGGAAGAAGAGGCAAAAAAATCTTAAACCCCAGGTTCATATCTCGAAAAGTTCGTATGACGAGGTATCACTGTACATACATACTGGTACATTTATATATACTAAAGATTATAACAACCACTTATTGCCTCTTGCCACACAGTCTTTAACATCCCTGTCCCTTACGGACTGAAAAAATGACAGAGAGTATAATGTTGAGCATCTTGGCAATAGAAAACTTTGATTGTATTCTGCTATGTCCTGAACATGCCAGATATAAGGTTGAGGTGCCTTTTAAATGTTTAATGGCAGAAGCTCTCAAAAATCCCACTAACTATGCAGCCAGGAAACACATGTGTAAACCTTCTCAGATTATTGGTTACCCATATCCAGAATTTATGGACAAGCAAAACATTTATGCAAAGGAATTCCTTGGCTTCCTTTGGTCAAAAGCTCCATTAGAAGTCTCACAAACCAGAAATATCTAGATCCAGGGTCTCCTACCCCTGGGCGATGGCCCATTCAAAAGTAGGCTGTGCAAGTGGTGTGTGTGCCCAAACTTTCATTTGTGCGAGTGGTAGGTACACATGGCCGCTTCTTGCACAAATGTAGCTGTGAGTGCATGAATCTGCTGCTTGCATGGAACCATCACATCTCCCCCACCCAGCCGGAAAATTTGGGGAATGCTGATCTAGATAAATGATCTAGTGCAGTGATGGCGAACCTTTTTTTGCTCGGGTGCAAAAGGGCGCACGCACATGCGACAGTGCATGCGTGTGTACTCATACCCATAATGCAATGCCCACCCCAGTACATGTGTGCACAACCCCCGGTGCTCCTCCTTCGCATGCGCATAGGGCTCACTGAAACTTCTGGAGCCTGTGGATGGTGGAAAAACACATTAAAACTGATTTTCGGCCTTCCGGAGAATGGGGGGGGGGGGGTCCTTTTCTCTTTCCTCAGGCTTCAGGAAAGCCTCTGGATGATGAAAAACGGGCCCAACAGCCCAACCGGAAGTTTGGAAATGTACTTCCGGTTGGGTCTTTGGGCTGTTTTTCAAAGTCAACAGGCTTCAGGAGAGCCTCCTGCGCAGGGGATTGGACCAGAATATCTCCGGGACCGCCTTCTGCCACACGAATCCCAGCGACCAGTTAGGTCCCACAGAGTGGGCCTTCTCCGAATCCTGTCAACTAAACAATGTCGTTTGGCGGGGGCCAGGGGAAGAGCCTGTTCTGTGGAGGCCCCGGCCCTCTGGAACCAGCTCCCCCCAGAGATCAGAATTGCCCCCACCCTCCTTGCCTTTCGTAAGCTCCTTAAAACCCACCTCTGAGATATTCCTTCCCCCTAGGCCTATACAATTTATGCATGGTATATTTGTGTGTATGTTTGGTTTTTAATAAGGGTTAATAAGGATTTTTTAGTTGTTTTAAATATTAGATTTGTTACATGCTGTTTTCATTATTGTTGTTAGCCGCCCTGAGTCTATGGAGAGGGGCGGCATACAAATCTAGTAAGTAAGTAAGTAAGTAAGTAAGTAAGTAAGTAAGTAAGTAAGTAAGTAAGTAAGTAAGTAAATAAGTAAATAAATAAATATAGGGCAACACCTCAGGTGCCCTCAAATATGGCTCCCCGTGCCACCTGAGGCACACACGCCATAGGTTCGCCATCACAGTTTTTAGTGACTGAAGGTTTTAGTAGGAACGCTACAATCGCTGTTATCTTTAGATGTGATTGCTAGTAGACCTTTCCATTACTTCATGCCTCTGTCACTACGTTATGTTGAGAAAAGATGGAAGCACAGAGGCCTCAAGTGCCAAACCAGCTTCCACTTACAGACTTCCAATGATGGCTAATCAACCAAAATCATTATTATTCCTCACACTTTCCAATGACTTCTACTCATATGTCTGTGAACACTTTCAGCAACTGCCACAAGAGGCAAACCGACAGCATTCAGACCTCTGACAGGAGCTCTCTCTCTCTCCCTTTCCTGGAACTTTTTCTGCTTCATGGAGAAAAAGGTAGCTATCAGAAAGGCAGAAAATACCATCACTTGTAGCTCTCAACAGATCCCGTTTCTTTCCTCTTTGGTTCATATACATCAACCCCCCCTCCAGCAAAACATGCCCTTAGGTCACACATTCTTCAACAGAGCAGGGGCTCCCCCCCCCAAGTATGGATTCAAGTAAGCGGTCTTCTCAGAAGAACCACCCAAAAACTCTCAAAAATGTGGGATTTATTTCCCTCTTTCAACATTATTATTATTATTATTATTATTATTATTATTATTATTATTAATTAATTTGTATGCCGCCCCTCTCCGAGGACTCAGAGCGGCTTCTAACATCCAATACAGTGGACAAATCCAATATTTAAAAACAAAACATGTTAAGAAACCCTTATTAAAAACAATCACACAACTCAGCAAACCATGCATAAAAGGGGACAGCCGGGGGAATCAATTTCCTCATGCCTGGTGACATAGGTGGGTCTTTAAGAGTTTGTGGAAGGCAAGGAGGGTGGGGGCAATCCTAATCTCCAGGGGGAGCTGATTCCAGAGGGCCGGGGCCGTCACAGAGAAGGCTCTTCTCCTGGGTCCTGCCAAACGACATTGTTTTGTCGACGGAACCCGGAGAAGGCCGACTCTGTGGGACCTAATATAACATAACCAACATAACCATCCCAATGAAAAAGTAAGCGCAAAGGGGCATGCATAAGCGCACCATCGTGCCTACCGTTCCTGTCCTAATGTTTTGTTGTCTTCTATCATTAGTCTTTTATCATTACCTATCTATGTTTATTTGTACATATTACCATTCTATAATTGTTTGACAAATAAATAAATATAAAGATAGATAGATAGATAGATAGATAGATAGATAGATAAGCTTCCCCCCCTGCTGCTTGGTTTCCCTCCTCCTGCCACCACCCCGCCTCCGCCTTCCCCATCTGACTCACGGGTGCATGCCTTCCTCCTGCTTTTTACAACACTGACGTCGCGTTTTATTTTTCACCTCAGAGGTGAGCTGGCATTACTGCATCCCGAAAGCACCAGCAGCAGCACCAGCAGCCGCCCCGTAAACTCAAAGATCCAGGATTGACTTCAAAACGAAGTCTCTGCAAATGGAAGGAACCCCCCCCCTCCCCCACATACACACACACCACCCCAGCAGGCCCGGCATATATAAACGGAGGCAGCGTCGAACAGGTATAAATTGGGACCTCGCGCATCGCGGGAAAGGATCGTGGCTAGTTTTGGTGTTTTGTTTTTTTTAATTTCCCGCTCTCCTAAAAAGTGGAGGGCGGGGGCCGGTTTCTCAGGTTTGAAGTCTCTCCCCAACACTACCCTCGCCCGCCACGCTTTCCCCGTTCCGGCTTGCGAGAAGCGGCGGTGCAGATATAACCCTCGCGGTTTCAGCCCTCGCCAAAGGCGCAGTGGCTTGGCGTGCGATGCCCCCCCCCCCTTTGTGAGATTTCTAGAAGGGATCGGGTCCGACTCCAGCCTCAAAAACCATCGGCCGTCATCTAAGAAAAGGCACATAAAAGCGGGAGTGGGGAGCAGACTGAGCCCCTCCGGACGCCTTTGTTTGCATTGTTGGACGGAGGCGGCGGAGAGAGGCTACCGAGTCCCCCCCCCCTTTATTTCTCTCTCCAACCCCCCCCCCCCTCTCCAGCCCCAGTACCGATGGTGGAGATGTGCGAAGGGTGGAACTCGTTGTCAGTGAAGCGGCACAGCAAGCAGGTCTTGCCCACGCCGGAGTCCCCGATGAGCAGCAGGCGAAAGAGCACGTCGTATTGCTTGGCCATGGCGGGGCGGGAGGGACGGGCGCCCCCCGGGTCGGGCTTTTCAGCCCCGCGTTGCCATCCCAAGCCGAGCGGCTCCCGGCGTCCCTCGGTCTGGGTAGCGGCTGTAGCCCCCGAGGCGAGCGGGAAAAGCGGGCGCTGCAGGGAGCGGGGAAGGGGGGGGAGGGAGGGAGAGCGGGAAGAGGTGAGAGAGAGAGAGCGCGCACGAGCAAATAGCTCTTTTTCGATCACTTAGGATCCACCGGGAAGAAATCTAAATAACGGGGGAGGGGGGGAATATATGAGGCGGGTGGCTGTGGTGGTGGCGCCGCCGGTAGAGAGAAAAACCACCTCTCTCCTCCAAGCGCGGCTCTCGGGGAGGAGTGGAAGGCAAGCTTGCAGCAGCTGCCGCTCCTATTGGAGAGGGGAAGGTGACACAAGAACCCACGCAAGGAGTGCTTCGGGCGCGCGGAACCGAGAGGAGGGCCCCCCTCCCCTCGCGCCTCCCCTTTCCCGCGCGCCCGGCTTCGAGATCCGGCGGATTTTGGCCCGCGTGCTGGCGAGCGGCGGAGGAAAAAAAGGCGGGGAACGGAGGGAAGGTGGAGGCTGAGAACCTTCGAGTGGGCGGAGCTTTATGCCGCCTCAAATTGGAGATTCTCATTCTCAAATTTGAGAATGTGGGCTAGATGTCTGTATCTCGTTTGGTATTTCAAAAGGCAACAGGGCTGGTTACACCCACCCACCCCCACCTTGAGGAAGAAGGCGTTTCGCTTCTCATATAAGAGGCTTCATCGGTTCTGGATGATGGTGGGTGGAGGGATGGAAGGATTAGGTCTGGCTAATATCTTGGGATATGTGTTTGGAAAGAATGTTAAGGAGAGTGCAGAATTATCTCTGAATGGTCCACGATGCACGTACAGTGGTACCTCCAGCTAAGAACGCCTCTACTTAACAACTTTTCTAGATAAGAACCAGGTGTTCAAGATGTTTTTGCCTCTTCTCAAGAACCATTTTCCACTTATAAACCCGAGCCTCCGAAATTAACCGGAAAAGGTAGGGAGAAGCCTACCTTTGGGACCTCTCTGGGAATCTCCTGGGAGGAAACAGGGCTGAAAAAGGCAGGGAGAAGTCTCCATGGGACCTCTCTGGAAATCTTCTGGGAGGAAACGGGGCTGGAAAAGGCAGGGAGAAGCCTCCGTGGAGCCTCTCTAGGAATCTCCTGGGAGGAAACAGGGCCCGAAAAAGCAGGGAGAAGCCTCCATGGAACCTCTCTGGGAATGTCCTGGGAGGAAACAGGGCTGGAAAAGGCAGGAAGAAGCCTCCATGGGGCCTCTCTAGGAATCTCCTGCGAGGAAACAGGGACAGAAAAGGCAGAGGAATGGAAGTCTTGCAGATATCCAGCTGATAGCCCAGAAATACAAGTAATAATTCAGCAACATATCCAGTAATGTGAGCCACCCTGTCTGAGAAATAGGGTGGCATAGAAATCTAATAAATAAATAATTACAAGCCAATTATATTAATTGTAAAATGTTATTTACTTCGGCAAATATCTTAGTCAAAAATATTCTTAGTCAAACACAGTTAAATCAGTCAATACAGCTCAATAAACATACAATACTATAAGCTTATTTTTCCAGTTTACAAATACAGAACCCATCATTTGAAAACACTTACTACAGCATAGTCACAAAGACAAAACAGAAATAGCAGAGTAGCCCAGAGACTGAATAACGCTTCTGGCTCCCTCTTGTGGCAATCCATAACACTAGCTCTTAAAGCAATAGTGTTTTAATACATGTACTCATTCATTGTTGGTTTATATTGCCAAACCCAACTAGTTATATACACAGTACTAACAAAGATTATATTTCTCTGTAATCATTTAGTCATTAACCGCTTCTCCACTGAAGCCACTTGGGAATTTATCTGTGCCAACAAAAGTGGTAATATAAGTAATGACTACTATTATCTCAGTCAACCCATACTGTTGTAGTCAAGTCAAAGTTAGGTCCTTTTTGACAAAACATTTTTTTAGAAAAAGGAAAAGAGTTAAGCAATGTGCTTAAAACTGTTAAACCAGTGCTTAAAACTGTGGTAAGTGGGATTGGGAGGGTTTTGTTTTGATTTTGCTAGAAGGCTAAGGCTTGAAATCCATTAACTTGGCCACTGTTGGAAATATAAACTTATATTTGGTAGACTCTATTCCATTTAATAGATTGTGATCATATTTTCTATGCAGCAAGTGCTGATGAACAGTTGCTCAAAACATTGGGGGTTGATATTAATACTTGGGCATATACATTCATTTGATATAATGTCAATGGGGATTTGTTGCCCTTGATCTAAAACTGGTTACTGGAACATATTATAATGCAGCAAACTAGGCACTATGCTGTTTCTGAAAGTGGAATAACCACCCTCAGAGCAACTGTAGTTTTCTATATACGCATATATGCACATAAAACTTCATAGTTAGGTACATGCAAAGTGTTGGATTGAGAAATTAATTGGGTTCATGACTGGCTTAACTATGGGTGGCTGAATAAACTAATATTAACTAGCTTCACACAACTTGCTAAGGCAAAGTCAAACCATGTTATTACTTGGTGTGCTATATAACTTAGCCAATTAGATTAGATTAGATTTATTGGATTTACTGTATATGCCGCTCCTCTCCGCAAACTCGGGGCGGCTCACAACAATAATAAAAAAACAGTACATAATAACAAATCCAATGCCCACCAATCTAATTACAATTTAAAATTAATAAATTCATAAAACAGTCCCAATATATATAAAGAACAGGCACACAGTCAATCAATCAAATGGCAAAACAACATGGGCAAGGGGGAGATGTTTTAGTTCCCCCATGCCTGACGGCAGAAGTGGGTCTTAAGGAGTTTACGAAAGGCAGGGAGGGTGGGGGCAATCCTAATCTCAGGGGGGAGCTGGTTCCAGAGGGTCGGGGCCCCCACAGAGAAGGCTCTTCCCCTGGGTCCCGCCAGACGGCATTGTTTAGTCGACGGGACCCGAAAAAGGCCGACTCTGTGGGACCTATCTCTGAGCCTACCTCAACTGATTATCTGAAATAATTATAAAAGGAAAAATGAGTGGGAGAAACAAGCTTGCTGCCTTGAGCTTCTGGAAGATTGGCAGGATGTAAATGAAGTGTATAAAATATATATTTAAAGTTGAATAATATCCCAAGTGGTGGCACCTAAAACCACCTAGCTGGTTTTATGATGTCAAGCTTTCTTTAGGCATTTTGTCAGAGTAGAGAGCAATTACTGTACATTTAAGTGTCAATGAAATACAGCATTCAGTACTGTACTTAAGGAAGTTTCATCTTGAGTTTTAATAGGTTTTTGCCTCACCCCTTCTAGAAAGTAGCCTGAATTACTACCCTTCATGGGCGGTCTTGGAACGTATACCCCGCGAAAGTCAAGGAACACTGTACATGATCTTTCTTGTCACAGTTGCTATGTGAATCACTATTGTTGTTAAATTAGTAATACAGTTGTTAAGTGAATCTGCCTTTCCCATTGACTTTGCTTGTCAGAAGATAATGACATGACCCTAGGACCGTGATGGCAAACCTATGGCACGTGTGCTATAGGTGGCATGCGGAGCCATATTGGAGGGCACATGAGGCATTGCCCTATATCAGCTCCAGTGCGCATGCAAGCCAGCTGATTTTTGGCCTTGGGGGAGGCTGTTTTGCCATCTGGAGGCTTCGGTGTTTGATGGCTTCTCCTCGTCTTCTGCTTTGAAAAAAGCCCTCCTACCCATCCCTGGGTTCGTACTAATCTTTATTTCTTCACCTGAAACACAGTTGAGCAGCTCCTCAGCTGTGTTTTGGACTGAAACACTATTCTGAGCATTCGCTGAAGTGAATTTTCATGAAACTGCATACAGATGGGAGGTTGAACAACTAATCTCGTGGTGCGTCTGGAACAATCTAGAACTGAACACACTCAAAACCATAGAAATGGTGGTAGACTTTAGGAGAAACCCTCGCATCGTACCACCTCTCACAATACTAGACAACACAGTATTAACAGTAGAGACCTTCAAATTTTTAGGTTCTACCATATCTCAAGACCTAAAATGGTCACCTAACATCTAAACCGTCATCACAAAAGCACAACAAAGAATGTTCTTTCTGCACCAACTCAGGAAGTTCAAACTGCCCAAGGAGCCACTGATACAGTTCTGCAGAGGAATCATTGAGTCTGTCATCTGCACCTCTATAACCATCTAGTCTGTTTCCGCAACCCAACAAGACCGATACAGACTTCAGAGAATAATCAGAACTGTAGAAAAAATAATTGCTGCCAATTTGCCTTCCATTGAGGACCTGTATACTACACAAATCAAAAAGAGGGCTGTGAAAATATTTATTGACCTCTCTCATCCCGGACATAAACTGTTTCAACTCCTACCCTCAAAACATTGCTACAGAGCACTGCACACCAAGACAACTAGACACAAGAAGAGTTTTCCCCCGAACGCCATCACTCTACTAAACAAATAATTCCCTCAACACTGTCAAACTATTTACTAAGTCTGCACTACTATTACTACTAATTTTTTGTCCTCATTCCTATCACCCATTTCCTTCCACTTAGGACTGTGTGACTATAACTTGTTGCTTGTATCCTTAAGATTTTTATTATTATTGATTTTTTCTTCATTGCTTATTTGACCTCTATGACAATAATTAAGTGTTGTACCTCATGATTATTGACAAATGTATCTTTTTCTTTTATGTACGCTGAGAGCATATGCACCAAAGACAAATTCTTAGTGTGTCCAATCACACTTGCCCAATAAAGAATTCTATTCTACTCTATTCTATTCTTAGCATTCAGATAGCGTATTACAGAGTGCACTTCGCACTTGGAGGGAAACGGAATGAGGACGCTCATTTCTAACCTTCACCACAATGCCAGTCAACCAGTCTTAATAAATAATAAAAATAATAATAATAATCTACTGACCACTGGCACTGATCGTTCTCTTCCGCTGGCTTCCTGCTACACAATAGTAATACCAACTCCCCCTCCCTCACACACACACACACACAAACATTCCCTGTAATAGCTACGTGCCTTGTAATATTATTATTATTATTATTATTATTATTAATAATAATATTAATAATTCATTAGATTTGTATGCCGCCCCTCTCTGAAGATTTGGGGCGGCTCACAACAACAAATACAGTAATGATGATACAAATTCAATTAATAAAAAGTAGAATTAAAACCCCTTAATATTAAAAACAACCAATCAATGTAACCTTACTTTCCGAATAACCCTCATACATTGGGAGATTGCGGCACTGATGAAGTTACTTAGTTTAGGTAATGAAACGTCTGCAAGAAAATTAGCAAGCTCAGAGAGCACCAAGGACCCCTCATGTCAACTCTGACCTACATTCTCCCTTATTAGTAATTTTTTAAAAAATTAATACTTTGCAACACTTAAGAAATGTTACACATTTTGCTGTTTATCACAGAGCAGGTTGAACAATAGACCCATAATTCTCAGTCCCAAAAGTGTGCCTTTTTTAAAAAGTTCCAAAGGCAGTTTTTTTCCCCAAAAGGCAACTGAACTTTCATTGTTTTTTCTTTAAGACCGTTCACTGCTCAGTTTATAATTTATGAGCCTAAGAACTGCAAATTAAATGCCACACAAGTAAATCTACATATTACCAATGCATAATGCAAGCAATTAAACACTGTCTCGCAATCCATAAATAAGGATAGATGACTGACCTGTAACTCTGAATATGCAGTTAGGGTCTACAATATGCCCAGTATAATTCTGGGGAATTATATTGTGAAATAATAACCTTTCAAATGGTGCTTATTTATAACTAAGCATGCTTATATACTGCAAATAACAATAATTATAACAGGACTAGTGTAAGGATTTCCATTCTGGATAGGAAACTCCTTAATCACACACAGGTATGCTCCGTTGAATCTAGCCAACTTGTGTTGTTGCTATGGTAAATTTCTATGATAGCAATCTCAATTCCATTGCAAACTGGAAATGTTCAGACCTTATTTATCTTATGGATCATCATTTAACATCGTCTCTGCACCATGACAGAGGACATTTAGAAAGAACCAGTTCATTGTGATTCATAGGCTGCTGAACAAGACATCCCATTCTTACAGGGCTATTTTGTTATTTCTGAATGACAAATGTCAGACTGATAAAGTGTAATCAGAGTGGGTAAAAATATACAATAAAAATAATTTGCATGTTGGGATAGCAAGAAATCTCAGTCTATATTAAGAGGCTCTATTTTTTTGTTTTTTAAAATAATTTTTATTGAATTATATACATTAAAAAAAGACCAACAAACATTAAACAAAACAAGACAAACATTTACATTTAGAATTATACACATATAACTCTAGGGGTATCTTAGAGTAAATTCTCTCGACAATCCATTTTTGCTTAGGTATGGTTTACTATACATAATACATTTTCATCACTAGTCATATTTAAATATTTTTGTGTAAGAGGATCTATTTTGATATGATGCTATGGAATGGGGCTGTTGAGCATTGCCATTTTGCTCCGGCTGATCGCATGGCTGTGATTGGATGAATCTGGTTGAATGGTTTTAATAGCATGGGGTTTTTAAACTAAAGTTTTATGTTTGGGTTTCATAAACCTTGTACAGTATTTTGTATCAATTTTATCTTGTAAGCTGCCCTGGGTCCGATGGAGAAAGGTGGCCTAGAAATCCAAATAAATAAATAAACAAACTTGAATTTAACTTACTTTATGCTTTGCGCATGCGCAGAGGATAAAAAAACCCAAATGGCATCGTATGGGCAGGTGGGCGGAGCCTCACGCTCCCTTCACAACCGGCTCTCCAATGACCAACATGCACAAGCAGACCAAGAGCATTTCGCCCGAGTCCAAGCATGTGAAACAAGTGGCCACGGGCCAGATATGGCCGCCGCAGGCCACATCCACCCTGGTCAAAACCAATCCCAATACATCATGACACAGTCCATGGTGCAATGGGGGTTGAAACACCCGATATAATCAAATATCTTTGCCAAAAGATGTACCAACTGAAATAAATCACAATTCTGATTTACTTCCTACATAATTTCCTCAGTTTGTAGGCCATCTAACCTATTGGCTCAGTACTATGAGGTTATAGGCTCAGTACTATGTACTATGTATTGACAAATTCCTATAGATTTTAAAATTATACGTGAAAACATTCATCATACTGAGGTTAGCACTGGTAAAAATATCTTAACTTTGATTTTGAAAAATCAAACCTAGTTTGCCAAATGATGTTAGAGTTAAATTTAGATGTTAGAGTTAAATTTAGATGTGATAAAAATCATCCTGTGATTGGTTTGCATATCCCATTCCCATGTAATGGATGGAACTTTTTTCCATTAAATAAAGTAAGGAGAATTTCAATTGTTATCAATATGTAACAGTAAGGTAGTCTTTCTGCAGCAAAAAATGATTCATGTGATATCTTAACATCTTACAAATCTATTACCTCACTCTACATACCTCTGATCCCTTCAGTCATCATTTCAGAGATATTTCCTTAATGCCTTCCACAATGGCAGAGCTTCCAATGTTCTTGAAAAGTTCTCAAGCATTCATAAAAATATTTAGAGATGTGCCTACCTTGAAAATAGCCCAGCTTGAATTGTATAGTATAGTCAAATGTCAGGAGTTGACCATAGGAAATATTTTATGACATTTGTATTATGTCATTAAACGCTTTTTGATAATTTCATGATATACAAACATTTTATAAAATGTTATACAAACATTTTATAAAATTTGCCAAATTTCAAATGCCAAATTTCAGTTGCACAGATCCATATTCATGGATCTCTGATTTTTCAATGGATTCTGTAAATTAGCCCATTTTGAAGTTCTAGTGTTGCCCTTGGAGGCGCCATTTTGCCCAATTAAAAGTTGTAAAAAATTGCATAGGTGTGATTATGAAATCAGTGGCTGTGGCAACATTTCATTGACTTTTCTGGATTCAGAAATTTAAATTTAAAAAGCCCAGTCACTTTGGTTAGCAAGATAGGGGGCATATAAATTTCATAATAAATAAAATATTTTTTTTTCAAAAGAGTGGGGCTGGTTAGTATTTGGTTAGGATATTTGCACTGTAGCCTAAACTCAAAATGAAAATCACCCAGAAATCACCTGTGGTAAAGCTCTTCTGTTCAGTTGCCAAGAAAACCAACTGGATTTATTCATGAAATGATCACAAGTTGAGTGCAACTTGGAAACTTTATACTACAGAAGGTCAGGAAGTATGTTTATTGATCACTAAAAAGTAGCAAATAGGTATGATACATACAATCACATCTACATATTATCTACTTGTAACAAGAAATGTTTATTTCTGTTTAATATTTGATAAATGTTAAATTTAAATGAAAAATTTCAGTTCCAACGTTTCTTGATACAAATAACTTTTGTAATTGTTTTTTCAAGACTAGGCACATTAAAGTCAGTGTTCTGGGGAAGTGAAATATTTACTCACTGCTTGTAAGATACTGCTTTATCTCATGTCAGAAAATGGCAATTTTGTCAAATGTCAAATGCAATGACATATGAGCACAAAGATAATATTGGATGATAAGCAAATACACTCTTCTGTAATATTATGATGAAAATTGTAGGTCTTGTAGTAATGCTGCCTGATCATATTTCTTTCTAAAGATACCAGTTCAGGGTCTGACATCTGCCATGTCTTCTTCAATGAAAATAATTTATTTGGCTCCTCTGGAATTTTCTTATCTCCCATTCTTTTGTTCTCTCTCTCTCTCTTTGGTTCTCTTGTTCGTTCAGCACTCCCATGTTGTGGTGTTGCGTTTTACTTCCTCTATACAGTAATTGCTTTCCAGCCCCCAAATATATTTTATCTTGGTTTTTAATGCTATTAGTGCTAGGCTCCCAGCATCTGTCCATCCATCTTTTCTTCTGGTATCCTTTGTTTACATTTTGAAAAACAAATTTATAAAAATGAGCAATCTAACCATTAAAACTCAACAAATAAGCAAGTTTCCTCATCCTTCCGCTAACAGTACCTCAGTCTAAGTGAGCAGTTGTCTGCCACAGCATATATGAGCATAATTGTTAGTACTACCAGTTGGGTTTGTCAATATATTGTTGTTATTGTTGTTGTGAGCCGCCCCGAGTCTCTGGAGAGGGGCGGCATACAAATCTAATAAATAATAATAATAATAATAATAATAATAATAATAATAATAATAATATGAACTAACCAGCAATGTATGTTTAAAGATTAGCTATAAAAGGGAGTCAGGTGCATTTCTCTCTTGCTATTGCTGGCTATTGCTCTTTATTGTTCTCTCTCCTAGTTTTGTCTGTGTGACTATTCTATAGTCTTGCTGTTTGCTAATATGTTGGTTTATGTATTTTATATGTAAATAATACATGGTATTATATAGAACTGTCTGTTCGGCAGGAGAGAAATATTATAGAAGTATATATGTGTATAGAACTGTGTGTTCTGAGGGGGAGTGTTATTGTTTAGATGCTGTGTATATAGAACTGTGTGTCCTGATTTATTTTTTATTTATTATTTAGATTTGTATGCCGCCCCTCTCCGCAGACTCGGATATCTGGTTTGTATATAATTGCTTGATATATCTGAATATATGTAAATAATATTTATACTCTACTTATATTAGTCTGGTTTATTGTCTGAATATCTACCACTGCCACATCTACTCTGCATAGGTTTGTTCTGGAATATTATACATAATTCCTAAGCATTCTAACAATAATCCATGCGTGTTGGACCATGTTTTCTGTTGTGGTTATGTCTGGCCCAGCTCCTGCCCCAAGGAATGTGCAGGTGGATGTGGAGGGAGACATCCACATGCCGCAAGCCTGTTTTGCTCCCAGTAGAATCTGCCAACGAAGGCTCCTCTGACCAAGGAAGCGTGAGTGACAGGGAAGAGGGGAGTTTGGCAGACAGCCCAGGAGGAAATCAGTCATCAGTATCATCCCTGGATTCTGAACAAGAATTAATGACACATCCACACATGCGTAGAGTGATGCATAGGAGACAACATCTGAAGGATTATTACAAGAGAAAATGAGGCCACCTGTGGTTGGGTGGGGCTGCTGTAATTAGTGCTACAGATAAAAGTGCAGCCCAGTGTTTTAGCCTCATGGCAGTTTATCCGATTCATTGTTTCGTCAAGATCGTGGTTTTTGCTGTTCAAGATTGTGTGTGGACTCTCTGGACTTTAGAATTGGACTCAATTTCCCAGTTATTCGGTGAGCAATTGGACTGCATTTAACCTGTGCCTTGTGTGTACCCGAAAATCCCTTTGACATTTAAAAAGGGAGCTGTTTCTGTTTTTCTGTTTATAAAAACGTTTGGGTTTTCCTTTTATCGTGTGGTGTGTGTCTTCCTGGACTAATTACCCTGTAATTACGGGCGGTTGAAACACGCCAGCAGAACATTTTCTTTCCTCCCTTGTGTGTGGAAATAATGGGAATTGAAGTTCAACATATCTGGAAGATACCAGGTTGAGGGAAGCAATCAAGGATAATAATATTAATGTCAATATATTTTTAGTCCCTGTAAAGTCAGGAATATGAAATGCACTTTTAAAAATTGTTCTAAAATTATATTTCCATCAGTTTTGACATTTCATTGGAATCCTGATGCTTTCTTATCTATATCAAACAAGTTTACCCAATTCTGGGGGAAAAAACAATCTTCCATCTATATGAAATCACCTGGTCTCATCGTGCCTGCAGACAGGGGACAAGGTGAGTTTTAAAGAGCCATAAAATTGGAATTTTACAACTTGAACAAATGGATTTCTTCCCACATGCCACCTGTCTATGCCAGGAAGGAGCTGTATGGCAAAGCAGCCTGCTTAAAGGTTTACAGAAGGAGTAATCTACGAAACATAATAGCTGTGTGAGCAAAAGCATGCAATATAAATCAGCCTGTGGCAAGGGAAAAAATAATCTTTTAATAAGCTATTATTATTATTATTATTATTATTATTTATTAGATTTGTATGCCGCCCCTCTCCGCAGACTCGGGGCGGCTCACAGCAATGACAAAAACAATATACAGTAACAAATCTAATATTAAAGTTTAAAATAACAATTTTACATTAAAAAGCCTAAAACCCCCAGTATATAAAAAAGCATACACACAAACATATCATACATACAGCTACATAGGCAAGGGGGGAGGATGTCTCAGTTCCCCCATGCCTGACGGCAGAGGTGGGTTTTAAGAAGTTTACGAAAGGCAAGGAGGGTGGGGGCAGTCCTGATCCTTGGGGGGAGCTAGTTCCATAGGGTCGGGGCCGCCACAGAGAAGGCTCTTCCCCTGGGTCCCGCCAGACGACATTGTTTAGTCGACGGGACCCGGAAAAGGCCAACTCTGTGGGACCTAACTGGTCGCTGGGATTCGTGCGGCAGAAGGCGGTTCCGGAGATATCCTGGTCTGGTGCCATGAAGGGCTTTATAGGTCATAACCAACACTTTGAATTGTGACCGGAAAGTGATCGGCAACCAACACAGACTGCGGAGTGTTGGAGTGACATGGGCATACCTAGCGAAGCCCATGATTGCTCTCGCTAAGCTAATAAATGGACATATTCTATATCAGTGGCTAACCTTTTCTCATTGTGTGCAGAAAGTACACGCGTGTGCCGGCACCCATAATGTCCTGCCCCTATGAATGACATGCGCCCCCATTTGCATGCAACCTTCCACATCCCCTTGCCCCATTTTGGCACTAACAAGCCTCCCTACAGCCTCCTTGGACTGAAAACAGGCCGAAAGGGGGACTTGCACATACCATCCCTGTGGCATGCATGTGTGACACCCCAACACACACATGCACATCTGTCTTCCACATGTGCCCCACCCTCCGCGCATGTGCAGCAATCCCTCAAAATCAGCTGGCCAGTGGGAGGCACATATGCATGGGCAGTGGGACTGAGCTGGGTGACGGCTCGCGTGCCTACAGTGGGTTCTGTGTGCCATCTGTGGCATGCTTGACATAGGTTTGCCATCATGGCTCTGTATTTATACTATACAGCTTAGCCATAATTTGCTTGCCTAGGGTGTTATGGATAAACAGATATTTGCTTCATGCCACATCTAATTATAAATTACAAGTTCTATATAATGCTGTCATAAAGTATACGAGTCTACGGAAAGGGGCGGCATACAAATCTAATAAATAATAATAATAATAATAATAATAATAATAATAATAATAATAATAATATTTATGAATTTTGCAATATACTCAATTAAATATAACTGGGTTTTTGAACGAAGTATAATTGGCTGGGTTTGCTGAGCACACAAAACCAAAATAAAATAAACTGCAGTGGTGCCTCTACTTAAGAACTTAATTCGTTCCGTGACCAGGTTCTTAAGTAGAAACGTTCTTAAAAAGCAATTTTTCCCATAGGAATCAATGTAAAGCAAATAATGCGTGCAAACCCATTAGGAAAGAAATAAAAGCTCCAAATGTGGGTGGGAGGAGGAGGAGGAAGAAGAGGAGGAGGAGAGTCGCTGCCAAAGGAAGAAGGTGAGGGGGATAAAAAAAAAATCCAGAACTTTAAGGCTTAAAAAAAAAGAGGGACTCTAAGGCGGCGAGGAGGCGCACACGCCTCCAATACACCCGGCGCAAGGCTGCCTCCCATACACAGGCTGCTGCTGCTGCTACCTGCTTCCTCTTCCTTCCCATGCTGAAGGGCTCCCCTCTCCTCTCGCTCGCTCACTTTGTAGCCAGCACCTTTCCTTCGCTGTGGTGACTCCTCGGCTGCCCAGAGCGAAGGGAGCATTTCTTTTCTCTGGGCCCTGGCAGAGGTTTATTCCCTGTCCAAGTGCCCAGAGAAAGGAAAGTGCTTCATTCACTCTGGACTGCCAAAGCCTCCTTAAGCGCCTCCGAAAGGCTCCTCTGGCAGCCCTGAAAAGCCCGATATGGCCAGGATTAAAGGGGGAATGTGCCGCTCTCAAATTTCCTGGGAAATTTTTCCAGGCTCGGGTTCTTAAGTAGAAAATGGTTCTTAAGTAGAGGCAAAAAAATCTTGAACAGCCAGTTCTTACCTAGAAAAGTTCTTAAGTAGAGGTACCACTGTATAGTAAAGCTTAGTGTACTTGTGAAATCAAGCACAGTACAGTAGTCCCTCACCTATCGCTGGTGTTACGTTCCAGACCTGGCTGCGATAGGTGAAATCCGCGATGGGGAATTTATCGACTGATAGTACTTATTTAAGTATTTATATTGTAATTGTTTGGTAAGTTTTCATTGTTTTAAGTGTTTATAAACCCTTCCCACACAGTATTTATTTTAGATACAGTATTTAAATACAGTATTTACAATTTTAGATATATTTTTTTTGTTGAAAAACCTGCCGATCGAGTTCGGCGGGCTGTTAAATCTGCTGATCGGCTTCCTCAGAAACCCGCGATGAAGTGAAGCCGCAGTAGGTGAAGCGCGGTATAGCGAGGGACTACTGTACACCATAATATGGTTTGTTTATATGATGTAAGCCACTGTGTTACTCAGAAAACCAAGTCCTTTCAATATTCTACTACGTAGAGCTACATCGATTTTAAAAATCTAGCAAAACCCCCAAAATCAAACAGTACAGGTAGTCCTTGACTTACAACAGTTCATTTAGTGACCAACGTTTCAATGGCACTGAAAAGTGATTTTTGACAGTTTTTCACACTTATAACCTTTGCAGCATACCGATGGCCACATGATCAAAATTCAGATGCTTGGCAATTGGTTCATCATACTTACGATTGGCTACAGTGTCCTGGGGCCATGTGATCAGCTTTTGCAAACTTCTGACAAGCAAAAGTCAATGCAGAAGCAGATTCGCTCAACAACACTGTGGGTACTAACTTAACAAATGCAACGATTTACTTAACAACAATGATAAGAAAAATCATAAAAGCAAGGCGAACTCAACAAACATTTCACTTCCTAACATCAATTTTAGGCTCAATTATGGTCATTAACTCGAGCACTACCTATATAGGTCGTAAGCAGGGTAAAATTTCCATTCACTGCACATAGCTGGGGAGTCATTTAAGAGCTGGGGTGGCACAGTGGTTAGAGTGCAGCACTGCAGGCTACTTCAGCTAACTGCTAAATGAAGTTCAGCAGTTCAAATCTCACCAGCAGCTCAAGGTTGACTCACCCTTCGATCCTTCTGAAGTGGGTAAAATAAGGACCCAGATTGTTGGAGGGCAATATGCTGATTCTGTAAACAGCTTTGAGAGGGCTCTAAAAGCACTACGGAGATATATACTGTATAAGTCTAAATGCTATTGCTATTTCCATTCGCTCCACATGGCCAGCGGAGTCGTTTTATGGTGTCTAAACTTAATACTGGTATTTGGGCCCCACTTGAACAGGGAGATCAAACCACACACCACGTGAGGTCGATAGCGAGCTACAGCTATTTCAACAAGCGCTTGAAAGCAAGATCAGCAAAACTAAACCATAGCTGCGCGTTGAAGACCATTGTCCTCTGCGAGCTGCCGTAGTTGGGTTTTACGCTCATTGCTTCTCGGGATTCGAGTAGCCGGAATTGTTCGTGCGGATTGAATCCTTTTCTTAAAGAGCATGGCGGCAGAGGCGGCTGCGGCGGCAGAGGCGGAGGTAGCAGCAGCAGCTTCTACCCATCACGGCGAAGCCGAGAGAAGGCGCCACCAGTGTGGCGGGAGCGGGGACGCGTATCGGGAGCGGCTGGACGACGACGGAGTCCGGACCCTCACTTCGGCGGAGCAGGTGGGACTGGACACCGCCCCCGCTTCTCTTGCAGGGAAACTACAGCTCCCAGGGTGCATTTGTGCGCGGCTTCAGGGAACCCGTTGGCTTTACCGGGCTAGATGAGCGTGCCGCGCGCGGGGCGCGTTCCTCGCGGCGTCTCAGAACTATCCGGGCTGCGGGGCGCGTCAATGGGTTTATTGCCCTCAGTTGAGCGTGCGAGCCGTGCGAGGTCATTGCTGGCAGTCTATTGCACGGGGAAGTTCATGCCAGATGCAGTTTTCTTCGACTGTGCTTGCTTGGGAGGGAATTGGGCCGTACCAGGCACTTAAAACGTAGCGGACTCATTCATGGTTCATCATCATGTTGCGAATTTTCCTATAGTGGTTATTGTCCAGGGGGTTCTGAAAACCCAGTAAATTCAAGTAAATCAGTTAATGTGTTGTGGGAATACATCCCCTCTATATTTGAGTTCCTTGTCGTCTTTCCTAGAACATCACTTTATAAAAGCAGAGAACTGTTTTGTTGAGAAATTGCAGGAAACATTTTGGTGGAGCTAAATGGTTTAACTCTGAGTGTTGTAAATTCTCACACACACACCCTTTACACATTGCTGTTGCCTGTATGTTCCCATGTCCTTAAAATTTGCGGTAGTTTTTAAATAACTATTTTGGTTTGTTGCAATAGAAACATCAAATAATGCATTGTTTATGCTTTCAGCTTATTTTTATTTAATTTTATTTACTTGTCAAACAAGTATAGGATAGTAGTAGTAATGGGCTACCGCCTTAGGGGGACGCAATGGAGGTAGTAAGTTTATGCAGTATTTATTGAATAATAGTTTTTTTATTGTCCTCTAGTACCTTAGTATGATTCTTAATTATTTTTAAAATAGGAAATACAGTGTTCTCTCGATTTTCGCATGGGATGCATTCTGAGACCGCCCGCGAAAGTCGAATTTCCGCGAAGTAGAGATGCGGAAGTAAATACACTATTTTTGGCTATGAACAGTGTCACAAGCCTTCCCTTAACACTTTAAACCCCTAAACTGCAATTTCTCATTTCCTTAGCAACCATTTAGATTATTACTCACCATGTTTATTTATTAAAGTTTATTAAAAAAAAATTATTAAAGTTTGGCGATGACGTATGATGTCATCGGGCGGGAAAAACCGTGGTATAGGGAAAAAACCCGCAAAGTATTTTTAATTAATATTTTTGAAAAACCGTGGTATAGCCGTTTCGCGAAGTTCGAACCCGCGAAAATCGAGGGACCACTGTAATTCAATTCAATTAATTAGATTTGTATGATGCCCTTCTCCGAATACTCGGGGTGGCTCACAGAAGTATGTTAAATAGTATGTTTTTACCCATAAATGCTTTAATCATTTTCATCAATATCTAGAACTGAATTTTATAGCAATTAAAGAAAATTGAGCTACTTGCCTAATCTGTTATCATACTGAGCCTTGTGGGTTCAGTAAAAAAGCTTAAAATGTTACTCTGCTCCTCAACAAATAATGCTGTCTATCATTTGTCTTTTTTGTGGCTATTCAAATAGTTTGACTTAATCAACTGAAAAAGAGTCCAAGCACCTATTTGAAAAATTATCTTGGTCAGTAAGCCACTCCCACCCAGTCACATGACCTTTAAGCCACCCCCCACTCACATGATTGTCAAGCCACTCCCGCCTGATCACATGACCAGTAAGCCACTCCTACCTGATCACATGAGCAGCAAGTCACACCCACAGTGTGGCAGTAAAAGTTTTGGCAGCCCATCACTGGAAAGTAGTAGTTTAAACATAAACATAGTACAGTGTTCCCTCTACTTTTGCGGGTTCGAACTTCGCGAATAGCCTATACCACAGTTTTTCAAAAAATATTAATTAAAAAATACTTCGCGGTTTTTTTCCTATACCACGGTTTTTCCCACCCAATGATGTCATTTGTCACCGCCAAACTAATATTTTTTGCAAATAAATAACAAAAAAAAATTTATTGTTAAGAAATAATTATGTTTATAAATATCAGGATCACTAAATGTCTTATTCAATGGTGAGTACTAGTAATAATGGGGAGTCAATGATTGTTAAGGGAATGGGAAATGGTAATTTAGGGGTTTAAAGTGTTAAAGGAAGGCTTGTGATACTGTCCATAGCCAAAAATGGTGTATTTACTTCCGCATCTCTACTTCGCGGAAATTCAACTTTCGCGGGCGGTCTCGGAACGCATCCCCCGCAGAAATCGAGAGAACACTGTAGTAGTATAAACATAACATAAGTAAAAAGTAACAATAAAAGAGGACAGTAGGACAGGGACGATAGGCACAGTGGTGTGTCTATGCATGCCCCTTACAGGCCTGTTAGAAACGGGGAAAGGTTGACTAGACCAGTGTTTCCCAACCTTGGCAATCTAAAGATATTTGGACTTCAACTCCTAGAATCTAAGGTTAACGTTTTTGAGTTGGGGAAGAAACCACAGTCAAATAGTGCATTCCAGGCATTGATTATGTGGATCTATCACTTCATAAGGTACAGAGTGCATTCATTTCTTTGAGATAGAAATGTCCACTTATATAGAGCGGTACAGGTAGTCCTTGACTTACAACAGTTCACTTAGTGATCGTTTCAAGTTACAAGGACAGTGAAAAAGTGACTCATAATCATTTTTCACACTTATAACTGTTTGCAGCATCCCCCTGGTCGTATGATTTACATTGGATGCTTGACAACTGTCTCATTTATGACAGTTGTATTGTTCTTCAGTCATGTGATCACCTTTTGCAAACTTCTGATAATCATAATCAATTGGGAAAACAGATTCACTTAGCAACCCTGTGGCGATTCGCTTAACAAATGTGGCAAGAAAAATCAAAATGGGGCAAAACACAAAAAATTCCTCACTTAGCAACATAAATTTTGGGCTCAATTAGAGGTATTTAGTCACAATAAGGAGAGAGCAGAATGAAATGTAGAAAGTCCAGATAATGGTCATCCAGAAGCATTAGATAAAGATTTTGCAGGTCATTCAAATTCCTCCTTTAGTGACCTTTTCTCTATTCCTGCAGTTATGACACAGATTCTTTTACTTGAAGATGTTGCAAAAAAGAACTTATTTAGAACATTTTAAATCTAAAGGAAGATTTCCAAAGTTTGAAAATCCCTGGAATCTAAATACTAGCTTCTTTGATAAGTTTCACAATTTCTTAATTGTCAAAACAAAATAATTTTGATAGAGGAAGGAAAATTATGTAACTTTACACATCAGATTATAAAACGCCTTATTTGTTAAGCAGCTATTTCTACCAGCACCTAACTACTGTTGTCCTTTCTGTCTTTCCAATCCATCCCATGATAAGTGATAGGTCTGACAGTACTTCTATGAATTTAGTTTAAGATATTTGATACCAGGATTGAACAACACAGAGAAAGAAACTCACTATATTCCTAGCTAGAAACTTTAGGGGAACATTCAAGGAATATAAGTTTAGAACAATGGCTAAAGCTAATAAGGGTTGTAGTGGGTGACACTGACTATAATAGCTAATACAAAGGCATTCCTTTTATTTGGTGTACATGTATGCTGAAATATACCGTAAGAATTTTAACTTGCGGTGAATGGATTGGAAAGGTAGTAAGTGATTAAAAGGAAATAGATTCAGAGTGTGGAAGTTCAATTTACTTACTGTACCAGACAATCAAAGGTCATTGAGAGGAAGATAATAGCATGAATTTTGGGGTTCAGTAAGTTATAAACTCTATAATTATTCTAGGTTTTCAAATTGCAAGAACTCAAGCATATGTTTTGTACATGTTTGCTTAAATAATGGGCAAAATTTAAAACCAGCATTACCTGCACCTCTAATTCTTTTTCAGGAGTGGAAGATGTAAGAGTTACATCCTTTTAAAAGCTATTACCATGTTAGGGTTCTCTGTTGTTTGCCTTTTTTCTTAAAGATAACATAACTGCTTCATAGCAGTTACATCAATAAATCAGTGTAACAAGAATCCTCTCAGTGTGTTTGAAGCATAGAAGATTTATTGTGTTGTATACTGTACTTTTAAAGACAAATTATATTTTGTAGCCCACAAAAGCTTTTATAACACAATAAGTCCATTGAACTTACAAGATTCGTTGTGCACTTGTTATAACAGACCAGCATAGCTGTCATTTTGAATTAGTCTGTTCCAGAAAATAAAACATCTTAAACAACAGTGTCATGTAAAACCTTACAAATGAACCACTTTATTATCATAGGTTTTAATAGGTCACAGACCATCTCATTAGATATATGAAATATAATCCTGGGAAAGAAGTATTTTGCCTACAAATACACTTAATTTTGCTGACATGCATACATGTTATACATATTGTTTTAAAAGGTAACTGAGAAATTTAGAATGAGCGAGTAGAAGATTTTAGTTTATTTTCAACTATATTAATGTCCTTTTCTCTCTCTTTTAAAATAAAATATACATTATTCCGTGTTCAGAGTACCTTTTGGTTAATAAAATCTAATTTGGTGCTGATACTATAATAGTTTGTTCCTGAAGACTTTTCAAGCTTGACAGTGAAGTGATTTTGAAGTTAGAAGTAGAGCACCTATGCCTGGCATATACAAGCTCTCATTCATTTGTGGAATTAAGCAGGGGCAGGAAAAGCCTGTAACATATGAACAGTTTAATTTGAGATAAATGGGTTCATGCTTTTTAAGACTGTGTTAAAAACCTGAGTTGGTAGTCCTAGCATTATTTTGTATTAATCCCAAAGGAAACAGAAGTCTATGAATTTAAAATGATTTTCCCCATAAAAGATTAGAGGGCAAAAATGGTCTGGTTACTGTATTTTCTGCAATTTGAAAGTTATTCTGCCATTTAAAAGATGCATAATCTCGCCTCTATAATATGCATTCATAGAAAACTTGAAAGTGCCAAACATCTTTCTTAAATCCCCGAAGAGAACCATGTCAGTATAAACATAGCAGTCAAAACAGTTCCGTATTATCCAGTGTGTTTAGATTCTGTGACCTTCATTTGAATTTAGTTTGAGATTTGTTGCTAGAAGCCTGAGATATCTTTGAGGTAGAATCACTGTCATCATTCCAGGAGATCATTCCATGATAGAAGAGAATATTATTTTAAAAGATTAAGGCAATAAAATAGTACAAGACAACCTGTAGAAAAATGCAATCAGAGTATTTCTTTAATTGGACAGAATTAAGACCAGTTATAGAATGCAATTTGAACTTTCCCGGAAAGCATATATTGCTTAAACAGGCAACAGATGCTCATAAATATCTTTGTTGGTTTTGGCTTTTGCCTAACCTGTGTTTTGGGAAAGCAAAGCTGGCTTGAAAATTGGGATGTACATATCCCTTTATGGCTTTTGCATCCCCTAATTGTGAAGCCTTTTATTATTTATTATTATTATTTATTAGATTTGTATGCCGCCTCTCTCCGTTGACTCAGGGCGGCTCACAGCAACAATAAAACAATGTACAACAAATCTAATAATTTAAAAACACTAAAAGGCCCATATTAAAAGCAAACATACACACAAACATACCATGCATTTATTATCTATACCAGTGATGGCGAACCTATTTTGGTTCGCATGCCAAAAGGGGTGAGTGTGGGTGTCCTAGCATGTGTGCACGTACCCACACCACTCCCCCCCCACCTGTAACCCTCTCCTGCGCTGCCCCTATGCATGTGCACAGGCCTTTTGGAAGCCTGATAGGTGAAAAGAAATGCCCAAATGGGCAAACCGGAAGTTTGGGAAAATTCACTTCCGGTTTGCTGTGTTTTGCATCCGGAGGGTTCAGGGAAGCTTCCTGAAGCTCTGGACTGGAAAAACACAACATAACAGGCAAACCGGAAGTTCGGAAAATGTGCTTCCAATTTGCCCATTGTGCTGTTTTTTGCACTCCTGGGCTTCAAGAAAATTCCCTGAACCCTCCGGATGCAAAAAACCAGCACAATGGCAAACAGGAAGTGTGTTTTTTCCAAACCTCCGGTTTGTCTGTTGGGCGATATTTTTTTTGCTTCCAGGGCTTCAATGAAGCTTTCCTGAAGCATCCAGAGGGTGAAACGGCCTTTCCCAAGGCTGAAAATCAGCTGTCCAATGTGCGCTGGAGCTGAAACATGGCAAAGCCTCGCGTTCCCTCCGATATAGCTCCATAGGTTCGTCATCACAAATCTATGCCATCCAAGTTTTGAATGACATGTTTTCTCTCCTATCCATTTACCATTTCTATACTCAGGCCAATCAGTGCAGTAACGAACAACTTGAGGAACAGGAGGAAGAACTGACAATGGTCATATAAAAGGAATCTTGTGTCCAGGGCAGAAATGTAATTTGACAGTGTCTCAGACATGTTCCTCCCAAATTCTCACAAAGATAAGGGGGTAGGGTGGAGGAATGGGATGCATTCAGACTTGCAAGATTCTGTTACTATTATCTTATAGTAAAAGTAGTAATAGCTATTGTGTCTTTCGTTTTTAGGTTTGGTCTACTTTGGAGGGCTGACATCAAGTTTCCCCTGCTCTGTTTTTCTACCCCTTGTTATGAGTCTCAAAGACCTTAGCTTCCAATGCCCAACAGTTTTTAAAAAAATAGAAGCTTCATAAGTGCTTTTTCTATCATTAACCAAGTACTAGAATTACAGAATTTTAGAAGAATTCTGGAGCATTGTAATGAATATAAATAACTTGTCTTCTTGATTGTTCATCTTATTTCCTCTTTTAGGCTCTAGATCAGTGATGGTGAACATTTTTTCATTGGGTGCCAAAAGAGTGCCCACAACTATTATTCAATGCCTGGGGAGGGCGAAAACAAGTTCCCCCACAGCCCGGAGGCCCTCTGGAGGCTGGAAATGGCCTGTTTCCCAACTTTTGGTGGGCCCAGTAGGCTTCTGTTTCGCCCTCACCAGGATCCAAAGGCTTCCCTGGAGCTGGGGGAGGGTAACAATGCCCTCCCTCACCCTCCCAGAGGCTCTCTGGAAGTTAAAACCACTCTCCCAGAGCCTCTGTGCAAGCCAAAAATCAGCTGGCCAGCACACACATGCACGTTGGAGCTGAGCTAGGACAACGGCTCGTGTGCCAGCAGATATGGCTCTGCGGGCCACCTGTGCCATAGGTTCACGATCACTGCTCTAGATGTTAATTTTGGTGATCACCTATAATGAAGTACTTTTCACCAGAATAAAAGCTAGCATCTGATTCAGTAATATGAAGTGCTAAAGCTAGTTTGGTCTAATGGTTAAGGCACCAAGCTAGAAAGCAAGAAACAATGAGTTCAAGTCCTGACGTAGCCATGAAAGCCAGCTGGGTGACCTTGGGCCACTCACTCTGTCTTAGCCCAATCCAACCTGCAGGGTTACAAAGGGAAAATGAAAGGAGGAAGATATGTTGATATGTTTTCTGCCTTGAATTACTTATAAAAATAATAATGGTGGGATACTAATAAATACAAATTTAAAAAAATATTATCTACTATGTTGAGGGGATGCCAGCAAACTAAGCAACAGCCTTATTCAGTAGACGCAATAAAAACTCTGGCAAATTGCTGCTCTGGAGCCACTTTAATTTGCCATGGAAGTACTTCTTTGTACGTTTGCTCTGTTGAGCAACCAATAATATAATAGAAACCCTGCAAATTGATTTTCTTTGCCCCTTTCTAAAGGAACAATACACTGCATCATCTTTATTAGTTTGAAAAGTCATTTGTTCTACTTGTGAGCATTCTTCAGTTAATGTTCCTTGCTGCTACCAGTGTTGCTATTAAAATTTTATTTTCTGCCATTATATTCAAGTAAAATAAATGCTATGTGACACGTTTTAGTGCTCCTAAAGAATTTGCTGCTAGCATTTTTCTGTGGTTGTGTTCCGCTGGAAATGAGACATCGTGGGGTTCCTGGAATGGATTGATCCTAGAAGCATTAATTAAGATTGTGGAAAGCCATGCTGATACCAGTGCAGTGTATCAACATGGAAATATCTTCTGCACCAGTGGAGAAGTATTTGGGGCACAAAAGATTCTACCTGGCTGCATTCACAGTCATTAAAACACTTCTGACATATTATACTATGATATCATTGTATTGCAATGTGATGATTGACCTCCTTACATAACAATTATTGTGCTAATTTTAGTGATTTCTTTTCCCATGTTTCCTGTGACTCTTCTTTGTCCCCTTGGCTGGATGCAGACAAAAGTGGAGGATATTGTTCAAGAAGTTTTTGATGTTTACAAGAGAAATCATCACGATACCCAGTAAGTTATTATTTAATGTTCCTTTTCTGATATATACACTTAAAAAAACCATAAACCATTAAGGACTTTGGATCTTAAATTGTGCTGGCTTAACTGTTTTGAGGAATGCATTCCTTTTATAGCAATTTCCTGCATTATTATTTTTTTTAAAAAAAATTCTTTATTGAGTTTTCATATAGTATAGTTCAAATCACACATTATTCTGTTTTACAGATTATAAACCATCTCTATTAAAATTCTTATAATAGATTTTTACCTGTTACATTCCATTATATACATTATATTTCATACTTTTATATTCTAATATTTGTTATATTCAATAACTGGTAAATAAAACTTTTTACAAGGTAGCTGTAGATTGTTTCCATTGTACTGTTGCTTCTTATTATATTGTTTCTATATTCTCTTTTGAATCCATTCATGCCATTTTTGCCATGTTCGTTTTGATTCAGTGATTTTGTTTCCCTTGATTGAGTTAGTGAGTTCGTCCATCTCCACGCATGTATATATCTTATCTATAATTAATTCTTCCGTTGGGGTCTGGTCATTTTTCCAGAGTTGTGCTATTGCAATTCTCGTTGCGGTGTTTATGTGTGTTGTAAGAAGCATTGTTTGTTTTGAGTAGTGTTTTCTCCAAACTCCTAATAGCATAGCTTCCGGAGTGAATTCTATTTCCTCTTTCGTAATCTCTGAAAGCCAGGTATGAGTTGTTTTCCAGATTTTTTGTATCATAGGACATGACCACCACATATGGAAAAAAGTGCCTCTTTCGTTTTTACACTTCCAACATGTGTCTAATAATGTTGGGTATATCTTTGCTAACCTAGCTGGGGGAATATACCATCTGTAAAAAAGTTTATAATAATTTTCCTTATATGCTGCCGAAAGAGTTATTTTGGATATTGTAGTCCATGTTTTTTCCCAGTCTTCCTGCATTAATTTTTATCCCTGCAGGTTATCTTTTAATCCTGTGAAGAATCCTATGGAGAAAGATGAAATTGGGGGCAATCAGTGGGGGCAGATGGGGAAGGATTTATGTTTATGTATCTAAATATTCAAGCATATATAAGTGCATGCAGCTTTAATACTCACTTGTGGAATATTGTATGGCGTTCCATTCATTAAATCTTAGAGAAACATCATGAAGTCACCCTTGTTGTTTTTGTGTTGGATGACAGCCTGCTGTTTTGAATAGGAGCTTTTCTTCCAGTGCAAACAACAGAGGAGAGGAAACCCAACCTCAGAGCTTTCTCATCCTGATCTCTACCTCTTCTCCAGTTCTGTTTCTTATTCTTTTTAAAACTTTACTTTGTTAGTAATTGTGGCTTAGCCCCTCCCCCTTTCTGGTAAGCCTGAATTCATTTTGTGTGAAGTGTCCGGGTAGTTGTTCAAGGAACACAGATACAAACACATCACTTTCCATATATACAGTTATTTATGGAATATACAGATTATTCTTTGTCATTTTAATTAACTGAATGACAAGCTAGTATGTTCATCACTCAGATGATACTATAACTTTGCTAAACTGTATATGTTTCGGTCAATCCATCAGATATGTATTGCAACAAGAGAAACATTTCCACTACTTGAAGAGAGGACTGAGGCAATTGACTGATGCCTATGAGGTAAATTTTTGCAATTTGAACCAAATGTATATTTTTTTCCCTTATTGATTTTGCTTGCAGTTTGTTGGTTTTTAATGATGTATTTGGCCATTGATGTTTTCTATACTCCTTTCTTTTGCTTCTATCGTTACCATTTTCAAATACCTGAATATTAGGTGGGCTAGAAGAAGACAAATTGAGTTCTATTGGCTGGCTTTGTTGGGCTTGTCCTCTGTTAGCTGGAGGACAAATTTGCTCTAAGATTCCAAGCTATTGCTCCCAGAAAGACCATGAGAGACAGGAATTATGTGAATTGCAGTCTCAGCCCATCTATAGAGGCCTGGGGGAAAAATCTGCTTTGATTAGTTACCTGTAGGATAGTAATAAATAAAAAGAGAGGTTACCACAAGGTTATTACTGAACAAATCATGTTTCTTTTGGTGCTGTCAGAATGCTCCCAAGTTCAATCTTAAAATGGGCTGTTTGCTTTTCAGTACTTCTGATAAATCTTCTGCACGAAACAGTCCCTCGTTTGAGGCAAATATAGTACTGCTTATCGTGTGAGATTTGAACAGGTGTAGTTCTCTTCTTTTGTAGTGTCTGGATGCCAGCCGCCCATGGCTGTGTTATTGGATCCTGCACAGCCTGGAGCTCTTGGCGGAACCAATCCCAGATTCAATTGCATCAGAGTAAGTTTGGTTTTACCACTTTTTCTTTAGCATTATGGGGGCTGGCATAGAAATTGCACAATGTACAACATGTGACATAGGAACTCATCCCCTTTTGAAGATTGATTTCCTTAGCAGTTTCTAGTTCTCATTGAAGATTTTTTAAAAATGCAGTTAACCTCTTCTATAGAAATCAAGAAAAGTTTAATCAGAGCTTTGAATTCTGTGCATCTTTTAATTCTGTTTCTTTCCTCAATAACCTACTCAATAAAGTTACCTAAATTAAAATCAGAAATTAGAAAGAGCCTGGTGGCGCGAAAAGCACAAGCTTTCATGAGCTTCAGTTCAGTTCATTCGATGAAAAGAGTGGCTAGACTGATATAACATTTAAATTGGGATGAGGTTTAGGGTGATAAAGACTAGTGATTATGCAGAAGCGGGATGCATGTGAGACAGATTATTAGTACCTTATCAGTAAATAATTGTCTTAATGTGTTAAAACTCAGAATTCACATAAGAGAAATAACTAGTGAGTGTAATATGAAGTGGAGCTCTGTTCCACTACATTTAACATTTCTATGGTAAAAAAAAAAAATCACTAGGCATTGATATTCTGAAATCTTCATCAGCTATGCAGAGCACCTGACTTTCTGAGTTAACATCCCATTGTCCATGCAATACGTATCCAGATTATTTTAAAAAATGCAACAGTGCATTGTCTCATTCATTTTGCTTCAACGTCGTCTTAATAATTTGTTCTTGCGTAGAAGCTTTTATTACTTTTTGTGATGGGCTTACATCAGGAGTGTCAAACTCGATTTCATTGAGGGCCTCATCAGGATTGTTTTTGACCTTGGGGGTGGGTGGGTTAGCATAGCCTGTTCAACATTGCTCATGTGAGGGGTGTCTGTGGAGGCCTGAGGCCTCTGCCAGTGAAAACGGACTTCTGAGCTCTGTTTTCGACTGTGACGGCCTCCTGCGGCCCTCTGCTGGTGAAAACGGAACTTGGGACTCCTGAGCTCTATTTACGCTGGCACTGTGGGCTGCTCCTTCACTATTTACAGGGCAGCCCCAGGGGCCAGATCTAAGCACTCCACAAGCTAGATCTGACTCCCGGGCCTTGAGTTTTACACCCCTGGCTTAGATAATGGTGGTGGCAAAAGCTCTGTTATATAGAGGAAAGATTCTGGGGAAAGCAGATTTGCAAGTTATGAGGAGAGGCACAACAAAGGCTACTTTTGCCCACAAGCAACTCTCAGACAAGAGAAAAATTCTGTAGTTTATGAGGGGAAAAATGGAGAAACAACCTGGCTTGTTCTTTGGAGACATGGACCCATTTCTGAAATTCTTATATTTTCTCCTGTTTTAAAAATATTGCATTCCCACAGGCTTCATAACAAAGGTAGCAAAATACAACACATTATTATTATTATTATTATTATTATTATTATTATTATTATTATTAATTAGATTTGTATGCCGCCCCTCTCCATAGACTCGGGACGGCTCACAACAATAACAAAGACAATGTAAGAACAAATCTAATACAGTAATTTAAAAAACACTAAAAACCCCATTATTAAAAGCAAGCATACACACAAACATACCATGTATAAACTGTATAGGCCCGGGGGAGATGTCTCAGTTCCTCCATGCCTGACGGCAGAGATGGGTCTTAAGAACTTTACGAAAGGCAAGGAGGGTGGGGGCAGTTCTGATCTCTGGGGGGAGCTGGTTCCAGAGGGTCAGGGCCGCCACAGAGAAGGCTCTGCTCCTGGGTCCCGCCAAACGACATTGTTTAGTTGACGGGACCCGGAGAAGGCCAACTCTGTGGGACCTAACTGGTCGCTGGGATTCGTGCGGCAGAAGGCGGTCCCGGAGGTATTCTGGTCCGATGCCATGAAGGGCTTTATAGGTCATAACCAACACTTTGAATTGTGACCAGAAATTGATCGGCAACCAATGCAGACTGCGGAGTGTTGGTGTAACATGGGCATTATATGTTGTATTGTCATATTATACATTAAAGCTGGTAGACGTTCACTTCCTGGGATCCAAACAGGGAGGCAAGATTTTCTTACTTGACTGGCAGATTTTTCAGTCCACTTCTTACAGATGTCAGGATTTTCTTCTCTCTTTCCCCTAGCCCGGAGTCCCCAATCTCGGGTCCATGGCCCACTACCAGGCCATGGCTCATTCAGAACTAGGCCGTGCAAATGGCAGACGAGCATATACACATGTACAGCTCCATTTGGGTGAGCAGTGGTTGCTCGCTCATGCAACTCTATGCGAGCAGTGGGCACTCACCACTTGCGCAAATGGAGTTGTGTGCACTCATGCGCTCCATGCCACTCATACCGAACCATCCAATCTCCTCCCCTCCCGTTCTGCTGGTCCACTAATCCGGAACGGTTGGGAACCGCTGCCTTAGCCCTTCCCAAAAAATCTGCCCTGGAGAGGTCCATCAATCATTTGGAACAGATTTTTGAGAGCCCTGGATCTGCAGAGAGATGGGGGACATTTCCCCTCCCTCGGTGCTACTCACATGTTCAATCCCATCATCATTGGAATACTTTGGTAGTACTGTGTACTGTACCTAAAACTCTGACACACAGGAAGACAGGTAAGAACCATACATTTAAAGGGTAAGGATGCTCTTGATTGGATTTTAATTCCTAGAAACTGTAATCACACAGTTTCCTTGGCAGAGTTATGGAATTGGTTTCCCACTGCCTTCTCTGGGATGCGTTTTTCAGTTTCTCAATATTTCAGTAGCCCTGAAATCCTTAGGAAGTCGTCCCGTTCCCTGTCTGTCCCCCCCCCCCAAAACTGGGGGCAATTCAAAGTTAATCTGCTTAACTTTCTTGATAATATCTCCAGGACCGTCTTCTGCCGCACGAATCCCAGCGACCGGTTAGGTCCCACAGAGTTGGCCTTCTTGGGGTCCCGTCGACTAAACAATGTCATTTGGCGGGACCCAGGGGAAGAGCCTTCTCTGTGGCGGCCCTAACCCTCTGGAACCAGCTCCCCCCGGATATCAGGGTTCCCCCCACCCTCCTTGCATTTCATAAGCTCCTTAAAACCCACCTCTGTCATCAGGCATGGGGGAATTGAGATATTCCCTTCCTCCTAGGCTTATAAAATTTATGTCTGGTATGTCTGTTTGTATGATTGGTCTCTTAAATTGGGGTTTTTAAAATTACTTTTTATATTAGATTTGTTATATTTGTCTTTTTTAATGCTGTTAGCCGCCCCGAGTCTGCGGAGAGGGGGGGCATACAAATCTAATTCAATTCAATTCAATTTATTAGATTTGTATGCCGCCCCTCTCCGAAGACTCGGGGTGGCTCACAACAATGATAAATAAATAATAAAATCATCCATGTTTGAGCAGCTACTGCAGCCTATCAAGGCTGTGACTGCATTTGGACAATAATTAAGCTGGTTTAATGTGATGAGGGTGACCTATCTTGAGCTTTGGGTATATGCCTCATCTCTCTCCTTGTTTTAAAATAACTGCAACTTGTGTGGTCTGAATGCTAAATTATGGTTCATTTTAATTGCATGAACTCTGCTGAGAAATTGGTCTATTTTGACAAACTATAATTAAGGCAGTTTAATTCATAGGAGTATTACTTGTTGGAACCTGATTAGATTATAGCAAGTGATAAAGTTACTCTGAATAATTAAGGGAGAGAGTTCAGAAATCGTATCTGACCAGAATGAAACTTTAGTGGAAATCATGCAATTAGCTACCCTGTTTTCCCCAAAACAAGACATCCCCTGATAATAAGCCCAATAGGACTTTTGAGTGCGTGGCAATAAGGCCAAGCGCTTATTTCAAGGTTCAAACAAATATAAGACAGGTTCTTATTTTCAGGGAAACATGGTAAGTAATATTGATGGGAGATCATCCTTGTGCAGATATGTTGGTTGTTCACCCACTGTACATTTCTCCTGTAGGAGCACAAGATGGTTATTTTCTATGCCTTTCCCCTGCTTTCCTCTTTCTGCAGAATTTTCCCCTCCTGTAGAAGGCAAACATTTTATGGTTGAAGAGAAACCAAAAATGCCCCCCCCCCCCAAAAAAAACACCTCCTGATGTACTCCAGTATCTTATCCGTATTGCTTATGGTGTTTTACTTGTGTTTTTTCAGATTTGATACCATCAATTGAAGATACAAATTCTGTGTCATTGGAATATAGTGGCACGGGAGGGATAGAATAGAAAAGAAAAGAATAGAATAGAATAGAATAGAATAGAATTCTTTATTGGCCAAGTGTGATTGAACACACAAGGGATTTGTCTTGGTGCATATGCTCTCAGTGTACATAAAAGAAAATATAGATTTGTCAAGAATCATGTGGTACAACACTTAATGATTGTCATAGGGGTCAAATAGAATAGAATAGAATAGAATTCTTTATTGGCCAAGTGTGATTGAACACACAAGGGATTTGTCTTGGTGCATATGCTCTCAGTGTACATAAAAGAAAATATAGATTTGTCAAGAATCATGTGGTACAACACTTAATGATTGTCATAGGGGTCAAATAAGCAATGTGGAAACACTATTAGTAAAAATCGCTATAACAATAAAAATAAAAATATTACCGGTAATAATAATTTTAAAAATGACGTTAAAATTTGTGCTAGAATAAAAGTTCTGGGTTTTCCTCCCTCAATTACCTTATGATGAAGATAACATGACAGGAGGAAGACATCTGTAAAAGTCTTGAATAATAGCTATTTCTATAAATGGGTGTACCGGAGAGATTTTTAGCAAATCTGAACTATGGAGAAAACATAGCATTTGCTGCTTGTTACAGACTAGTTTTGCCTTTGTCTTTCCTTGTGTGTGTAGTGTGTGCCAATTCCTGAGCCGCTGCCAGAGCCCAAACGGAGGCTTTGGAGGAGGACCAGGCCAACACCCACATCTTGCTCCAACCTATGCAGCTGTGAACGCTCTCTGCATTATTGGCACTGAAGAGGCATACAGTGTTATCAACAGGTAAAATCGTGGCTCAGAAGGGGTTCCAAGGGATCGTTTGTTCTGTTCATGATATAAGATCTACGATATCCCTAAAGGATACTACTGTTCTCCCAGGCTTCCCTATTTTACTTAATACAGAGGAAATGACAACTGATAAGCGAGCAAGAAACTGTTTTCTCTTACAAACTTTGCCAATAGATGCTGCTCAGCAACTAGAATCCATTCAGTTGCTTTCATTACTGTTGTTTACATTCCTTCCCACTCTTTTTTTTCATATTAGAACAGCCGTAGCCCAAATTGGGACTTATCGGTTATGATGAACCGTGGGAAGCAAACAGAAAGCAGTGCCTGTCCACGTTGTTTAGAATTGTGTGTGTGTGTAGTCCCTACTGCAGGCATATGCAGCACATTCAATAGCCTGGTCTGCTAGCTAATTGTACTATTCTGTTGCTTAATCTAAATCAGTTTGAGAATCAGAAATGTTACCATTTTTCACCAATTGCCAGAGATCTACTATCTGATATAGTAGGTTCACTTTTCTTCTAAAAAAACAGCAAAATCCCTGGATTTATGTGTTGCCATCATATGGCTGATCCATCACTGGATTCTTCCACTATGTTTGTACAATCTCCCACTCTGCCAGTGGAGTTTGGAGAAGTATTGATCTATTGATAGAGTGTTTATTTACATGCACATTGAATAAACTAGTCAAGAATGCATTCATATTAGGAACAGTTGATCTTCAAGGTATAAATCTGAAAAGATACACATGGCACTGCTCAGAAAGGTATAAAACGATGCTCTTTAACAAAGGTTGGAGAAGGGAAGTGAAATATAGATAGTCCTCGACTTGTAACCACATTTGAGCCCAAAATTTCCATTACTAAGCAAGACTGTTGTTAAACAGCCCGCCCCGAGTCTTCGGAGAGGGGCGGCATACAAATCTAATAGATGATAATAATAATAATAATAATAATAATAATAATAATAATAATAATAAAAATTTTGCCCCATTTTACGATCTTTCTTGCCATTGTTGTTAAATGAATCACTGCAGTTAAGTTAGTAACAAAGCTAAATTAATCTGGTTTTTCCCATTAACTTCACTGATCAGAAGGTCCCAAAAAGTAATCCCATGACCCCGGGAATATTTCAACCGTCATAAAAACATGTCAGTTGCCAAGTGTCAAATTTTGATCAGATGACCATGGAGATGTTGTAATTGTCGTGAATATAAAAAAATGGTCATGAGTCATTTTTAATGTGCTGTTGTAATTTCAATCAGTAAATGAGTGGTTGTAAGTTGAGAACTATCTGTAACCATTCCTAATATCACAGTTGGGCCCTAAAATAACTTAGCCTGGGTGTTGTAAGGAGACAAAATATGTATGGAGTTAACTATGTAACCGGGGTTCTGAGGTCATCCTCCAGGAATTCTGCAGCGGGTTGGATACAGCATCTACCTCATTGCACTGGCCAATTGCATTGATTTCCAGTACTGTAGTAGGAGTCAATTTAGTGTTATGTGGCTTGATTTGGCCTTATGATGTTTCATCTGATGTCTGACCTGATTCAGTGCTCAGAATTGGTCTTTTCTGATATATAATATAACAAAGAATATATGTATAGATATAATAGGATATAATAGTTATAGATAGATATAATAGTTTTTAATAGGAAAGTGAATACAAGAACAAGGGGACACAATCTGAAGTTAGCTGGGGGAAAGATCAAAAGCAACATGAGAAAATATTATTTTACTGAAAGAGTAGTAGATCCTTGGAACAAACTTCCAGCAGACGTGATAGATAAATCCACAGTAACTGAATTTAAACATGCCTGGGATAAACATATATCCATCCTAAGATAAAATACAGAAAATATTATAAGGGCAGACTAGATGGAGCATGAGGTCTTTTTCTGCCGTCAGACTTCTATGTTTCTATGTTTCTATAATATTACAACACATGGGCTGGTGGTGGCAAGAAGGCAACTGTTGAGAAGGATCCAGGTGTTTTGGGGGAAATGAAGACTCTGTCTTGGGCAGTGATGATGAGGGACTCAGAAAGAGTATGTTGTGGGGAAAAATTGGTAACCATGCCCACCAACGTACACATCAAAAATAAAATAATGAAATTGGCAGAAATGAATAGATTAACTATGTGTATAAAAGAGAAAGAAGATCCGGCCTTTTGCAAAATATGGAACAATTGGTACAATTGGCAGCAAAAACTAAAAAAATAAACAGTGAAACAACAACAAAAATGATTATGAAGGAAAATAAATAACTTAAAGTCATCAATTGAGGAGACTTTAAGGGAATGAAGAAAAAAACATCTTTAGATATGCTAGAATATAGATAGGAAATCTTGAATCAAACGATAGTTTTTCAATGATAAGTAAGCTACATTAACTTGATTTAGAATGGTTTTTATTTGTTATCAATAATTACATCTTTATTACTAATACAACTTACTATTATTATTATTATTATTATTATTATTATTACAAGGAATAGAGCTAAATTGAAAAAGTATATACGCTATTGATATGAAAATCTGCAAACAATTTGGAAATGCATAAGTTAAAACACCTAAGTAAAGAGAGAGCAAGGTCATCGCTCTTGTTTTTAAAGTTGTGTGTATATTCTTGTATGTAACTTATATTTGTATATAAAACTATTCTTTTTCTAATTTAAAAAAAAGATATATTACAATACATGGGTTGGTGGTGATAAGAAGGCAGCTGTTGAGAAGGATCCAGGTGTTTGGGGAGGGGGAATGAAAACCCTGCCTTGGGCAGTGATGATGAGGACTCAGGAAGAGTATGTTGTGCGTTGCCATCAAAAAAGTGAAAAAGTTGTTGTAGAGGTTCTGAACCATTCTTGCTACTTTGATTTTCTCCTAACTGGGATAAATATTCCCGAAGTTCCTCATCTTATCAGCTTCTTTTCATTTTCAGAGAGAAGCTTCTGGAATACCTGTACTCCCTGAAGCGACCTGATGGCTCCTTCATCATGCACCTAGGAGGTGAAGTTGATGTCCGGTATGTCGAAAACCTTCCATGTATTGCTCACCCAAAAAGCAAATCAGGAACTATTGATTATTAGGAGGTTTCTCCTGAAGTGAATTTAACATTCTGCACAGGTTGGTCACTGACATGGCTAGACGTAAAGTAAGAGATGGGGGCCTTGGCTCCTGCTCTATGGAATGGTCAACAAGGCTGTCTCGCCATGACTGCAATACAGAGGAGTTCCATGCTGTTATGAATAAAAGCAGTACACTTGCTCAGGTTTTGTTTTGGTATAGCAAATTGAAGAAAGAAAGCACTTTTTAAAACAGAGTTGCGGTTTGCACTGTTCATTGTGGGAAACCAATAAGTGATTGCACATTTTGTGTAAGACTACAACTTCTTTGGAACGACCCCTCTCCTCCATGAGATTTATAAGGAAAAGATACAAGAGAGGTCTCTCTGTCTTGATTTCAATAGCCACACAATATGTTTTGTAATTAGAATTGTAAATTAAATTACCATTTGGTTAACTGAAGGGTGAGTGTCAAGTCCAAATTTAGCTTTTGGTATAAATCTCCCTTCTGTTACTCTTTTAAAAAATGTGCCCAATTGATGTTGCGTTGCTGACAGAAGCATTTTTCATTCAGCTCTCAGCAATATAGGAAGGAAGCCAATTGTTAATGATGCCCCCTTTAACACATTTTCCCCCCAGCGCTTTATTCTGAGAATCTGGGAACTTTTTCAGTCTGGAGTGGGAGGTTGCCCATAGCACAAATGGGAACCTGCCAGCAATTGTCTCCTTCCTTGTGTTGGTGATGTAAATCTTCTGTCAGCAGAGAGTTGCCGTCTTTATCTACATCTCTGTCCTCCCCCCACTACACAAAGCTGTTTCATTGCATGTAGGCTTTTTTGCAAGTGGAGGAATTACTAAAAAGTAATAGCCTGTTCTGTCGGGCTCTCTGGTAGAATCCTCCCAAAAATTCACAGGTACAAATTTCAGACACACACACGTTTGAAAATTCAAAACAATGTTCTTTATAATGAAAATTCACTTAAACTAAGCCCTCTTTTGGTATAGCCAAGAGCACTCGTCTCCAAACAAACTGGTAATTTGTACAAGTCCCTTATCAGTTCTGTGATACTTAGCTTGCAGCTGTGAGGTAATTCACAGTCCTTCCTCTTTCACAAAGTGAAACACACTTTGCTCTGGTTTAGTTTGAAAGCGGGGAAAAATCAGCACACAAAAAGTCAAAGTCAGTAAAGCAGTCACGAAACACAACGATCAGATAATCCTCCACAATGGCCAAACCCACAGGCTGCTATTTATAGCAGCCCCACTAATTACCACAGCCCCACCCAACCACAGGTGGCCTCATTTTCTTTGATAATAATCTCTCAGTTGTTGTTGCCTATGTATCGCTCTCCGCATGCGTGGCTGTATCATTAACTCTTGTTCTGAATCCAAGGAGGAGCTAGATAATTGATCTCCTTCTGAGCTGTCTGCCAGTCTCCTCCTCCCTGTCACTCATGTCTTCTTGGTCAGAGGAGCCTTCATCATCAGATTCCACCGGGGGCAAAACAGGCCTGCAGCATGTGGATGTCTCCCCCACATCCACAGTCCTTGGGGCAGGAGCAGGGCCAGAGCTAACCACAACATAGCCCCTTTATTTTTAGGATGCATGTTATTTTTCAAGGACACACTCAGCTCAGTGTAATATAGGATTTCTTACTTACAACAGTAGAACCATGTATATATACTCTTTCTCCATCTAAAGCTTTTAAAATATTCTTTTATTTAAATTCTAGGAGTGCCTATTGTGCTGCATCTGTAGCTTCTCTTACCAACATTATTACGCCGTCTCTCTTTGAAAAAACCGCAGAATGGATCGCAAGGTAAGAAACTCCTAGTTGGCAATTTAACAGACTTAGACTGTTCTAAGCTACCCAGAGCAGGAAAAGCAGAAAAAAACAAACACTAATCTTATTTTCTATCTTGGAACAACAATACAGCCTCTGCTTTTGTGTTTTAATTTTGAATTAGATGCCAGAACTGGGAGGGCGGGATCGGTGGCGTTCCCGGCATGGAAGCCCATGGAGGATATACATTTTGTGGACTGGCAGCTTTGGTCATTCTCAAAAATGAAAACGTTTTGAATCTGAAAAGTTTATTAGTAAGTAACCATTTGATCAATTCGCTTACCTATGTCATGATATCCAAAGAAGAGAAATCAAATGCAACTGAATTAGAGTTCCATAATTTTTATTAAAATGTTCTCAGATATAAAACAAAATAATATAAATGTCTGTGGAGATTCTCAGTCATCCATGGCCTTGGTTGTCCCAAAGGTGCTTTTTTCAAGAGGCAACTGGACTTTCTGATTTTTCTTTGAAGATGTTTCGCTTCTCATCCAAGGAGCTTCTTCAGCTCTGACCTTCTGTTCCCTATCATCCAGTCAGAACTGAAGAAGCTTCTTGGATGAGAAGCAAAACGTCTTCAAAGAAAAATCAGAAAGTCCAGTTGCCTCTTGAAAAAAGCACCTTTGGGAAAAAATAATCTAAACTAAAATTTAAAAAAAGAAGGAAAAAGTGAGAAAAGTTGGAGAGAGAAAAGCAAACTGAAGGAAGAAAATAAAATATATATAAAGGAGTGACTCCATATCTCCTTTTTAGCAATTACACGGAAATCTGCACACTTCTCTCTTTAAAATTACATCACATTTTTCCATTATTCAACCCTTTTAAATTGGGAAATCCATAAATCATCAGATCTCTCCCCCCCCCCCTCCAATCTTTACTGTATATTTCTCCATTGCGGGTATCTCACTGTTGTTGTTTTTACCTTTGTGTATATACTAATCCTGCTGCAGTCACCATATCCAAACCAGTCTTCCACGTGTTTTTTCTAATCTGCTGTCCATAAGTCCATGTCTGTATTTCAGTCTCAAAAATAAGCAATGGGTGTAATTAATGATTAATAATTCATGATTAATTTCATGTCAGCATTTCAAGTTAAAAAATTTATGCTTGGACTTCAGCAAAGCCTTTGATACGGTTCCACATGTGGCGAGGGGGACGTTTGCCCAGGTTCGCCTGGTGCACCAGTTGCGACCCTATTTGGACCGGGAGTCACTGCTCACAGTCACTCATGCCCTCATCACCTCGAGGCTCGACCACTGTAACGCTCTCTACATGGGGCTATCTTTGAAAAGTGTTCGGAAACTTCAGATCGTGCAGAATGCAGCTGCGAGAGCAATCATGGGCTTTCCCAAACATGCCCATGTCACACCAACACTCCGCAGTCTGCATTGGTTGTCGATCAGTTTCCGGTCACAATTCAAAGTGTTGGTTATGACCTATAGAGCTCTTCATGGCACCAGACCAGATTATCTCAGGGACCGCCTTCTGCTGCACGAATCCCAGCGACCAGTTAGGTCCCACAGAGTGGGTCTTCTCCGGGTCCCGTCAACTAAACAATGTCACTTGGCGGGACCCAGGGGAAGAGCCTTCTCTGTGGCGGCCCCGGCCCTCTGGAACCAACTCCTCCCAGAGATTAGAATTGCCTCCACCCTCCTTGCCTTTCGTAAGCTTCTTAAAACCCACTTCTGCCGCCAGGCATGGGGGAACTGAGATACTCTTTCCCCCTAGGCCTTTACAATTTTATGCATGGTATGTCTGTATGTATGTTTGGTTTTATAATAAGGGTTTTTAACTGTTTTAATATGCTGTTTTTATTACTGTTGTTAGCCGCCCCGAGTCTATGGACAGGGGCGGCATACAAATCCAATCAATCAATCAATCAATCAAATAAATAAATAAATAAATAAATAAATAAGGTTCAGGAGGAAAGTGTTTTTAATAGGAAAGCGAACACAAGAACAAGGGGACACAATCTGAAGTTAGTTGGGGGTAAGATCAAAAGCAACATGAGAAAATATTATTTTACTGAAAGAGTAGTAGATCCTAGGAACAAACTTCCAGCAGATGTGGTTGGTAAATCCACAGTAACTGAATTTAAACATGCCTGGGATAAACATAGATCCATCCTAAGATAAAATACAGAAAATAGTATAAGGGCAGACTAGATGGATCATGAGGTCTTTTTCTGTCGACAGTGTTCTATGTTTCTATACACAACGTTTTGTATTTATTTAGTACTGCCAATTTCACTTCATTCAGTTTCATGAAGGCCCTGAGCACCTTTTCAAAATTATTAAATAATATTCTAGATGGATAATAGTGTTGTGTTATTAAAAATACAAAATGGAAAGAATAACAAAGCATATCACAACACTAAATAAAAATAGTAGCAGAGATAAAATCTCTATACTGTGATAAATTCAACGCTGGCTTCTCTCTATCTATACGACTAATCTTGATCTAAGGTAATGAGCTAATAAAGTTAAAATTAGTTCACATTCTCAACACAACTTCACTGTACACTCGCCCACCCTCTTCTCTTTCTTCACCTCTTTTTTCTCTCCTCTCCTCCTTTTCTCTCTATCTTTATTTTTCCCTTGCATATTATCTTTCTCTTACCTTTTCGTAAGTTTATACGCTTACTGAATGCTATTATATATATATATATATATATATATATATATATATATATATATATATATACACACACACTGTTTTGTTAAAGATCCTATTACCAACTATTATGAATGTTTTTTATGTTTTGTATATTTGTAAATAAAAAATTTAAAATAAATAAAATAAATAAATAAAAAATAAAAATAGTAGCAGTGAATGTTCCTGCCCATTAACACTCTGAGGAAAACCACTCATATTCATTAATGGGCGGAGAATATTTGCTATACCATTATTTCTCAATGGCTTTGCTGGATTGCAACTCTACCATGTTATAATGGTGTGAGATAAAATTATTTTTAATATGTTGATTGAGCAGTCTGATTTTTTGTTGCCTTCCTTCAAGTTTATAACTAAGGGTCGCCACCTGGATACATAGTTGTACTAAGGCTGTATTAAACTAAAGGGGAAATCAAAATATGCAAAGGCCTGACTCTCTAAGTTGGGTCTACTATGTGTATGATTTCTTTGGGCGAGAGTGGTGATTGCTTTGCTTTCTCTGCCAGCACTGGGTTACAAGCCGTCAGATGCGTTTTGAAGGAGGGTTTCAAGGTCGCTGCAACAAGCTGGTGGATGGCTGCTACTCATTCTGGCAGGCTGGTTTACTGCCTCTCCTACATCGAGCTTTGCATGCCAAAAGTAAGTTTGAACTTTGCTATATGTTACCCATGCTTTCTCCACTGCACACAGTTTCTTGACACTGATTTCCTCTTTGGAGTAGACACGTATGCTGGAGTTCAGTGAAAGCTCACGAATGAAGAGCACAGAATAATCTTAGCTTTTGCATTCTGATTTTGTAGCAACTGGGAAATACCCTTCTTTCAACTTAGTAATAAAGCTAGAAAGCATGTAATGCTACAGACCGCTGACTGGCCAAAGATTAGAGACAAAAGCAAAACGTCATGTCTGAGGATAGGCAAAGTACATCTTCAGTTCTGTCTCTTTTCCAACCTGTCTCTTGCTCAATACTCATTTGGGTCTAATTATTTCCTTAGCAACTAGATCCTTCAGTTGTCTTGCAGCTCAGCATACAACTGTTGGATGGTCTATTGACCACCTATAATTGGAAAGACTAGACGACAAACCAGCAGCTGCCAACAACTGCTAGAAATTTAGTTCTTGCCTGCAGAGTCTCCTTAAAGTTCCGTAGAGTGAAATAGAAAATCTAGGACATGCCATCTTGATAATGATTAAGTGATCTACATTTGCTACAATTGACCCTTGTGAGTGTGCCATGAGGACATTTTCAACCTGGGGTGTTTCTTGTGTTGGGCTAGAGCTCCAACCCTAGCTGGGCACGATGAACGTTGGAGTCCATCTGAATAACTTTACCCAACCTGTCTTCCAAAACGGCTTTGACTCCCAAAATTCTCAGCAGTGGTTACATTAGCTAGGAAAAAACTGAAGAGCTGAATTTAAAAATCTTGGATAGTGTCCAGGTTTGGGAAGGGTGACTCTAGTCTAGACAATAATAACATAGGAAATATAGTTCTCCAGTAGGGTCATGCTCCAGAACTAAACTAAACGACTACTGCAACGCTCTCTACATGGGGCTACCTTTGAAGAGTGTTCGGAAACTTCAGATCGCCGCAAGAGCCATCGTGGGGCTTCCAAGATCTGCCCACATTTCACCAACACTCCACGGCCTGCACTGGTTGCCGATCAGTTTCCGGTCACAATTCAAAGTGTTGGTTATGACCTATAAAGGCCTACATGGCATCGGACCAGAATATCTCCGAGACCGCCTCCTGCCGCATGAATCCCAGCGGCCGATTAGGTCCCACAGAGTTGGCCTTCTCCAGGTCCAGTCGACCAAATAATGTCGGCTGGCAGGACCCAGGGGAATAGCCTTCTTTGTGGTGGCCCTGGCCCTCTGGAATCAACTCCCTCCAGAGATTCGAATAGCCCCCACTCTCCTCGCCTTCCGTAAAATGTTGAAGACCCACTTTTGTTGCCAGGCGTGGGGATAATTACCATATTTTCCCCTTTTTTATTATGTTTTTGACCTTACTGTATGATAGATTAGGTTGAATGTGTATGACTGCATAGTTAGGAGTTTCATTATGTTATTAATGCCTTCTTAAATGGATTTAATTTTTTATTATTAGATTTGTAATGTATTGTATTACTGTTATGCTGTGAGCCGCCCCGAGTCTTCAGTGAGGGGCGGCATACAAATCTAATAAACTATAAACTATAAACTTGAATCAAGCAAGTTCCTTTTCTATATTCCCATTAATATGGTGTGCAGGAATTATTTTCAACTATTTTTCTTAAGTATTTATTGACGTGATGTTTCTCTTAGGTGATCCTGCTCTCAGTATGACACACTGGATGTTTGACCAACAAGCCCTTCAAGAGTATATCTTGTTGTGTTGCCAATGTCTTGCAGGAGGTCTTTTGGACAAGCCAGGAAAGTGAGTAGTCCTGGGTGATTCTTGACAGGCATCTTCCTTGCAATTGGAAATTATAAATTTGGGATTATCAAAAGTCCTGGTCGCATGTTGCTTAAAAACGCTTTGCATAATAGCGATCAGGCAAGGGTCCCTTGTCGCCACCGCTACTGGTGCAGCTGTGCGCGCAGCTCTGGGTGACCGACGGGCAGATGTGTGCGCCCGTGAGAGATTTGGCTTTTGTGCAGATTTTGCCGATTTTCAGCAATTCCTTTTGTTCCGTGCATGTGCGGAAGCAAAAAAACTGGCAAAAATTGGCAAAATCTCACATGTGCAAGTGTCCTCGCATCGGATTTCGCTTCCTGCACATGCGCAGAAGCCAAATCTTGCGCGGGTGCCCATTCGCTGGTCAGCTGGAGTTGCATGCACAGCTCAGTTTTCCCTACCGGAGCCATAGAGTGGCCTGTATCGGTAGGAATCCAATACTGATAGAGGTGCATTAAAATGATAGCCAGAGAAGCGTTTTGGAGAGCTAGAGTTAGGGAGGAATTAGCAGCAGAATCTGAATTGGGGAATCTGCATTGAAACATCACCTCGAGGCTCGACTACTGTAATGCTCTCTACATGGGGCTACCTTTGAAGAGTGTTCTGAAACTTCAGATTGTGCAGAATGCAGCTGCGAGAGCAATCATGGGCTTCCCTAGGTATGCCCATGTTACACCAACACTCCGCAGTCTGCATTGGCTGCCGATCAGTTTCTGGACACAATTCAAAGTGTTGGTTATGACCTATAAAGCCCTCATGGCATCGGACCAGAATATCTCTGGGACCACCTTCTGCCGCACGAATCCCAGCGACCAGTTAGGTCCAACAGAGTTGGCCTTCTCCGGGTCCCATTGACTAAACAATGTCGTCTGACGGGACCCAGGGGAAGAGCCTTCTCTGTGGCGGCCCCGACCCTCTGGAACCAGCTCCCCCCAGAGATTAGGATTGCCCCCACATTCCTTGCCTTTCGTAAACTCCTTAAAACCCACCTCTGCCATCAGGCATGGGGGAATTGAGACATCTCCCCCTGCCCTATATAGTTTATGCATGGTATGTTTGTGTGTGTTTTTAAATAAGGGATTTTTAGAGATTTTTAAATATTAGATTTGTTGTACATTGTTTTTATTATTGTTGTGAGGTGCTCCGAGTCTACGGAGAGGGGCGGCATACAGATCTAATAAATAAATAAATAAATCCAACTTCCACATTTTTTTGTCCAGAGCGGCAGAATTCAGCAATCCATTTAAGTAAGTTATATTAAGTTGCCATAATTCTACTGTAACCTAACAAGGGAAACAGCTTGTTTCAAATTTACTGGCAACTCCATTGAACTCAACCAAGCCTTAAAGACCCTTCAAATTTGCCTTGTGTTCTATTGTGAAGATAAATGTAGCCAGATTAATATATGCATTGGCGGCCAGGCAAAAACTTGAGAAATGAAAGGAGATAGAATTTGATCATCATCCTCCAGATCTTTCTGCCTTTCTTTGGAATACCCATTGACTGAATGTGATGTCCAGGTAGTTCTCAATTTAGAATAGTTCATTTAGTGACCATTCAGATTACAACGGCATCGAAAAAAGTGACATGACTGTTTTTCACAGTTACAACCTTTCCAGCATCCCTGTGATCATGTGATTAAAATTCAGAGGCTTGGCAACTGGTTCATATTTATGACCGTTGCTGTGCGCCGAGATCATGTGATCACCTTTTGCAACCTTTCTGAAAAGCAAAGTAATAGGGAACCCAGATTTGCTTAACAACTGGGTTACTAACTTATCAACTGTAGTGATTCACTTAACAACTGAGGGAAGAAAGGTCATAAAATGGAGCAAAATTTACTTTAATAAATATATCATTTAACAACAGAAATGTTAGGCTCAATTGTGTTTGTAAGTCGAGGACTATTTATAGTCAAGATGAGACCAAGGCAGGAGTGAATTCCAGCAGGTTCTGACAGGTTCTGGAGAACCAGTAGCGGAAATTTTGATAGTTCGGAGAACCAGTAGAGGAAATTTCGGAGAACTGGCAAATACCACCTCTGGCTGGCCCCAGAGTGGGGTGGGAATGGAGATTTTGCAGTATCCTTCCCCTAAGAGTGGGGAGGGAATGGGGATTTGCAGTACAGTATCTTTCCCTGGCCACGCCCACAAAGCCACGCCCACAGAACTGGTAGTTTAAAAAATGGATTTCACTACTGAACCAAGTGGATACTTGAGTCTCCTTCTAGCTAGATTTTGCCTGTTGGCTTGATTTTCTACATATTCTAAACCTAATTTCAAGAGCCGCAATGGCACAGTGCTTAGAATGCAGTACTGTTGGTTACTTTTGCTGACTGCTGACTGCCTGCCGTTCGAATCTCACCGGCTCAAGGTTGACTCAGTCTTTCAGCCTTCCATCCTTTCGAAGTGGATAAAATGAGGACCCAGATTGTTTGGGGGCAATCGTGACTCTGTAAACTGCTTAGAGAGGGCTGTAAAGTAGTGTGAAGTGGGATATAAGTCTAAGTACTACAGTGGTACCTCGACATACGAGTCTAATTCATTCCAGACCCGAGCTCGTATGTCAATCAACTCGCATCTCGAACGAATGCCTTTAGACTTTGTTTTTCACGCCCATATAACTGGAAGCAAGGAATTCTTGCGCCGCCTAGTGGAAGCTCGGCTCGTATCCCGAATTTGAGCTTGGGTGTCGAACAGAAATTTTGCTTGGAATACTCGCATGTGGAGCAGCTCGTATCTAGAGGTACTACTGTATTGCTAATTTAAAAAACGAACTCTACATAAAGCCACTGCAATTTATGTTACTTCAACCTTGTGTGCGATTCCCCTCCAGGTCTCGAGATTTTTACCATACATGCTACTGCCTGAGTGGGTTGTCGATAGCACAGCATTTTGGCAGTGGAGATCTTTTACATGAAGTCGTGCTAGGAGTGCCAGAGAACCGTCTGGTAAGCTTCATCTGAACTGGACTTGATATCTATGTGTGTAGATGCCCAGGATTGGTTATGGTTTTTTTAATGCAGGTCAAGCCCCCTAGCAGAGCTTTCTTAATTATACCCACCTGTAGATATCAGGTACCATGAAATGGGTTAATCAGGCTCTTGTAGTGTACTAAACTGTAATGTGACTTGTAAACCACAGTTTAGTGTTATACATGTACAAACCATAATAGATAGAAACATAGAAGATTGACGGCAGAAAAAGACCTCATGGTCCATCTAGTCTGCCCTTATACGATTTCCTGTATTTTATCTTAGGATGGCTATATGTTTATCCCAGGCATGTTTAAATTCAGTTACTGTGGATTTATCAATCACATCTGCTGGAAGTTTGTTCCAAGCATCAATTACTCTTTCAGTAAAATAATATTTTCCCATGTTGCTTCTGATCTTTCCCCCAACTAACCTCAGATTGTGCCCCCTTGTTCTTGTGTTCACTTTCCTGTTAAAAACACTTCCCTCCTGAACCTTATTTAACCCTTGAACATATTTAAATGTTTCAATCATATTCCCCCTTTCCCTTCTGTCCTTCAGGCTATCCTCTCGTGAGATTTTGCTTCCTGCACACGTGTAGAAGCCAAATCTCACTCCAATGCACCCGCCCGTCACCCGAAACTCCATTTCCACACTCCCCCGGTCTGGTAGGACCCCAATACTGGTCCTGGGGTTATACGATCACCTTCTAACAAGCAAAGTCAATGGGAAGAGAGCCAGATTTGTTTAATGACTGCACGATTCATTTAACTGAAGTGATTTAGCTTGACGACCTGGCCAAGGAGGCAAAACTCACTTAACAACTGTCTCCCTTAGCCATGTCAATTTTGGCTTCATTTGTGGTCGGAAGCTTTTGTGGTCATTTGTGGTCGGATGGCTTAGTAATGTTAAAACACATGGCTTGGTGCGAGATATGTAACAATATATAAACTGATACTCTTGTGAGGCAATTTTTAGATAGCGATGGGGATGAGGCAGGATGGGAATACTAGGGTTGGCAGGCCAAAGCCTCTACTCCAACGACGGCTTGGGCCTGACAGGCGTTGTGTTGCGTGTGGGGCAAGTATCTCCCCATTTCCCTTCCACAGTCCCAGCTGGCTCTAGCATCAAGAAGATTAAAGATACTACTCTTCCTGTGCCAACAGAGTCCTTGCCTCATACACATTAGATTAGAAATCCCTCAATGTTCCATAAATGAGGGACCTTAATTTTCCTGAGATTCACAGTCTATCTGCAGTCTTGCATACATTTTTCTTTCTGACTTGATAACCAGAAGGAAAGATCTTCCTCACCAGCCTTAGAAAAATGGCAGATGGCAAGCAGAGGAGTTTGCGGAATCTTACTGTTTTGTTGCGTAGAGATAGGCAAGCAAGCTTTGTTGACATAGCCAGCAATGCTAAAGCTTGAAAACATCTACAGGGTATTGAGTCACAATAAACTGGGCTTGACAATACATTGTTCGGTGGTCAGAGCAAAGTTGAAGAAATTTTCTAATAGCCTTCAGAACATGGGATGTAGATTTAGTTTAGTTTAGTTTACTTTACTTTATTGTCATTTGGACGTCTTACAACAAAATTAAACACCATCTTCTGTGAACAACTATAAAAATAAAACACATATACACAACCCTCTAGAACGCTGTCCTATCTGCCACTGTGCAATTGGCAAAACATACACAGGTGAAGTACCGGTAAGTTAAAATACTTTCTATGATGCAGCAGTAGAAGGTCACCAGCAGTTTTTCATTCAGTTGTTTCCTGAAAAGTCTCAGGTAGTATAATCTCTGCTGGGCCTTTTTGACCAGTGCTGCAATGTGAGTGTTCCAGGTCAGGTTCTCTTTTATGCTAACAGCCAAAAACTTAAAATTGGCCACTTGCTCCATTCTGTCTCCATTGATAAGTAAGGGCTGGATGTCTGATCTATTCCTTCTATACTCCGCTATAAACTCCTTGATCTTATTGATGTTAAAGATCAAGTTATTGTCTCCACACTACGAAAGCAACTGGTCCACCTCATTCCGATAGGCAGACTCATCCCCCGCGCCTCGGAGATGAACGTACAGCCATTTGTTTAACAATTACTCAAAGTTACAACAATGCGGAAAAAGGTTACATACAGTTGGTCCTCGTACTTATTATCACAGTGATCCATGGTCACATGACCATGATCTGGGTGCTTGACAATAACTACCTCACATTTACATGTTTACAGCATCTTGGGGCTACGTAATTGCCATTTGTGACCTTCCCAAGAGGGTCCTGAAAAACATGGTCAAATAATGGAAACCAGATTCCTTTAAAGACCATAGCAAAAAAAAGATAAACTGGATCGGCCTCGCTTTAACGACTTCCTTGCTTAGTGATAGAAGTTCTGAACTCAATTGTGATGTAAGTCAAGGACTTCCTGGTGCTCGGTGGTCAAGCTTTTATCAAGTAAAATGAATGCATCTGCTGACTGAATGTTTATTTTATTTTATTAGTTTACTTGGTCGGTTTTCTAGGCCTCCCTTCTCTAGAGACTCAGGGCGGTTTACAATATAGAAAAATACAATGAATATGAAAGTGAGACCCAACCTAATACTAAAATTAATAGCTAAAACACCTACAATGTAAAAAATCCCTATAATAAAATCCTAATAATATAAAAACATGCATTCAACATTCATTCATTCATTTATATAACATTTAAATGTCCAAATTTGGTGATTGCTTCTTTGGGGGGAAGAGTTGGGTGTTGGGTTAGAGAACTGCCAACAGCCATCAGAATTGCAGTTAATTCTTTTTTTTCTCCTTTTCCTTCATTCCCAAACAGCAGCCAACACATCCTGTCTACAACATCTCCCCTGGCAAAGTGATGCAAGCTGTGATGCACTTCCTGAAAAAGCCAATTCCGAGTAGAGAAGAGACTTATACTAACTGAGCCTTCTCGCCGCCCTTAGAGAGACTTTGCAGTGTATTGTCCTGATGTTCGGCGCAATAACGCTGCATATCGTCTTGGCCGATGTGGGACTTGAGCCATGAAGTTAACTTCCTCGGGCTCTACTTTGAGTGTGCGTGCCTGTCTTTTGAGAGAGCTTTGCTAGCCATACCAAAAATATACCAGTTGTCTTTAGAACGGAATAGCCGATTGGCTGTGTGACGGTGTATGGTTGGTCATGCTGGGTGCTCACTTAGGCAGGAAGCGCTCTCATTAAGGAGCAGCTTTGTTTTTGAAACAATGCAGCATGTTACTATCGTAAGCATCTGGCAAAGCAGCTCTGTTGTTTCATTTGCACTATGCTAAGCATCATGGGGGTGGGAGGAATGGGGGTGGGGGGATGTAGCTCCATCATCAGCTGCATACTGGCTTGGCCAGAGATGGTACATTGATCTCCTACTCTGGGAGGCAGTTTCTTTAATCTGGCTCTTTACATTCCCCGAGGGATTGTAAACATTTCTAGCCAGGAGATTTAGTTTCCCAGCTATTGGATGCACCGGTAGAAAGAAAACCAAGCTAAATGGTGTATGCATATCCTGACTGTGTAGTTGTGTATCACATGTTGGATGGAGCACTCCGGGAAAGCGTGGTCTTGGACATTGGCACCAAAAGGTTTCTTTCTGCCTAGATCAAAAAGAGGCAGATAGGAATGCTTCTGCAAGACTTTTATTTCCCATGCAAATTGCTTGTCTGGGGATGGGATTGATAATACAATGATGTTTATGCATTTTGTAAGATATATACAGTATATATAAATACAGTACGTTCAGAAAGTATTCAGACCTCCTTCACTTTAGTCAGTGTTGTTATGCTACAGTCTGATTCTACAGTCGTTGGAATCCATTTTTTCCTCACTAATCTACTCTTGGTACCACATGTTGATGTGAAAACAGAATTTTGGAAACATCTGTGAATTTATTAAAAAAACAAAAACCTGAAACCTCACGTTGGCATAAATATTCAAAACCTTTGCAACAACACTTGAAATGTCTCGCCTTTCTCTTGATCGTTGCTGACATGTTTCTACACCTTGATTAGAATCTACCTGAGGTAAATTGATCAGACATGATTTGAAAGGCACACATTTCTCTATAGAAGGCCTCAGGGCTGAGGGATAGTGTAGCAGAGCAAAAGCAATGAGGTCAAAGGAACTGCCTGTAAAGCTCAGACAGGATTATTGCAAGGCACAGATCTGGGGAAGGCTACAATAAAATTTCTGCTGCACTGAAGTTTCCTAAGACACAGTGGACTCCATAATATTCAAATGGAAGAAGTGTGGCACAATCAAGACTCCTCCAAGAGTGGGTTGCTGGTCAAACTGAGCAATTGAGGGAGAAGGGCCTTAGTAGGAGAGGTAACCAATATGGTTACTCTGATTGAGCTCTAGAGATCCTCTGTGGAGATGGGGCGGAGCTCCAGGACAACGAGCACTGCAGTCTTCTACCAATTTGGGATTTATAGCGGATGGAAGCCTCTCCTCGGTGCAAAACCCACGAAAGCCCACTTTGCGTTCGTAAAAAAGCACCTGAAGGACACTCATGTTGTGAGGAACAAGGTTCTCTAGTGTGATGAGGCCAAGATTGAACTGTTTGGCCTCCATTTTAAACATGTCTGGAAGAAACCAGGCACTGCTCATCACCTGCTTAATATCATCCCAACACTGAAGCATGGTGTGGGGGTGTTTTTCAGCAGCAGGGACTGGGAGACTGGTCAGGGTTGAGGGAAAGCTGAATGGAAGCAAAGCACAGGGAGATCCTCAATAAAAACCTGTTCCACTGCACTCATGACCTTGGGCTGGGCAAAAGGTTCACTTTCTAACATGACAACGATCCCAAGCACATAGTAAAGACAACAGAAGTGACTTAGGGACAACTCTGTGAAAGTTCTGGAGCAGCCTAGCCAGAGCCCTGACATGAACCTTACTGAACATCTCTGGAGGGACCTGAAAATGGCTGTCCACTGATGGTCACCATCCAACCTGACAGGTTGAGAGAATTTGCAAGGATGGCAGAAAATCCCCCAATCCAGGTGCTTGTTGCGTCACACCCAAAAAGACTCAAGGCTGTAATTTCTACCAAAGGTGCTTCAACAAAGCACAGAATGAAAGGTCTGAATACTTATGCTTATTTCAGTTCTTTTTAATACATTTACAGACATTTCTAAAATTACATTTTCACTTTGTCACTCTGAGGTGCTGAATGTAGATTAGTGAGGAAAAAATGAATTTCAACAACTGTAAAATCAGGCTGCACTATAACAAAATTGACAAAAGTGAAGGGGGTCTGAATGGCTTTCTAGATATACTGTATATACAATAATTGCTTTCTTATTACTTGTACAGTTATGACTTAATAAAATTCTTCACAGTAAATGTGTTTTAATTCATACGGTTGCCTGAAAACCCTTTTAGTGCTGGGCTACACATTAAGAAAAATAATTATATTTAGTCTTGGGGTTGTATTTTTGTCCTGCGTGGTAAGAACAGGCATCAGAAAATATTCCACCTACATGAAAATAATATCACCTCATATGTCATTGGTACAGGTGTGAAAGTCTTGGCATATTTGGGTTTCTTCCCATGTAAGTTTCAGAGATTTTTGGCGACGTTTTGTTGAGGTCCCACTCGTCATCTTCAGGCTGGTGCTTTTGACCTGTAGAAAAAAGTGTAATATGCTACACACATATACATCTGTATCATACATACATATGTGTATGTAACATATTTTTGCTGATAATGAAAATGAAGGGAGACTAGTATAGATCTATTTCAAGCTATTTCAAGTTACCGGTATATCTCCACTGGACTTTTGCAAATGGATTTGCAATGATTAAATAATTCTTAACTCTAGAAAACTTCCATTATATATTGCTGCTGGCTCTCAAAGGCTAGATTAAACTTAGCTCGGTTTGGTAGAATTCTGCTTCACAACAAGAATCCTACAGCACTAATAGTTTTGCCTGACACTTGCATAAATGTAACACTATGGAAAACTGATGTGAAGGAGGTGGAGCAGGAAAAATTGTATTCTGCAACAGCCAGTAGAAACCATATAGAGCTATCTTCTGTTTGAGGGCTCGTGAGGTATGGACTGTTCAATTCATGGCATTCTGTGCAATAGATATGCATGCTAGGAATTTTAAAAATTCATCCCCACATCTAGAAGGTGCAGGTGAGGTAAGATTGATCTACATTTGGATGAGCTCTTTTGGGATGCAATCCTATGGTTTCTCTAATGCAGGAAGGACAATAAATGAGAGGTGAAAACGGTGGGTGCCTTTGAAAGGCAGGAAAGGTTGATCTGGAATGGAACAAAATCTGAGGCATTTATTTCTTCCTATATAAGGAGCATAAAGATGCAACAGTCATATCTCTGAATGAACAGCAAAAGACAGTGAGTGTGGGAGAGAGAAAGTAGATTTAACTGTTGACTTTTTAAATCTCTCAAGTTACTATTTCCTACAACTACAAAGATGTTTGAATGTACTGCTTGGTGAAATCTCCAAAGTTAAGCAAATTCTGGCCAGCAAGAAAGGGTGAGTTTGAAGCACCAGTAAATATATTCCTCTTCATAATTGGGAAAAGGAATTGATTCTAAACAACTGCATGATGTATGTCTATAAATGCAGGTTTTCTTTATACCATTTGTACAATTATTAGGCCACTGAGTATTTTGACCATACCATCCTTAGTATGCATATTTTCCACCTTCAGGCGGTATAAACTTAAATGCTTAGTGGCTATAAGTAGATCGGGTAATGTATATTTGTTTAATGAGGGAGGGTGTGGCCTAAGGACACCTATATCAAAGTGCATAATTATTAGGCAGCTTTTCCTCAGGCAAAATAGGTTAAAAAAGAGATTTAACTGACTGAAAAGTCAAAAATTGCAAAAAGTCTTTCAGAGGAATGCGGTCCTCTTGAAATTGCTAAGATATTGGGGCGTGATCACAGACCCATCAAATGTTTTGTTGCAAATAGTCAACAGGGTCTCAAGAAATGTGTTGGGAAAAAAAGATGCACCTTAACTGCCAAAGATTTGAGAAGAATCAAACATGAAGCTACCAGGAATCCATTATCCTCCAGTGCTGTCATATTCCAGAACTTCCAGAGTGCTCAGAAGTACAACAGTTTCAGTACTCGGAGACATGGTCAAGGTAAGGAAGGCTGAAACCCAACCAGCACTGAACAAGACACATACGTTGAAATGGTATGACTGGGCCAATAAATATCTGAAGACAGATTTTTCAAATGTTTTATGGACTGACGAGATGAGAGTGACTCCTGACAGACCAGATGGATGGAATTGTGGCTGGATCAGTAATGGGCACAGAACTCCACTTCGGCTCAGATGCCAGCAAGGTGGAGGTAGGGTACTGGTATGGACGGATATTATGAAAGATGAGCTAGATAATGATAATAATAATAATAATAATAATAATAATAATAATAATAATAATAATAATAAGTTTTAGATTTGTATGCTGCCCCTCTCTGCAGACTCAGAGTTGGCCATTTTGGGTTGAAGATGGACTCAAAATCAACTCCCCAAATCTACTACCAATTTTTAGAAGATACTTTCTTCAAGCAATGGTACAGGGATCTACATCTTTCAAGAAAACCATAATTTTTATGCAGGGTCCATCACATGTATCTAAGTCAGCGTCAGGCCACCAATTTTGGCCCTACCAGAACGTGCTGGGAGCATGTCCTTGTGCATGCATCTAGCTTGCGCCTGTGCCCAGCACATAATTCGGTTTCTGTGCATGCGCAGAAGTTGAACCCCATGCGAAGATGCACACACAATCGATTTCAACATCGGAAATTGGAGGGAAGAGATAAGAGCTGCCTGCTTCACTGCCAACTGCCGCCATGCCCCTCGCCCTTGCTCCCCCCGCCTCTTGCCCTGCCACTCTTCTCGCCCCTGCTTACCTGATCACCTCCTGGAGGGGCCATGACACAGGGAGCAGGCTGGGTGGCCCCAATTCTGGCCAAGCGGGCTGCTCTATGCTCTCCCATGCTTCAGGCATCTCTCCTGCGGCCTGGGAGATCAAAGAGCAGGCCACAAGCCCGGAGCTGGGGCAGGCCACTTTTGTTGCCGGTCCCAGCTGCTGCTCTAGGCACGCCAGAAAGATTCGGCTGCCGCACATGTGCAGCAGCCGAAATCTCTTTCCGGCAGCAAAAATTGCTGATTTCTTTGCTTCTGGGCATGTGCAGAAGCAAAAAAAACGGTAATTTTTTACTGGAATCACTCTGGTTGTGCGTGCATAGCGCGTGCACACCTGACCGCAACTGCTACTGCTGCTGGCCTTTGCGCTATATTTTCCCCGTACTCCATTATGTGACTAGCCAGTAAAGGCCTTAAAGATGAAAAAATAATGACATGGCCCCCTTCCTCACCTGACCTAAACACTATTGAGAACTTGCTGGCCCTTCTTAAATGTGTTTTTTTTTTGTGAAGGAAAATAGTACACCTCTCTGAACAGTGTCTGAGAGGCTGTGGTTGCTGCTGCACAAAACGTTGATCGTCAACAGATCAAGAAACTCAGGTTTCATGAATGGAAGGATTATGACTCCTATTGAAAAGAAGATGGCTATATTGGTCACTTATTTTTTTTTTGTGAAATGTCAGAAAAGTTTATTTGTAAATTTTAAGTAGTTTGTTATTCTCACTTTAACAGATAAAAATAAATGAGATGGGGAAGTTTCCATTTTTCATTTTGTTGCATAATAAATTGCACACTAATACTTACCCAATAATTATGTACACATAGATACTCTCCTGAAAAAGCCATAACCTCACTTTAAGTTCTTAAATATTCAGGTTTGAGGTTTATTAACATTTTGGATTGACCGAGAACACTGTAGTTGTTGAATAATAAAATTAATCCTCCAAAAAATAATAATACAGTAATTGTGCACATAGTGTATTTGTATAATCCAGGATGCAGGAATTCAGCTGTTTGGATACCAACTTAAATTTTGAGGGGTTTACAGTACAATTTATCATCTTCAATACACCTTGAATATACTTCCCTCAGCAAATCCTATAAGCGTAAATCCTATAAGATTAAAATACTATAACTTAAGGAGGTGGGCTTAATAGTGCTTATAGTATTCCTATAAGTAGTTTCCATGCAGCCACATAAGATACTTAAGACTTTGGACAGCAATAGAAGCTCCCATGCAGCCATGAAAAGGCTGTTTAACTGATGGTTGTAAAAAATAGCAGGCAGCATTTTTTTTTACCACTTATGAGAGTAAAGAGCTGCAAGGATGCTAATTTTCATACTGTGTGTTGTAGTAAACTATGCTTTGTATTAAAGAACCATTTGTTTTAATGACCACAAATGAATGGTCTCTTTCATGTAAAATGTCAGAAATGTTAGATTCAGGAAGTGCTAAAAAAAAGTGTGTGCAGGGCAGGGGGAGGAAATGGAACAATTGCCCTCTGATTAAGTTGCCACTGTATTTTGCAGAGTCCCAGTTACTGTGTTTTTACTGATTGTTCACGTTAGAAAGTTAATATACTGTATATAGCATAGATAGTTTACTTAGAGTGACAAGTGAAGTGTTCATTTACTGTTTTGAAACGGAGTTCAGAGCTATTATACTATAACGCAGACTCATCGCTAAAAATGCTGCTTAAAATAAAAAAGGGTGGGGACCTTGATATATGTGCACGAGGAACTCCATTCCCTTGAGGTATTATCAGGACTATGTGCCAAGAGTAAAACAGATTAATATTGTCAGTATTGCTGCCTGGCTGTCTTTAATTGAAGTTATGCAAAGGACCACACATAGCCGATTGCAAAATGTTTTTTATTAAAGTCGCTTGACGTTGCTTACATAAAACACAATTAACCTAAATTTAGGATGAGAAATTTACTATAGCTTTGTGGTGATCTGAAAAATAAAATGCAACTTCCCTTTTGAAATCTATAATTCTTAACAAGCATAGGAAGAATGGACCCGTTGAAAACACCAAACCAAGCAGTTGTTTCTGGGCAAAGAAAAAATGTTTAAGGAGTTGTGGTGGGATGGGTAGAAATATCCCTGTAATATAAAGGTTTGTGTACTAAAAAACAGCATCTCCGATACCCTATTTCCTCAGGTATTTCCTATGCAGGATTCTTATAGCAGTGTTTCCCAACCTTGGCAACTTGAAGATATCTGGACTTCAACTCCCAGAATTCCCCAGCCAGCGAATGCTGGTTATAGGACAGTGATGGCGAACCTGTTTTTGGTTCACATGCCAAAAGGGTGTGTGTGTGTTACCATGTGTGCACATGCCCACATCCTTCCCCTCCGCATGTGGGCCCCCCCCCCACTGCCCCTGCACATGCCCACAATCTCCCCTCACTGAAAAAAATACCCAAATGGGCAAACCGGAAGTTTGGGGAAACGCACTTCCGGTTTGCCATTGTGCTGTTTTTTGCACTCCGGGGCTCCAGGAAGCTTCCCTGAACCTTCTGGAGTGCAAAAAACAGCACAACAGCAAAACAGAAGTGCGTTTCCCCAAGCTTCCGGTTTGTCCATCAGGTGGCGGTTGTTTTGCATCCGGGGCTTCAGAGAAGCTTCCCTGAAGCGTCCAGAGGGCAAAATGGCCTTTCCCAAGGCTGAAAATCAGCTGGCCAGCGCACGCATGCATACAGGGCAAAGTCTCGCTTGCCCTCTGATATGGCTCCACGTGCCATTTGTGGCACACATGTCATAGGTTCGCCATCATGGTTATTTATTTATTTATTTATTTATTTATTCATTCATTCATTCATTCATTCATTCATTCATTCATTCATTCATTCATTCATTCATTCAATTGGATTTGTATGCCGCCCCTCTCCGAGGACTCGGGGCGGCTCACAGCATGTACAAAAACAGAACAATAATATGAATCCAATTAATAATACATTAAAACAACCATTTAGTTCAATTAAGAGAAAACCTATCAAACCAATCATTCAACAATCATACAGAAAACATTCATTGGTCAGGGGGAAGATCTAAAAGCCCCAGGCCTGGTGGCAAAGATGAGTTTTTAAACTTTTTTGGAAGGTGAAGAGGGTGGGGGCAGTATGAATCTCTGGGGGGGAGCTGATTCCAGAGGGCTGGGGCTCCCACAGAGAAGGCTCTTCCCCTAGGTCCCGCCAACCAACATTGTTTGGTCGACGGGATCCTAAAGACACCAACTCTGTGGGACCTCACCGGTCGCTGGGATTTGTGCGGCAGAAGGCGGTCTCAGAGATAGTCTGGTCCTATGCCATGTAGGGTTTCATAGGAGTTATAGAAGGCAAATTTCCACCTGCTGACAATTAGGTTGGGAGAGGAAATGATTGCTGAGTCTTTTGGCTTATAATGTCACTGTACTCTCCAGGGCTTTCCTGAACTATGCTAATGCCGTAATTCCTGATTGTCTACTTTTCACAAACTTAGCATGGCTTCCACAGCTTTAGAAAACAGGGAATGTTAGCTCAACAGTAGGTAGATCTAGGAGAAAAAGTTGCATTGAATTGAAGCATAGCGAATAACTCTATATAAGGCTAACGAACTACTCAATTGAAAAACTGAAAAACAAAACTCAAATGTTACAACTGGTCAGATTTTTATATTGTTGACTTCTGTCTTATAACCAGATCTTATAACTAGATCTTATTAAAAAGCTGCTTCATGAACTTTCCACACATTGTATATATGTACCAAAAGTTGAGCACAATCCTGGAGATGAGCCCTTTTTCCTATGCTTGTGAGATTATAGACAGGAAATCTGCAAACATAATATTTTAGAATAACAGAAGGCCGGGGACAGCTACATTAAAATTGGGAACCTGTGCCATTTCCTGTTACATGAGGCAGCAGTCATTTTGCTTGCTTAAATATTTTGTTAGCATCCTACTGAGATGTTGCTAAGAGGGTATCAGCTTTCATGACACTAGGAGCCCTACAGGAACACATTAATTGTACATGTTAGGCATGTAAATAAAGCAGTTGCCCAAATAGCTGTCTAAAGAATTTCTGAAAATATACAAACATTTTCATCTAATTTCTTCTGTACAGTAAATATACAGAGATTTGACTGGCTTAGTGGCAATTAAGATTTCCCTCCAGATGCTTTGCTAGATTGCAAACCGGGATTCGTATCTGCTGCCATGCTTACTGCTCCTTTTTGAGCAAAATATGCCCATCTTTTCATTATTGCATCATGCTTGAATCAGGAATGTACACTGCATGTTCTTTTTTTGTCCAAATAACAAATAGCTTGAAATGTTATTTTCCACTAGAACCAAGAATGCCGCAACGACAGCTTTGGGCTCTGGAGGATACTTGTGTAACATGCTTTGTCCCAAGCAGAATAAAGAAAACCAATTCATTAATTAAAACCCAATGATCATGAGAAACCTTGATACTTTCCAGAAGTGGCTGGGGAACACAAATTATTGGAATTTACCTTCAATAATATGGCAGGCACCCAACTAGGAAAAATTGAGGTAGAGCAAGAGCCAGACGTCTAACCTTGGGCTTTCCTGTATCTTCCCATTCCTTTTGCCAAATATGACAAGCAGCTGTGAGTTAAGATCATTTTGGTCTTGTAAGCACTAAAATATGATTGAAAATGTGACCACATAGAAACATAGAAGACTGACGGCAGAAAAAGACCTCATGGTCCATCTAGTCTGCCCTTATACTATTTCCTGTATTTTATCTTATGATGGATATGTTTATCCCAGGCATGTTTAAATTCGGTTACTGTGGATTTACCAATCACGTCTGCTGGAAGTTTGTTCCAAGGATCTACTACTTTTTCAGTAAAATAATATTTTCTCATGTTGCCTTTGATCTTTCCCCCAACTAACTTCAGATTGTGTCCCCTTGTTCTTGTGTTCACTTTCCTATTAAAAACACTTCCCTCCTGGACCTTATTTAACCCTTTAACATATTTAAATGTTTCAATCATGTCCCCCCTTTTCCTTCTGTCCTTCAGACTATATAGATTGAGTTCATTAAGTCTTTCCTGATAGGTTTTATGCTTAAGACCTTCCACCATTCTTGTAGCCCGTCTTTGAACTCGTTCAATTTTGTCAATATCTTTTTGTAGGTGAGGTCTCCAGAACTGAACACAGTACTCCAAATGTGGTCTCACCAGCGCTCTATATAAGGGGATCACAATCTCCCTCTTCCTGCTTGTTATACCTCTAGCTATGCAGCCAAGCATCCTACTTGCTTTTCCTACCGCCCCACCACTTTATTAAAAAACAACAACAAAACACCCAGTTGCCAATAATCCAGGAGAAAATTGAAAATTCTCTCCCTTGACACATGACCCATTTTATTGTTTATTTTACTTTATTACCACCAATATCCCAAATATTTTGTATAGTCTCTGGGCAATAAACATGCATTTTACAGAAATACTACAGTCAGTTGGATTATTTATTCCATTTTGGGAAGAGATATAATATTTTAGAGCAATTCAAGAAGAAATGTATGTTTTATATTTGCCACCCAGTCATTTCTTTGACATGGGCAGTTATAGAAATGTAAATATGAAAAAAAAATTGGGAGCAATACATGTGAAGACTTGTCATTAAGAATTGCTTTGTTCCCAAAGGTAAAGTACATTAATGGATAATGCAGATTTTAGGACTGGAAAATGCTCTACCATAAAACTAAGCAATGGCAACCTAATTCTTGAGCTAATATAAGGCCAAATAATGATCCCATGTTATAATTTTGGAAATATAGTTTAAGCATAGATATCTGGGGAGAGCGGTAATTTATCAGAATTTTTGCCATGTTGTAGATGGTTCAACAAAATGGCTGCCATCCCCTCAAATTCCTTTGTAACCCAATTTTTGTTTGTACATAATTTTTGGTCCAAGAAATACACTTATACAGACCAGAGCTACAGCCACTCAACTTTTTTATTTTTAAAGATGCCAATGGGGCCTATTTTAAAAAAATATATAATCAGACTGGTGGGAAACCTGAAGTAAAAGAGAATTCTATGGCCACTAGAACTTCATTTTGAATGCTTTGAAATATAGTGTAATGTGTGAAAAAACAACTTTTCATTTCTAAGTGAAACCTATTTCTTTTTCATATCAGGCAAAAATCTCAGATGGGGGCTACTTCTCTAGACATTTAGCATTGTTATAACCCAAAGCTTGTTGGTATGTTTTATAAGCTCTAAGTCTTTCAGTTGCTCCAAGGATGTTGGATTCTGTCTGAATGATGAGAAAAAGTTTGAAAAATGGAGAGTTGCAAGGTGGAAAACTTAGGAGTTTGTAATACAAGGCCGGGTTGGTAGTGTTCTCCCGAGGCCAGCCAACCCATGGCTATGTGGGCCTCTGTGTCCTCCACACAAGGTTACAGTCAGGTTTTGACCTCTTTGTGGAAAGCCGAGAGATGGGAGCTTTTCTTAACTCTGAGGGCAAGATATTCCTTGGTTCTGTCTAAGCTCGGACACCCCAGAAACTAAGTTCACACACACGACCCAGCTGGTATAAGATGAATCTATATATATTGATAATAATTGTCCATAGCATCGAACAGTTAAAAGTGAAAGGAATCTTATCAGGAACTGGGTAGCAGTCCATGGCTAATGAGTTTTCCCGGCTGGATTCCAACAGCTCATTAAAAATTTCTGAGAAGAATCTATTAATCATTCCAAACTCACAGCATTTTGTCAGAAGTCTCGGATAGGCACTGTGTATTTTTAAAGCAGTCAGGAAGCAAACTGGACCTCTAGAGCACGGTATAAACACTTTGTCATTGTGGAATGTTGTCCTTCACCCTGATTCCTCATGAGACCTTCCTTTATATAGTCACAAGGCGTGGCCAATTGTTCTATAGAGCTATTCACTCCCAAACCTCTCCTTCTCAAATAATTATGTTGGTCATAGTCCTGTGCACTCTTGCATCTATAAGTGGTTTGCTGTCAACTCCTGAGTCACTTGATAGCATCTCTGAGGGTGCCATAGGCTCTGGTTAGCTTTTAGTCTCTAATTCCTCATCCTCTTCACTCTGACTTGGGTGCCAAGAACATTGGTCTAGATACTAAAATACATCCATTTCTTGATCTTCAAAATCCATGATCAGCTGAGCAGGACATGGATCAGCCACAACACCTACAAAGCAGGAGCAGCGGCAGAGAAGGCCCTCTTCCTTAACCTCACTGGTTGAAATTCTTTGATTGATGCAGTATGAAGCATGCCTTCCGTGCCTGAACAAGTGGAATAGGCTGATGCAAATGGGGTGAAGTTAGTTCCGTAGGTAGCCTAGCCCTATAGGGCATTATAGGTAATAACCAACATCTTGAATTGGACCCAGAGGCAAACTGGCACCAGTTCATGAAGCAGAGGTGTTATCTGTGACCTTCTTTGAGTTATCAGTGTAGCTGACACAGGCACATTCTTCACCAGTTGAAGCTTCTGGATACTTTTCAAGGGTAGCCCCAAGTAAAGTGCATTTCAATAATCCTATCAGGAGATTATCTGGGCATCAGTCACTGAGGGGGCCCTTGTCCAGGAAGGGTGTAACTGGCACATAACATGAAGCTGGGAGAAAGCCCTCCTAGCCATGGCTGCCACCCGCTCTTTAAGGAGATGTGAATTCAAGAAGACCAAGTTATTCACTAAGTCTGTCTGGAGTAGTGCAACCCTATCCAAGACCAACGACGATAAACACCTGGACACAGAAAGACCCACCCACAGCCACTCAATTTTACTAGGGTTCAATTAAAGTATGTTCCCCACTGAGAGCCTCACAGCCTTCAGGAATTGTGAAAGGATGTCTACTGCATCACTCACTTCACCTGCGACAGAGGAAAATAGATGGGTATCATCAGTATATTAGTGATACTTTGTCCAGTAGTGGCAGATAATCTTGCAGCAGTTTCATGTGGATGTTAAAGAAGAGCAGAGAATACCAAGCCCTGTGGTACCCCATAAAGTAGGGGCCATTGCTTCAGTAAACTTTTGTTTCTAATAAAAAGTTAAGATCAATGAAGCCATATACTATGGTTGACTCAGCCTTCCATCCTTCCGAAGTGGGTAAAATGAGGACCCAGATTGTGGGGGCAATAGCCTAGCTCTGTTAAAAAAGTGTTATTGCTAACATGTTGTAAGCCGCCCTGAGTCTAAGGAGAAGGGCGGCATAAAAATTGAATGAATGAATGAATGAATGAATGAATGAATGAATAAATACTGGCACAAAATAATAAATATAGGATGTTAAGGAGTAATGTGGCAATAAAACCAAAGAGTAGCAACTGAAATGAAATTAGTTTTCTAAATAATTGTAAAAGCACTACAGGTCCTAAGACACAACCTCAAAAAATCTAAATGCATTTGTTATAAGGATGACATCTGACCTAATAGTAGCATCACATGAACCTGAACTGTTTTGCAATTTATTTTACACACGCACACACATGCATGTATGAGCACATATCCCACCTTTATTATTTTTATAAACAAAGGGTGACCGTATCTCTTCCTTCTATTTTCACCACAACAATTACTCATGTGTGGTAGGTTGGGCTGAGAGTATTACTGGCCCAAAGTCACCCAGCCGGCTTTCATGCTTTAGGGCAGGACCAGAACTCAGTGTCTCCTGGTTGCTAGCCTGGTGCATTAACTGCTAGACCAAACTGGCTCTAGACCAAACTCTCTGTAGTTGCAATCTAGCAATCTAGAGTTGCAATTTAGCAACATTTGTTTGGGGATCAAGTCTTGCAGATCTCACTAGGGCTGATAATATACATTTGTAAGATCCCAGTCATAAATCTGCAAACTCCTAAAGTTAAAAAAACCCCATTAAAGTTCTCAATTATCCTATATGATTTAATTCCGAATAATCCAGTGAAATACTTTACATGGAGAAAGCAAAATTTATCTAATTATAAGGAAACCACAGGGAATATGGCTAATGACTTGGCGAGTTACCGTACCTGTGGAGAAATGAAATACACTGCTCAAAAAAATAAAGGGAACACTTAAACAACACAATATAACTCCAAGTAAATCAAACTTCTGTGAAATCAAACGGCCCACTTAGGAAGCAAAACTGATGGACAATCATTTTCACATGCTGTTGTGCACATTCAACTTTGTACAGAACAAAGTATTCAATGAGAATATTTCATTCATTCAGATCTAGGATGTGTTATTTGAGTGTTCCCTTTATTTTTTTGAGTAGTATATATGAAGCCTGGATTCTCTCTCTCTGTCACTCTCTCTTTTTGGTAATGGTTGTTACATCTTACATCTTGCATGTTACATCTTAAACCTCCGCCACAAAATTAAAAAAAACTTTCATCCTATCTGTGTATCTTCTCAGTATGTGCAAGGACTGGTAAGTCCAGGCAATCTCGAGATAAGCAAAGATGAAATTTAGAGTTCCTTTTTATACATTATTGGACACCTACTCCTGGTGACACTGAACAAAATTTTTATTTACTGAATTGTACTGTATGTGCATTATCTATGTTTGGTGAATATTGTGAATCATTTTGAGAAATAGCCCAGTTACAAAGTGAGAAAAATATTAAGTAAATGAGAATACCTGTTTTCCCCAAAAATATCACTTTGTATTTAGCTCCTGTGTGAATCTATGAAGTATCATCCATCTTAATACTGGAGAACACAAGACAACTGCAATCATCCCATAAAGACACCAGTACCACTCAAAAGGATAAAATATTTTTTTTATTTATAGTCTTATAGTAAAGGGAAGCCTTAACTTGCAAGACAATTCTTGGGCAGTATGTACAACATACTTCAGTTCCATGGAATAGACTCACACCTGGACAGAGACCAAGCTACATTTGTACACGCTAAATTCAGAAAACGTCACAAATAAGTGTGGAAAGAAGACAAAAAATATCACACATACCACACACACATGCATGTGCATATCCACGCATATGTGTGTACACACACACACACCCCTACGCGCAAAGAGGCCTTTGCTTGCTTACAGCCTAGGCCTCTTTAATTCACATGGGAAACTGGCCCGTTTGCCAGAGAGCAGGTCCACACTTTAAATGCATTTATTAGTACCAAGTAACAAAGCTTGTGTGTATTTACATTAAAAAAAGCTGGCTCTGTTTCTGAGAAATTCAAAACAGAAAAGGGAAGAATTTAACATGGTTTCAATTTGTAGCTTCACATTACCAATGTCCGTAGCAGGAGGAGGAATCTGGCCAGACAGATTCCTTTGGAGGAAATAAATACCAATTCATCATTTGCCAAAATAAAAAAAAAAGGAAATGAATCTCTATGCCTCATTGTGAATCTTGCATCATCCCTTCAGGCAAAAGGGATCATCCATACATGCTTCTGCATGCTTCTTTCCTTTACCAAGATTCTTCTGGGGCTATCTGGATTTATTATCATAAATAGCAATATTTTGATAAAAGCAATAGAGGCTGGTGAAGTTCTAGTGGAAGCATGGAGAGTTTACTATCTCCACACATGCCAGGCAATCTCAGAGACATCAGTTTAATCAACTGGCCTGGGCTTTCCTGGTACTAGAACCCGGCAGCCGCAGGGCAGAATTACATTCTGCTCCAAGCTATGGCTGGCATCATACAGACGGTAATCTACCAAACCACAGAATCAGGTTATCTTTAAAAAGGGCCAGAAAGGGAGAAGGAATAGAGGAAGCTGCAGTCCGAGAGCCTCTACTAAAGAAAAAAGGAAAGTCCTTAAGCAGCCAGCAAGTGTCTAACGGCAGGGGGAACCAAGGCTGCTTCTAGCTGGCCTCCATACGAAGTTTCTTCCGGCTCTGAGGCTCTTCCAGCTCAGACTCCGAACTGGAGTCAGAGCCACCATCAAAGGCGGAGATGGTGCTGCCTTTGGGATTGGTGTAGAGGCTGTTGTCTGAAGAGGAGTAGTTGACCTGCAGCTGAGCACTTGACCTTGCCTTCTCCAGTGCACGAACTAAAAGGTAAGAAGCAAGAACATGGAAATGGATGTGGGAAAGGCAAGCAAAGTGTACAAAGTAAACGATAGGGGGGCAACCACTTGACTGCCACTAAATAAGGTACTTAAAGCTGTTTTTTAAAGAAGCAATTTCCACAAAGCAGCTTACCTTGAATATGGTAAGAGTGCCAATTTGAGTACTCCTCCTCCTTAAAACCCACCTCTGGCGTCAGGCATGGGGGAATTGACATGTTCCCTCCCCCTAGGCTTATAAAATCTATGCATGGTACGCTAGTGTGTATGATTGGTTTTAATTTGTGGTGTTTTTTAAAGTAATTTAAATATTGGATTTGTCTTACATTGTATTGCTATTGCTGTGAGCCGCCCCGAGTCTGCGGAGAGGGGCGGCATACAAATCTGATTAAACTAAACTAAACTAAACTAGTTGAATTCTCAATCAATATCATGATTCCTGGAATATACTGGAGGCTGAAGTAGTCTTTTCTTTTCAGGTCATAGGATTACCCCCCCCCCCCCCAAATAAAGTCATTTCCAGTGGAACGTTGTCTCCCTCTTAAACTGTTTCTTATGACCCTTCCTTTAGATTTCTCCTTTCACCAATTTCTAAAATCCTACATAACTGGTCTGTATAAAGGATCCTTCCAGGGAAGAAAGACCAAGTGACTGCATAAAAACTGATACAGTGGTGCCTCTACTTAAGAACTTAATTTGTTCCTTGACCAGGTTCTTAAGTAGAAAAGTTCGCAAGTAGAAGCAATTTTCCCCATAGGAATCAATGTAAAAGCAAATAATGCGTGCAAACCCATTGAAATAATAAGAAATAAAAGCTCGGAATTTGGGTGGGAGGAGGAAGAGGGAGAACAGGAGGACCAGTCGCTTCCCAGAGCGAAGGGAGTGTTTCTTTTCTCTGGGTGCTGGCAGAGGTTTATTCCCTCTCCAAGCACCCAAAGAAAGGAAAATGCTTTGTTCGCTCTGGACCACCAAAGCCTCCTTAAGCGCCACTGAAAAGGCTCCTCTGGCAGCCCAGAAAAGCCTGAGATGGCCAGGAGTAAAGGGAGAATGGCAAAAAACTGGCCGGGCCTTCGTGCCGCTCTCAAATTTCCTGGGAAATTTTTTCGGGCTTGGGTTCTTAAGTAGAAAATGGTTCTTAAGAAGAGGCAAAAAATATTGAACACACGGTTCTTATCTAGAAATGTTCTTAAGTAGAGGTACCACTGTACTCTGTTTCCCCCAAAATAAGACATCCCCTGATAATAAGCTCAATTGAGTTTTTGACCAAGCGCTTATTTCAGGGTTAAAAAAATATATAAGAAAATATAAGAAAAGGTATTATTTTGGGGGAAACACAGTATATGCTGCCAACACCTAAAACCTTTAAGCTTTTAAAATACCAATAGTTTTATTCAACACAGGCAATTTATTGTTGATCCATATACACACTATAGACAGTTTTGTTGTGAGAGCATAGCCTTTAGATCCATGAATATGAAGACCCCAGCTCAAGCATACTGACCTTGTTGTTCCAGCAGGGCATTCTGGCGCCTTAAGTCATCAATATCCTGCTGGTGTGTGTGGTTTTTCCGGCGCATGTACTGGATGTATTCGGTGGCTTTATCTAGGATTTGGGCACGGGATGCCTGTTGCAATAGTTGTGGAAAAAAAAGCACCAAATAAAGTCCTAGTTCTGATACATAAAATATAATTCTGACAAATTACTACATAGATCTATTTTTATATTTGATAATAGATATATTATTAAAATAATCCACATTTCATTAATCACAAACAGTATTAAAATTCTTAATTAGGTATCATATCATGTTTTCCAACTTCATACTCACTTCCTATTTATACAGGAGCTCTGTTAATAGTTGCTGATTATAGCATTAAGCAATTATTCTAAAGGAAGCCCTAGATTAGAATGATCATTCCCTGTATCGTCAACTACTCTGTGTAGGTGTAGTTGAATCCTCTTGCAAAGCAAAAAACCTTCTCAATTGTTGTTCAGCAGCTTCCTTGGAAGACATCAAGTTAGATTAGATTAGGTTAGATTTATTGGATTTATATGCCGCCCCTCTCCGCAGACTCGGGGCGGCTCACAACAATGGTAAAAACAGTACATAGTAACAAATCTAATATTTAGCAATCTAAATTACAGTTTTAGGTTAAAAAGTCCAAAAAAAAAGAAACCCCAGCATATAAAAAACAAGCACACAATCAATCATACACCAAAACTACACGGGCAAGGGCGAGATGTTTCAATTCCCCCATGCCTGATGGCAGAGGTGGGTTTTAGATGTTTCAATTCCCCCATGCCTGATGGCAGAGGTGGGTTTTAAGGAGTTTACGAAAGGCAAGGAGGGTGGGGGCAATCCTAATCTCTGGGGGGAGCTGGTTCCAGAGGGTCGGAGCCACCACAGAGAAGGCTCTTCCCCTGGGTCCCGCCAGACAACATTGTTTAGTCGACAGGACCAGGAGAAGGCCCACTCTGTGGGATCTAACCGGTCGCTGGGATTCGTGCGGCAGAAGGCGGTCTCGCAGCTATCTTGGTCTGATGCCATGTAGGGCCAGTCAGAGCTTCATTCAACAGGCATTACCCAACAAACCTGGCCAATAAACCCCGCAGCAATGTGTTTGAAAATTGCACATCTCTTCTTGTAAGGCACTCATGATTGTAAAATATCTTACCTATAGTCTTTCAAGCCTACAGTCCTTGGCATCTATGCATTCATATATGACAGTATCTGCATGTTGTACCGAACATTTATGTTTTGGAGTGTGATATGGAAAGTGAAATACTTCCCTGTTGACTGTGAAAATGACAAATTGGAGTAATTTTGCTCCCATTTTTCCTTTTTTGTAAACAAATGATAGAATTCGGTTCCAAGTTTCTTATTGTCTTTAAGCACAATATAGTTCACTTTGTTGAATAACAAAGTGTTTGGAGCTGCCCATTGATTACACAAAACTTTTACTTTCCTCTGCAAGAAGAGTGTTCTACACTGGAAACGAGGTACAGTACTTCAAAATAGATTTTAAATAGTCTACACATCCTTAGTATCAATGGCATAATCAACCAACCAACCAGTTAAACAACCAAACTAGCTTAATATAATTTAATTGGTTGAAATATTGCATACTTCATTCCATAGAAAGTAAAGGAAACAAAACATTTTCCTCAAGTGGTCCCTGCAGAGCAAAATGAACTTCTCTGAACTAAATCATTATGGCAGAATCCCTGGTGCTCACTGAGCTTAGTTGTTTGTTTGCAAATATTCTTTGACTGGGTAATAACATCAGTGCTATTTGACTGTGAGGTTTGCTTTTTGTGTATGTACTGCAGCTTGCTCTACCAGTATTTGTAGGGGTGTGGTTTCACCCTGTAGTACACTGATTAGAGTATTGTTTTCCTACTAGATTGTTTATCTGGTGCTAATCCCTACTCATTTGGGTGTTGGTTACTAGAGAGAATGTGTTCTGGTCTTTTGATCTCCTTCTTAGCTTAGTTTCAGTGAATTCCTTAGCAGGTTTTTTTGGGTTTAGCATGATCTAAGATGCTCACAAACTGTCAGTTGGATTATTTTTTGGTTAATGCTTTTTGGTTTACTTAAGAACATAAAGTCCTCCAAAACACCCTAATCAAATCAAAAGACCCGTAAGTTCAAAAAGAAAAAAGCAGGATTCATACATAAATATAAGGATTGTAACAACTACCATGTAGGAGAAGATTAGCAGATTGCATCTATGAACATCCCTTAGTAGTCTGAAGGCTACAAAGAAAAACATCTTAATCTTCCAACATATGGACAGACTCAGTCATAGTTTCAACAGGGAAACTGGGAACATCCAAGACCAAGCTAAATAAAAAAATGTTAAAATTCTAAGTACAGTGATACCTCGCCTTACGAACTTAATTCGTTCCGTGACCAGGTTCGTAAGATGAAAAGTTCGTAAGACGAAGCAATTTCCCCCATAGGAATCAATGTAAAAGCAAATAATGCGTGCAACCCCATCCCAAAAGTCATCCCTTTTGCCTTGCGCCGCTGGGAATCCCCGCCTCCGGACTTCCGTTGCCAGCCGAAACACTGGGATTCCCCTGAGGCTCCCCTCACTGGGAAACCCCACCTGCCAGCCGAAGCGCTGGGATTTTCCTGAGGCTCCCCTCGCTAGGAAACCCCACCTCTGGACTTCCAAGCGCTGGGATTCTCCTGAGGCTCCCCTCGTTGGGATTCAAAGTAGCGCTGGCAAAAATGAAGAGATTCCCTTCATATATAGCTATTGCTACCCCCAAAAAATGGAGATGTAGAAATGGATGGCCACATGCCATTCCCCTGAGAAAACTATCTTTGTCACTGGAACTTAATAATCAATTTCATTTTCTCTTCTTGAAAAACACACAGAGACACCTGGAGAAGGATTTTCATCAAGTGTTCCAGTAATGTGAAGAAAAATAGCTCAGACTGTTACAGGGAAGAGAAATCTCTGTGTGTCCTGAAGAGGAAAGGCATGTAGTGGAATAGTGATTCACTTCTCAGAGGAACAGAATCAACAAACTGCAGGCCAGGTTCAAAGATCAAGGATATGAGGAGGTTTATCCAAGTAATGAATTATCCTTTTCTCCTCTTTCATGCTGGGACAAATGATACAACAAAAAAGAGCCTGGAAAAAAATCAAGGGACTTTAAGAAACTAGGCAAGAAGGCAAAAGCATTAGGGGCACGTGATGCTTTCATCCATATTTGCAATGAAAGTCAACATCCAATGTGGGAATGAAGGATTTCAAAGGTATACTCATGGCTCAAGGGATGGCTCCATCAAGAAAACTTTAGATTTCTGGACCATTATCTATATCATCCACATGATAGGTTCAGGGCAAGAGACAGGCTGCATCTCACAAGGACTGGAGAAAATGTGTTGGGAAACAACTTAAGTCATCCAAAGGATTTCAACTAAATCTGGAGAAGGAAGGAAGCCAATTTCTAGGAATAATCCCAAAGCATAAGCCCCCAAATAATGAGTTCAACAATGAGGAAGTAAGTAGTAAAAAGGAAAGGCACTTAAGATATAAAATAGAAGATGTAGCTAAGGTTTGTTAAGAACAGATCATGTCAATAAAATCTTACTGCCTTTTTTGATAAAGTGACTAAATTAGTCGACCATGGAAATGTGGTAAATATAATTCACAATAAGACATTCAATAAAGTAGACCAAAACCTATTTCTTGCTAAGATAAGAACAATGTGGGATAGACGTACCACTACCAGATGGATCTGCAGTTGGCTAACTGCACTAAGTGCCTAATCTTTAATGGAACTATACTTATGTGGAGGGAGGAATGCAGTGGGGTCCTCAAGGTTCTGTCTTGGGCCCAGTGCTTCTCAATATCTTCATAAATAACCTAGATGAAGAGGTTGAAAAAAAATGTTCATCAAATTTGCAGATGACACAAATCTGGAGGAAATTCCTAACACCTTGGAAGACAGATTCAAAATTCAGAAGGATCTTAACCAGCTTCAGCATTGGGCCCTATCCAACAAGATGCAGTTCAATAGTAAAAAGGTAAGGTCCCAGATAGGAAAAATCAGATGCACAGGTACTGTGCTGAGTTACCAACAAACAACACAATGCTGGGCTGTATCAGCTCTGGTCGCAACCCCCCCCCCCCCCCAAACCAGATGCTGAAGTCCTAGTAAGAGTGCAGAGAAGAACAACAAAAATGATAAGGGATCTGGAGGCTATGAAGAATGACTAAGGGAACTAGGTATGTCTTCCAATATCTACGGAGAGGGGCGGCATACAAATCTAATAAATAAATAAATTTGAAGGACTGGGAAAGGGGCATTGATTTATTCTCCACAGCACCTAAGGGTAGGACAAAAAGTGTCAGAGGAAAATGCAATCTGGAAACAAGGAGGAATTTCCTAAGTGTGAGTACTATTAAGCAGTGGAATGGCTTGCTTCCTGGAGTTCTGAGTGCTCCATTGCTGGAAATTCTCTAGAAGGAACGCTGGTCTTACCTGATACACTTTTTCTCATCAGGTGGAGCCATCATTCTGGATGGGATGTCCCCGTCCACTCAGAATGAGGACCGAGTCTGTTACTTTTTGGTGGATCCGTCCTCTTAGGACCAAGGTTCAATGAGACAGAAGAAGCAGACTTGATGTGGCTACTGATGGAAAACTGTCCAAATAGATATATGTATGTCTCCCTTCTTGAAACCGCTAGGGGAAAAAAAAGGGCGGATACCGGCAAGCAAAAGGTCAAGGCAAGTAACACGTGGGGAAAAAAAGGGCTTAGGAGAAATAACAGCAATGTTGCTCAAGAAACAAGGAGTACGTAGAAGCGGACCCTTCAAGGGTGGGACTGAAGGATGGCTCCACCTGATGAGAAGAGGCATATCAGGTAAGACCAATGCCTCTTCTCCATCCTGGGTGGAGCTATCGTTCAGCATGGGACGTACTAAAACCCGAAGTCCCCTGGGCCAAGTTCATCCATTAATGAGAATCCTCATGCACTCTCTGTAGGACCCTGCGGCCGAATGCCACATTTGCTGACGCAAACTTGTCAATCTGTAATATTGGATGAAGTGGGAAGGAGAAGTCCAAGTTGCTGCTTGACATGCTAGGCTGAGGTAATACTCCTTGGGAGGCCTGGTCACAAATTTTCTGCAGGCACCTGTTTCTGCTATGCTCAACCTTCTCAGAGGCCTTGAATCCTCGAGAAGTCAAGGAAGACCCTGACACTGGAGGTTTAGAAGTGGCCTCTGCCTCCTCTGGGCAGGGCATATTGGTTGTAGATGATTTATGGAGCCGCTTGCCCCATGGTTTCTCTCTAGGCCCAGCGCTGTCCACCATTTTGCATCCTGGTGTTCCTCTAAAATGGCCATCGGGAAGTAATACCTAGAAAAAGGTGGCGGGAGAATCTGGGGCTGCAGGTGCTGACCAGGGCAACCCCTTGAAGGTCTAGGCACTGCAGTAGTGTTCCAGATTCAGGACACTCTCGGTGGAGATTGGGGGGCAGGGGAGACTGAGAAATATCTGGCAGGAGACATGAGGCCATGTTCCAGTGTCAGCCAATCACCACCATCGGGCCTGTTAAGAGCTTTCCGGATGGCAGCCACTGCCGGTTGATTGATAATAAGCAAGTGGCTGGGAGGGGGAATAGAATCCTGCTGAAGGAGTTGAATTTTGGAACGGTGTGACTGTGCAGCAACGAGAAACTCTCTAGCTGAGCAATCGGCTATACTTCTGCGACCGCCCAGCCTCCCTCTATGATCAATGCCTTCTGGAGCTTTAGGGAATGAACCTCCCCGAAGGCAGACCAGGGCAAGCCTGGTCAATGCCTGTTGTTTCAAGGGTCGGAGGGAGTGAATCGTTCCAAAGGCAGACCAGGGCAAAACCCTGACGGTCGATGCCTAATGCTTGAGAAGTTAAAGAGCGAGCTGTTCAAAGGCAGACCAGGGCAATCCCTGATGGTCAATGCCTGTTGTTTCAATGGTTGGAGGGAGTGAATCATTCTGAAGGCAGACCAGGGCAAGCCCTGACGGTCGATGCCTGTTGCCCCAGGCGTGAAGCCAAAGCTCGACTGCAAAGTGCGGGAGAGAAAAGTGCTTTCTCTTCAAATTGGTGACCAGATGACCAAGTAGAATATTTTTTTTAACTCACAAAGAAATTAACTTGATTAGAATTAGTCAAGTTGATTAGAATTAGTCAAGGGAGAAATGGTAGCCACGTCCTTCCAGTCTGAGGACCGAGTCGAAGCTGGGTCCTAGGAGGGCGGATCCAGCAAAAAGTAACAGACTCAGTCCTCATTCTGAGTGGACGAGGACATCCCATCCTGAATGACGGCTCCAACCAGGATGGGGAAGAGATTGTGCAAACATTTGTCTGTGATGGTTATGAGGACTACAGCCCTGGGAGGGAGTTGGATTAGAAAACCTCCAACATCCCTTCCAGCTTTATGATTCTATAATCTATCCCTGTATGTTAGGGTACATACTAGCTTCATATGTTCACATGAGAAATAAAAAGAGGAGTTGTACTCATGTATGTTTGAACATGAGTTCAGCTTTCAGTAACAGGGGAAGAGTCTTATTTTGAATTTCTTATGGCAGAAAAAGTCAGCCTATCCAATGTAAAAGTGCATCCAGTTTTCTTGTATGCTGCCCAGAATTATTTGACTGTGAGATGGGTAGATAAATAAATAAGTTGTGTATTAAGAAACTCAAGTTAGTATCAAGAAAAGTTCAAGGTTTTTTGTTTGCTGTTATGTTGTTCACAGGCTGCGTGGACCCACTGTTGTTTCAGTCCTTTGGCTGTTTATACAGATAATGCAAACTGAAAAAAGCATATTTAATACTTAACTACCAGGCAGCATTTAGCACACTTAGGACAAAACATGAAGAACAAAATGCCTCACTCTACTGAACAAAATATTAGAAACATTTTGAATTTTGTCATGTCTGAACCTAGATACATTGGAATGGAATTTCTTGAGACTCTTTCAATTTGAGGTCAGAGTAAAACTTTTTGCTTATTTCATAATTTAAATTGCTAATGCGATCATTATTTTCAATCGTAACCCAATTGGCATAGCAAAATATTAGCATCTTGAGCAAACTTTACTCATAATTATATACCCATATCTATTATGAGTCATTGCACTAGAACAGTGGTTCTCAACCGTGGTCCACGGACCCCTGGAGGGCTGCAATGTCATCTTAGAGGGGTCTACAAAGACTTGAAGAAATGTTAAGATTTAAATCTTAAGTTAAGTCTTGGTGGTCTGTGGCCAGAAAAGGGATTTAAAGGGAGTCGGAGGTGAAGAAAAGGTTGAGAATGACAGCAGTAGACTATGCCAGGGGTAGGCAAAGTTGGCTCTTCTATGACATGTGGACTTCAACTCCCAGAATTCCTGAGCTAGCATGATTAACTCAGGAATTCTGGGAGTCTAAGTCCACAAGTCATAGAAGAGCCAACTTTGCCTACCCCTGGAATATTCAGTCAACCAATAAAATCCTGTTTAATGTGCATGCATGTTATATAAGTACACACACAAACACAAATATAAATATATGCTGAGATTGACCATTCATGTGTATGTGCATCAAGATTAGCAATTCTTTGGTTGCCCAAGTTCCTAATTCAATCTTTTCAGCAAGAAAATGTCCAGCATACAGTAATTATTTATAACCAAATGTTCTGTTGTTTATTTTAAAAAGTCAGATCAGGAGGGATTTTCCCTGTTCAATCTTACGTGAATGGGTTTCCCTCACTCAGCAAAAGGCTGAAACCTATATAAAATGCTACCAGTAATTTATGTAACACGATTGTCAAACTCATTCATTCTTACCAAAATTGCTACAAACCTTTCAATCAGTGGCTTGTAAAATTCCAGTGTTAAGCATAGAAGAGCTGAGGTGGTGCAGTGGGTAGAGTGCAGTACTGCAGGCCACTAAAGCTGACTGCTAGATCTGCAGGTCAGCGGTTCAAATCTCATCACCGGCTCAAGGTTGACTCGGCCTTCCATCCTTCCGAGGTGGGTAAAATGAGGACCCGGATTGTGGGGCCAATAGGCTGGCTCTGTTAAGAAGCGCTATTGCTAACATGTTGTAAGCTGCCCTGAGTCTAAGGAGAAGGGCGGCATTTAAAAAAATAAAATAAAATAAAATAATAGAGCAGCTTGCATTCATCTTGGAGAGGAATAAAAAAGCAGAAAGTCTACCTACATATTTTAGCTAACAAGTTATGTAGGTATCAGATCTCAGCCTTGAAAAGTCTTCCTGTACAGCATGATTAATACATGGGTGTGCCTTGACAATGTCTACGACACAAGAGTCATTAGAGGTGACTACATATAAAAATGATGCCTACCAAGTAAACTATCTTATAATAAGCTTCTACAGTCAACTCAGGAGGGATTTTAATTTATGATGATTAACAGGATATCTTTTCCTTGTTCTTTTTGGGACAGCTTCTTTAGTCAGATCAACAGCTGTTTACTAACATTATGTCAAATAAAGAGGAAGAAAAATGACTCATGTTTAAACACCACTCATGTTTGCACCCATTAAGAAGACAGGGATTTTCAGCAACTACCATGATGTGAAAGCAACTAAATTTTACTCTTTTCTCAATAAATCATAGCCAGAAGCCACAGTTTCTTCCTGCTTTCTGCTGACTTCAAAGAGAAACAAGATAAAATTCTTGGATTACAGGTCATCCAGAGGAGCTATCCATAGAGAGAAGCCATCCAGATTTTTTATTTGTGCTTACAGGAAGGAGTTGCCAAATGAAGAACTGAACAACATGTACCAGTCTGGTGTTTATCCTAAGTACTTCACAATTCTACCAAAAAAGAAAAGAAAAAAGTCTCCCTATTACATGGAAAGCGCTTACTCTCTAAAATCTTGGGCTTAAGTCAAATAAGGACTTTATTTAAGTATTTATTTCTCCTATCCAAGTTGAAGGCTGCTAAGCCACAAATTTAAATGCTACTTTAATTATTTTAAATACAGTTAAGCTGTAGCTTGCATTTAGAGCAGACAATGTAAATTAAACAGTAACAATTGTTCATAGATAAGACAGAACTTGAAATGACTGTGCACCCCAATGATAGCTCCATCAGAGGGGGAAAGGAATTACAGAACTCCCTGGCTTAAGGGGAAAAAGCTGAGGACTCATGACTTCTCCTTTTGGTTTAGCCATGCTATAAATTGTCTCATTTGCAATTCATTTTTATAGCCTCAAACTTTAATCTATATGTTTGCTAGTGCAAAAAATGAATAACCTGCAATAACTTTTAACCACGTCATAAAATGTAAAAATATCCTGCTATCCATCTTATCAGTTCTAGATAGCCACATGAAAAACACTCCAGCCTTAAAAGAGGAAAACGTTCAGGTACTTGGAAATAAGTTGATAATTAAACAAAGTACTTACTACAGTGTAATTTCATTTTCATTTTCAAAAGCCCAACAAAAAGCAGAAAGCAAACTAAAGCAAGGATATTTAGTCCAGAAGACTACCTGAGACCGTGCAGAATTGTCTCCCAGCCCTGGTCCTTTCTTGTTTAGTTACTAAAAATAACAGGGTTAGGATGCAGCTTCCTTGTGCTCAATGAAGTGCACGGAAAGCATATCACTTCTCTCAATAAACTCACCTTCTCTCCCTGAAGGGAAGGTACAGAATCCCGCAAGCTGTGGAAACTATCCTTGATGTGGTCCCGGCGTTTGCGCTCTAGAGCATTGTGGTGAGCACGTTTGTCAGCCTAGGAAATTAAAAACAAAACAACAAATATTACTATAGGCATAAAAACATGACTGCATCCCTGGAATATAAGGAGAAAGGAAGGGCTGTGGAAGTCCAAGCCCTGCAAAGAAACAAATTGGTCAACAAAATTATCACCCAAACAATTCAGGACAACTGCAATAAAGAAAAATAAGTTTTATTAATGAAAGTAGGGATGTTGTCAAACATGTTACTGTATATTGGTCTTTTATAGAAACATAGAAGATTGAGGTCAGAAAAAGACCTCATGGCCCATCTAGTCTGCTCTTATACTATTTCCTGCATTTTATCTTAGGATGAATATATGTTTATCACAGGCATGTTTAAATTCGGTTGCTGTGGATTTACTAATCATGTCTGCTAGATTGTTTGTTCCAAGCATCTACTACTCTTTCAGGAAAATAATATTTTCTCATGTTGCTTCTGATCTTTTCCCCAACTGACCTCAGATTGTGCCCCCTTGTTCTAGTGTTCACTTTCCTATTAAAAACACTTCCCTCCTGAACCTTATTTAAAACATTTAAATGTTTCGATCATGCCCACCCTTTCCCTTCTGTCCTCCAGACTAAATAGATTGAGTTCATTAAGTCTTTCCTGATAAGTTTTATGCTTAAGACCTTCCACCATTTTAGATAGTCCATTTAGATAATACTTATTTAGATAAGTATCTCCTCCCTGGAATAATTTTAAAAAGAAATTCCAAGTAGTATTGCCTATTTTCTACTTGTTATTCTACAGAAAAGGCTCACAGCGAAAAATGAATAGAGGTCCCATCGAAAATTCCCCAAATACAGCAGGAAACCCTGAAAGAATCTTAAATAGTTCAAATATAATCTCTATTCAGAAATCACCATAGGCATATCTATAGATTAAAGGCGGCTTAACAACAGAATAAAATATTTAAAATATCTTAAGCATTAAAACAATTAAAACTTATACATATAATTCCATGGCCGTATCTCGCCAATTACAACTGCAAACTCACTGTCCTCAGGCCTGCTGGAAAAGCGGGGTCTTAACTGCTTTTCGGCCAAAAGGGGGCAGTCCTAACCTCCAGCGGTAACCAGTTCCAGAGATCCAAGGCAGCCACAGACTTGCCAGCCAACACTGTTTAGCTGATGGGACCTGGAGGAGACCAACTCTGTGGGATCTCACTGGTCGCTGGGAAGACAGTCTCGAAGATAACCTGGCCCTAAGCCATGGAGGGTTTTAAAGATAATGACCAACACCTTGAATTGTGCCCAGAGGCCAATAGGGAGCCAGTGCAGCTTGAGCAGGATTGGTATCATGTAGTTGTACCTAGGTGCACTCACAACAGCTTGTGCAGCTGCATTCTGGACCAGTTGTAGTCTCTGAGCACTCTTCGAGCGTAGCCTCATGTAGAACGTGTTGCAACAATCTAATTGTGAGGTGACAAGGGCATGACTGACTGTGAGGAGTGCCTCTCGATCCAATTGGTGTACTAGAAGAACTTGTGCAAAGGTTCCTCTAACAACAGCTGTTAAATGTTGATCTAGTTTTAGCTGTGAGTCTAGGAGGACCCCCAAATTTCGAACCCATTCTGAGGGGGACAATTTCTTCCCCCCAAGAGCCAAGGATAGACAGTTGACATAGTCTTTAGGAGTCCACAGTCACTTAGTCCTGCCTGGGGTAAGTGTGAGCCTGTTGACTCCCATCCAGATCTTCACATCCTCAAGGCACCAGCACATCAGATCCACTGCTTCATTGAATTGACGCGGGGTGGAGATATACTTATTTATTTAGTTATTGGTAATTCTTATATGCCACCCAACTCCTGAAGGACTCTGGGCGGCTTCCAATGAATATAAAACAATACATAAAAACAGGATAAAAGACATTATAAAACCTCATCAACATACATACTCTCAATCATATTCCTAGGAATCTAGGTTTCCATTCACTCAACAGTGAACTGGGTATCATCCACATATTGCTGGTACCTCACCACAAATCATCGGGTGACCTCACCCAGTGGCACCCCACAAATGAGGGACCCAGGAGTCGATCTCTGTCCTTCTACTAACATCGACTGAGATTGACCAGAGATGGGAGGAGAACCACCATAACATGGTGCCCCCTAGCCCCAACTCTCTTAGTCGTCCCAGAAGGATACCATGGTCAATAGCATTGAAAGCAGCTGACAATTCAAGTAGCACCAACATTGAGAAGTGACCCCCATCTTGGGCTCATCAGAGATCATCCATCAGTGCGACCAAAGCAGTTTTCGTGCTGTAGCCAGGCCTGAAGCCAGATTGAAAAGGGTCCATATAATCCTATAACCATAGGAGCTGGAGTGCCACCACTTTCTCAACAACCTTCCCCTCAAAGGATAGGTTGGAGACTGGACAAAAGTTAATTAATACAGCTGGGTCCAGGGAAAGCTTCTTGAGAAGGGGTTGCACAACCGCTTCCTTTAAGGTTGCGGGAAGGCTCCCTCACTCAAGGACGTGTTAACTAATGCCTGGAGCCAGCCTTGTGTCACCCCTGTGCTGGCCGAAACCAGCCCGAAGAGGCATGGATCCAACAGACAAGTGGAGGAACTCATAGCTCCTACTGCCTTCTCCACTTCCTCAGGAGTCACAGATTCAAATTCATCCCACACAATGGGACTAAGACCCGCCACTATCATCGCAGTCGAAATTGCCCAATCAGAGTCCAGGTCCATCTGAATCTGAATGACTTTATCCAACAGAAACTACACAAATTCCTCAGCTCTACCCTGCAAAGGCTCCTCCATTCCCTGTATATTAAGGAGGGAATGAGTCCCCCTAAAAAGGGCGGCTAAGCATGAATCAGTGAATGCAATAAGTGCAGAAAAATGTGAGCGTTTTGCTGTCCGTATAGCTTCTAAATAAGTCCTAATAAAGGCTTTCAGAAATGTTCAGTCTGATTTGGAGTTACTGATCCTCCAACGTCGCTCTAGACATCTCTTCTGGTGCTTTATCTCCTGGAGCTCTTTGGTAAACCAGGGAGTTCTCCTGGATCCACCGCCACGGAGAGGTCGCAAAAGTGCAATCCGGTCCAGTGCCCCAGATGCCGCTATATTCCAGGCAGCCACCAGGGACTCAGCCGATTTGTGGACAAGGGACTCAGGTATCTACACAAGCGTCTAGGGCAGAACCACCTAATTGGCCCCGCCTCCCTGCGGTGGGGGAGTGGTGCCTTAAAGTCTAACCTCAGGAAATGATCTGACCATGACAAGGGAGAAACAACTATACCCATTAATATATGCTAAAGTTCTAGATGAGCAGACATTGTGATATATACAGTGGCATCAGGAGCTGGAAGATAGTTGCAGTGGCTTCTTTCTCTGTTCATATAGATAAAAATGTAATACAGACATTAAAACTTTTGAGTAAGAATTATATAAGTAAAATAGTTAATAGTAAATAGTAAAATTTTGAGTAAAAATTTATTATAATTATAATAAACTGGTTGATACTCAAAAATTTTCATTTATGCATTACAAAGCAACTTGAACTACTTTATATGCAGTGTGATAACTGTACTCTTTAAGATTTGGTGTCTAATTTCAAAATTACATTTTCCATAAATATTATACAAATACAATAATTTCTCCGACCTGAATTTATGAACAGTAAAAAATGTGACCGTAACCAGCAAAGTTCCAAGGATTGCTAAAATAATCCCTGGCCAATAAAATTATCAGTTTAACAATTCACACACATTAATCCAGATCTTATTCATCCTGTTCCAAGTACCTGACCAAATAGCTAAATAAATTCAGCACATCACTTACCATTTCTTATCATACCAATTTTCATAGAGCCATCTAAGCAATTACTTATCTTCCTTTATAAGGATGTTATAAAAATATTTAATATTTCTAGCAGCAGTTGATGTGGAGCACAATGGTTCAATAGATAAGAATCTAACTTATTTTAAAATGATTTTTTATAAGATTACTTAAAAATTAACCACTAATTGAGAATAATTAATTTGACTATAATTAGCTTTCAGTTTCTGCAGCAAATACATCTCCATCATCCTGCTTCTGCTCACAAGTATTGTTTGTGTTGTAATCCTCATTGCAGTTTGAATCCAGGTGGCAATATGAAATTAGATTATGACGAGTGGATGATTTGCTTCCAAAAACCAAGGTAGCCTTGAGGTACAAAGGTCTGGCAAAGATTCCACAGGCAACTTTGAGCATAGAAACTGTCCACAGATGTAAAAGGACTTTCTGGGTGTATCTGGACCCCAAATCCAAAGTACAAGCTATTTTTCTGTAACTGTTTCCTTCAGTTCAGCATAGCAGGGATTTACAGGTGGAACCAGACTAAGAAGCAACATTTGTTCTCTTCTGAATTACTTCTCCACAATATGCTTACCCAAAGGCCCAGACTGTGACAGAAAAGACAAAGTACTCAAGCTACTTGAAACTGTTTCTGCTCTCAAGCATTAAAACAAAGAAACCAAGGACAAAAAGGTAGGTGAAATAAATGACACTCAGTACCGGCCCAACGTCTTATTTCAACATGTACACTAAGAAAAGAACAGTTGTCTGTGGATGATTAGAGAAAAACTACTAGCACAAAGACTAAACTCCAAGATCAAGCTAGAATTCATTATGCAGCAGAAATAATAAAAGAATGGTATAAATTATATCCATGAACAAGAATCAGAATTGAAACTCACAAATTTCCTACAAGTGTGGATTAAGACCACAACAGAAAAAAGTGTACCAGGGGTAAAACTGTTGATAATTTGAAACTAAAAATCACCAATTTTCTTATTTGAACACAAATAGAAAATGATGTAAACACAGTGTATAAAATTTTAAAGGTATGATTTAATAGCTGGGCCATATACGGTAGCTTTAAAAGAGTAAATTAGCTGGGTGCAAAATAGCAAGATACTCCTCCTTCCAAACTACACTCTAGAGCAGTGTTTCCCAACCTTGGCAACTTGAAGATATCTGGACTTCAACTCCCAGAATTCCCCAGCCAGCATTCGCTGGCTGTGGAATTCTGGGAGTTGAAGTCCAAATATTTTCAAGTTGCCAAGGTTGGGAAACACTGCTCTAGAGCAGTGATGGCAAATCTTTCTCGGCTCAGGAGCCAAAAGGGAGAGTGCGACAGAGATAGTGTGCACATGCCCACACCCATAATGCAATGCCCTCCCCCTGCACATGCGCACAACCCCACCATGCATTGCCCCCCCCCCCCACTCCATGCATGCGGCATAGGCCTCACTGAAGCCTCTAGACTTCTGTTTGGCCTGTTGGGCTGTTTTTTGCTTCCCCCAGAGTTCAGGAAAGCCTCCTGAAATCTGGGGATGGCGAAAAATGGCCCAACTTGAAGTTTGGAAGCAAACTTCTGGTTGGTCCATTGGCCCATTTTTCACCGTCCCCAGGGTTCAGGAAAGCCTTTGTTTCCGAAGTTTCGGTTGGCCTGTTAGGCTCCCTTTCGCCAGAGTTCAGGAGGCTTTCCTAAAGCCTGGGGTGAGCGAAAATGACAGAAAAGAAGGCCGAAAATCAGCTAACGAGCACATCCATGTGTGCTGGAGCTGACTTAGGGCAATGCCTTGCGTGCCCTCATATATGGCTTTGCGTATCACAGGTTCCCATCCCTGCTCTAAGGTTTAACATTATTTCAAGAGTTAAGTGGGTATACTGTAATCAAATAGAGTACTGTACCATCAACTGAAAATAAATGCAAAATGGTGATAAATCTGCACTCAAAGGAGCAAAATATGCTGATATCATGGGAAATCTTTTGCAGACCACAGCAATCACAATTCTCTAATTTCATATATAATAATTGATCCATTGAATATATGTGACTTAGCTGGAAAATAGATTACAATAAAGGTTGTTCCAGATGATGGTACAGTACTCTATTTGATTATATCCATATTTAACACTTGAAATAGCTTTTAAAAGAACCTTAAAAATAAACCTTAAAAAGAAAAGAAAAAGACTATACTGCATAAAACTGCCTCATTACATATGATTCTTTTATTATTTCATCTACAAACCCTGGCATTTTCAGTAATTATACTGCAAAATGAAATGCACAGAGAACTCATTTAGAAAGCTTCATTAATCAAAAGGGCATGGTAGGTTATTAGAAGCTGTTATTGTGCCCTTATTCCCAGTCCAAAATACTTTGACCATTAAGTAGACCACTTGTCATTCCTTCCAAAGTTCATAATTTTGGAGTGCATTAAAGAAATTGTACAAATATATAAAGTCAACCCAACAGAAGATTCTGTCCCACCCCCACCCTGAGCAGTCTGATTCCCCACCAAAACAGTAAAAGCAATGCTGGTTATAGTGTGCTAAATTGTCCTGTTTCTGTAATTACTTTGTAAAAAACAGAACCAGAAATAGTCGATCATGGCACCTGACTCTGCTGTAATGAATTACTGGCAAAAACTGAGAGAAAACAAATTGCATTTAAGAAAAGCTGCCAGATCTAATCCAATGAGTTCTGGTTGGCAGAAAGCATGCTAGATGCTGATGAATAAGGAGAACACAAAAACACTGGCTTCCATTCATGAGAGCAAAGTGGCCTAGTGCCATTACTACTTTTATCATCTATTTTCAAAATAATTTCTCCAGGAACTTAATTTCTGGCATGAAAAGAAAGTGAGGAAAGAAATCAACATTGTTGGGGTTTTTTGTAGCAGAAGCTATTTGTTTATAATCACAACTTGTATGTTATACAGGTTTTATGTGTGTTCAAATCAGAACAGAAATAAAGGCAGTCTTCAACTTACAACAGTTCATTTAGTGACCATTCAAAGTTACAATGGCACTAAAAAAGTGACTTATGACCATTTTTCAGTTATAACCCTTTTATTATCCGCATGATCACGTGATCAAAATTCAGATGCTCGACAACTGATTCATTCTTAAGACTGTTGCTGTGTCCCAAGATCATGTGATCATCTTTTGTAACCTTATGACAAGCAAAGTCTATGGGGAAGCTAGATTCACTTAACAACGAAGTTACTAACTTACCAACTCCAATGATTCAGTTAACAATTGTGGCAAGAAAGGTAATAAGATGGGCAAACATAAACAACATAAAATTTGGGCTCAATTATGGTCATAAGTCAGGGACTACCTATAATGGCATTTGATCATAACTGTCATCTGCTGATTTTAGATGAAGTCAGAAAACAGGTGAATAAATGTAATCATGGATGACATTAAGTTGTTCAGGTACAAAATAGATGCCATTCAGGTATATTATGATTCATTAATACTAGATATTATATACAAAGTACAGGAATCGTCCATTTTGATTTTTTTTTCAATCTGCTGAATAAGTTCTGAATTATGTACCTCCATATTAAAATGAATATTCTTTCAATCATTTAAAATAATTATGCTCTTAACATTCTTGATAGTGTCTCATTCAAATATTCATTCCCCTAAGTTTAAAACTATAAAGGATTTAATAGTTTGTTCTCAATATAACCTGGCCTGCTTGTTTTTAAAGTATACTTACGAAATGTGACCCAACTTTTCTTTAGGGCAATATAAATATATTATGTCATGGAATCATATACATGCACCTAAAATGGGTCACTTGAGTCTCAGAACTAGTAATTTACAAATCCTCTGGAAGAGATCCAACGAATAGAATGACCCATTTCTACGCCATTTGGAATGGCCTATTATCTGGATGTTTGTATGTTCTGGGACAGAACATCTCCCATGCTCATATATATATATATTTAAGAAATTCTAAAACTTGAAGCAATGCATATTTACACATATAGTCTACTCTACACTGTCTATCCAATGATTTTTCCCTTTTCATTATTTTTAAAGCATAGTAATAAAAACATATGACAGGTTATATTCTGTAAACAACTCTGTCATTGTTCACATGCCATGGATTTTCTTTTTTTGTGTCAACTAGGACCTATATCTAAAAGCGTTTTCTAGGGGTTATTATATTAAAATCTGTTTTTTAATTAATGGAAGTTCATTCTCAGTGATGGAAATACCATGATTCCCAGTTGAGAACCATGATTCTCAACTGACAAAATTAAATGTTTCAAGCCAGTCTACACAAGCCACTTAGGTCAATTTTGTTTGTTTTGTCTAGCAAAAACTCTAAGACGCCTGAAATCACTTTAGTGTGGTGCCAGGGATTTAAATCTAACTCCATTACAACTCAATGGATTTACTTCAATATAGTAAGGAAGAGAGATGCTCCAGACACTACAAGGATGCATACGGCACTTTGAACACAAATTAAGTACAGTATTATATAACACCAATAGCAAACCTTTTCCCTCAGCACTCAATCATATGATCTTAAATTCAGTACACATACATCTACAAAATAAACTTCAATAAAATTCATCTTTAAATAATTAATAAAATTAATGTAAACAATTATATTTGTCAAAACATTTCCCCCCTTTTTGCAACCCATTCATTGGTGTCTCAACCTAAATTCTGTGCATCACTAAGCTATTGCCCAAGCATTTAGACCACATTGTTTAAAAAGGAAGTACATGCATTTTAACTTTCTATTACTGTAAATCTATTATGAAACTAGTAATATACTGTATATCAGAAAGAAAACAGAAAGCCCTTTATTATTTCTTAGAAGAGTCAATGACTCACTATTGAAGAAACAGAGGCCTTGACTCCTTTGTTAAACTGGCCAATACTAAGTCAAGAATCTTAAATAATAAATGACAAGCTCCTTTTCATCATAGGTCATAATCCATTCAACAATTAACTCCGATTAATAAAATAAACTGACATTTGATATAAATATTGACATCTTAACTTCATGTGGTATATTTCTACCTCGGAGACAAACAGAAAAATGTAACCTGAAATAAAAACATGCAGTGGCAAAAATTTGATCTGAATAATACAAGATGTAATGTTGACTTCCCAAAGAAGTCTGTGCTATGGATCTAGAGTAAAGGGCTCTACTTGCAGAAGGAAATGTAATCCAGGAGATTGTGTAGATGTAAAATAGTGTAGAGGTAAAATATTTTCAGCCAACCCAAAATTTAGAATAATTTTTCGGGAGGCAAGGAGTTATTGGCAAGCTCATTTGATCAACCTAGACAACTGAAGCTCCTCAAAGAATTCCAGTCTGAGGAGCTCTGGAACCAATAACTACAAAGTCACCAGGTAATAAAAGCAATTAAATTTTAGTTTTATCACAAAAACCATGCATAGTCTACATGGTTCAATTCCCAAGGTATGGCTTTTAATGGCTATTAATCAAACTATCATTTCCCATCCCGGTCAAAACCTCAAATTTATTTTTTGAACACTTATGACACAGTCTTATTCACATTACTCAGAAGTTATTCCTATTATTTAATGGCCTTAACTTACAGTATGCTGTGTGCTGGAGTAGTCTTTAAATGAATTTTTGCTTAGTTCTGTTGCACAGCTCTGCAGGGCTTCAGATTTGAAGGAAAAATGTGATTCTGAACAAGCAAGGCCATTTGTGTAGCACCTGTCACAATTCTTTAAAGTACTGTAGTTCCATTTTCCCCCAGGAACAGGAAGTTTCCTCCTAGCAGCTAGAACTCAATCTCCAGAGAAATCCTATTGTATTTAAGGTATTGTGGAGAAGGATACACCTTCTCGCATTCCAGAGAATCTTTTTTCCTTAAATGTGAAGCCCTGTACAGCCCTAGTGTATTCAGTAACATACATGTTCTTAAATATTTTTCAGATGTATAGAACCATGCCCCAAATATTTTAAATTATATTACATGTGTACAAAAACTCAATCCAGTTGCAAATAAATATTTATTATAACAACCAGTTAGCATGCAATCTCATTCACTAGAAATTTGGATTTAAAAATACAAAATTTGAATTTAAAAATACAAAATTTGATTAAAGTTGGCTATATTTAATTAGCTGTTTAAGCTTATTTTAAGCAAAACAGCAGTCTACTCTTTCACTTAAAAAGTCTATGCTTCAGTCATTCTACCTTCATTTTTATCTATTTGCTATAGGAAATAAAATTACATAAATTAATAACTAGGCCATGCATAAAATATATCACCGTTCACAAGCATTTCAAACTCAGAAACGCAACACTGATATTACTGCATCTATGAGCAAAACAGAATCAGAAAGAACTATTTTTGTGAATCACATACCATCTTGCACTACAATTACAGCCACTGGCAAGATAAGAAAACTTGTTATGGTATTACTAGGTTACTTCGTTACAAAGAAGGTTGTTGCTGTTATTACTATTTCTATGTTGTTAAGTTTTTTATACCTCAATTGCAATCAGCACGAAGTAATTCAACAAGTCAAACAGTATGCAGTAAGAAACAGAAACATACAAGATTGGCCGCAGAAAAGGACCTCATTGTCCATCTAGTCTGGCCTTATATTATTTCCTGTATTTTATCTTAGGATGGATATACTGTATGTTTATTCCAGGCATGTTTAAATTCAGTTACTGTGGATTTACCAACCACGTCTGCTGGAAGTTTGTTCCAAGCATCTACTACTCTTTCAGTAAAATAATATTTTCTCATGTTGCTTCTGATCTTTCCCTCAACTAACCTCAGATTGTGCCCCCTTGGTTCTTGTGTCCATTTTCCTCTTAAAAACACTTCCCTCCTGAACCCTATTTAACCCTTTAACATATTTAAATGTTTTGATCATGTCCCCATTTTCCCTTCTGTCCTTCAGACTATACAGATTGAGTTCATTAAGTATTTCCTGATATGTTTTATGCTTAAGACCTTCCACCATTTTTGTAGCCCGTTTTTGGACCCGTTCAATTTTATCAATATATTTTTGTAGGTGAGTCTCCAGAACTGAACACAGTATTCCAAATTTGGTCTCACCAGTGCTCTATACAACGTGATCACAATCTCGCTCTTCCTGCTTGTTATACCTCTAGCTATGCAGCCAAGCATTCTACTTGCTTTCCCTACTGCTTGACTGCACTGTTCACCCATTTTGAGACTCTCAGAAATCACTACCCCTAAATCCTTCTCTTCTGAAGTTTTTGCTAACACAGAACTGCCAATACAATACTCAGATTGAGGATTCCTTTTCCCCAAGTGTATTATATTTGGAAACATTAAACTGCAGTTTCCATTGCTTTGACCACTAATCTAGTAAAGCCAAATCATTTGCCATATTACAGACGCCTCCAAGAATATCAACCCTATTGCACACTTTATAGTCATCGGCAAATAGGCAAACCTCCCCTACCAAACTTTCCTCTATGTCACTCACAAACAAGTTGTAAGATGTTGTGTACTACAATGCAGACTTCAAGAAAGAGTATCTTTTGACACTGTTCATAGTTCATTGTTAGAATCCAGGGGTACAAGCAATTATTTTATTCTACATATAGATCATTAATATTTTATAGATATTATCCAACATTTAAAGTTACAAGGAGCTAATTTAAGGAAATTTTCTGTGGTACGCAGCTTTTAAAAAACAATCTTAGCACATTTTAACCCCACTATGAGAAAAATCCCATTTTCTCACTCATTACATTCTGACAGCAGTGACAAAGAAAGTGTTTTTCCACAGCCTACAGGGGTAACTGGTGAGACACTAAGACATAAAATCTCTCAAACCAGATGCCATTGTAATTTAGAGAATGTGCTTTGCCACTCTGAAACATACTCAGCTGATATTTAATACCACTATAAGATATTACAATGTTTAATCATTGCTCCACGTGCCATTTCCCTGCCATAGCATTAACCTGCCAATCTCCCTCCTGCTTCCTAGACAGTCTATATAGCATCCTCAGTTCCTCCTTTCAAAATAACCAGCCTGGCTTTCTGCTGATGTTGATAAGCAGTAAGCCTCATTCAGTCTGGCCTGGTGTTAAGCGAATCACTATATTTGTTAAGTCAATAACATGGCTATTAAGGGAATTTGGATTTCCCATTCACTTTGCTTGTCAGAAGATCCCCAAAGTCAATCACATGACCTCAGGATATTGCAACTGTCATAAATACGAACCCGTTGCCACGCATTTGAATTTTGGTCATATGAGACCATGGGGATGCGGCAGAGGTTGCATAAGTGTGAAAAAAACATCCCTGAGTCCTTTTTTTCAGTACCATAACTTGGAATAGCCACTAAGCCAACCATGGTTAAGTCGAGGACTACCTGTAAATTACCACCACCACCTGTTCTGAATTAGTGCTCTTCACCTGTTCTGCAAAAGCTCCAGTAGGAAACACATGGCTTAATTCTAATTTCCAGACCTTTTGCTCCAAAGTCCAGCTTAATTCTAATTTCCAGACCTTTTGCTCCAAAGTCCAAATCCTCCGGCTCAGAAGACAGGGCCCTGCCCTCTCCTCGTCTTTTTTTCCCTGCCACTGACCACTAGGCAGACCTGCCTATAAAACATTTTTCTCCAAAACAAGGAGGCTTCCGGGTCCTGTCAGCTAAACGGTGTCGGCTGGTGGGCCCGTGGGGGAGGGCCTCCTCTGTGGCTACTCCAGATCTTTGGAACCAGCTACCTGCCGAGATCCAGACTGCCCGCACCCTACTGACGTTCCGAAAAGCCTTAAAGACCTGGCTTTTCTGGTAGGCCTGGGGCCTTTGATCAGGATTGGGCCACAAGAGACATGCATGGTTTTCTTACTTGTCTTAACCCCTTGACTGTTGGTTTTAGATGTTCTGAACTGTTTTTAGATGGTTTTATATTTATTTATTTATTTATTTATTGGATTTCTATGCCACCCGTCTCCAAAGACTCAGGGCGGCTTACAACATATAATAAAAAACAATAAAATACAATGACAAATCCAATTAATTAGCTAAAAATCTAACCTAAATATTTTCAAAATCAATTGTACACACTCAGACCCCAGCCACACATAACATTCATCGGCTAGGGAGCCTAAGATCTTACTGCCCTGAGCCTGGTGACTTAAATGAGTCTTAAGACTCTTGCAAAAGGCGAGACATTGTCTACTTGACAGGACCTGGAGAAGGCCAACTCTGTGAGTCTTAACTGGTCACTGAGATTCATATGGCAGAAGTTTGGTCCCACAAGTAAACTGGCCCGATGCCATGTAGGGCTTTATATATCATTATCAACACTTTGAATTGTGTCCGGAAACCAATCGGCAACCAATGCAGTCCGCGGAGTGTTGCAGAAACATGGGCATGTCTATATTTTAATGGTATATGGCTGCGAGGCAAAAGTCCTTCGGGGGAGTTGGGCGGCATATAAATCTAAATAATAAACAAACCAAACAAACGCCTTCCCCGTTTCACCACAGAACCTCTCTGCCCCTACAGCCTGAAGTCATGTAATGAGGCAGCCAGTCTCCAAGGGGGACACACGGCCAGGCTACCTCCTGCCTTCCTCTTCCCTTCCGCCAGTTCCTGTGTGCCCCTCCAACCCTCTCACCCTCAGTTACGCTTTGACTGCCAGGCCCCACTGTCTGCCCGAGGGTCCGGGAATGAAGGGGGGGGGGTGTTGACTCAGCCTTCCATCCTTCCAAGGTGGGTAAAACGAGGATCCAGATTATTGGGGGGTAATAATACCCTTCACGATGTGGAGCCTGGCTATCTAAAGTTCTACTTATCTTCAGTTTTCTCTGCCCATCTGGTATAGTCAGCAGGATTGGTCCCAGTGATAAAAGAATGTCAGCTTAAGGGATCCTGCATATGTGCATCTTTTGTCGCAATTGCCACATGAATCCCACTGACCATTTAGGTCCCATAGAGTCGGCCTTCTCCAGGTCCTGTCAACTAGACAATGTCACTTTATAGGACCTAGGGGAAAAGCCTTCCCTGTGGGGGACCCGGCCCTCTGGAATCAACTCCCCGCAGAGATTTGTACTGCCCCTCCCCGCCTTTGGTAAGAGTCTTAAGACTCATTTATGTCACCAGGCTTGGGGCAATTAGATCTTAGGTCCCCTGGCCGATGAATGTATAGTGGGTTTGTTGACTGAACAGATATTGTGTATTCTAATTGGTTCTTTAGTTTTTAGAAGTAACTTTTAATTTTCATTAGTTGGATTTCAAGTATATTGTCTTTTTTATATTTTGTAAGCCGCCCCGAGTGCTCAGAGAGGGGCGAGATATAAATCTAATTTATTATTATCATTATTATTAGTAGTAATAATAATAATAATTAATAATAGTAGTAGTAGTAATAATAATAATAATAATAATAATATGGTGATTCTGTAAACCGCTTAGAGACGGCTGTAAGAGCACAGCAAAGCGGCATATAAGTCTAAATGCTATCGCTATTGCTATCTGGGGGGAGGAACGAAGCGAATGAAAGGCTGAGAGAGAGAGAGACGTTACCGGAGGCTGAAAGCTCGGCTGCTGCTCTTCCTGCAATATGAGAGAGAAAGAGAGAGAGGAGAGAGACAGGCGTTACTGTCAGCGCCTCTCAGCCAAGCCGCGCCCGCCGCCTCCTGAGCGCCCGAGAGGAGGAAGGGGAAGAGAAGCCCGGACGTGGTCGGGGAGGGAGGGAAGGAAGGAAAAGCGACGGGGGGGGGGGGGAGGGAAAGAGGAAGGATGCGGGAGTCGAGCGAGGCACTCACGTCGCTCTCCACCTCGATGTCATCGTTATCGCTCATGGTGGTGGCCGACCGAGCCGTTCGGGGCTCTTTCCAGGAAAGCGAGCCGCGGAGAGCCGCCTCCGCTGCTGTTGCTGCTGCCGCAACAACAACAAGCCCCCGCGCGGAGCAGCTTCAGCCTCCTCCTTCTTCTCCTCCGTCTCCGTCGTCGGCGTCTCCTCCTCCTCCTCCAGCATCAACGGCACACGCACCTCGTACTGCACGTGACGGCTCGGAGCCCCGCACCGTCCCCTCGCTCTCGCGTCTCGCCGCGAGGCCTGCTGGGAAATGGAGTCCGCTCCTCAATACGAATAGCAAGCGAGCGCCCGGGTTCTAGGACTCCGATCCCCAGAGGTCTTCACGGGAGCGGCTTATCCTCTGAGGTCACAGTCTGCGCAGTGTCCACGCAGTGCATGACGGAGGATGAAGTCCCTGGGTAAGGAAGAAGGGCTCGGTTTCCCGACATGCTTGAGAAGAGGACACGTGGATCAGAGGACGGATGGGAAGATGTGTTTTAAGGGTTGTTTTTATTTATTTTGGTCTAGTCTGAGGCTTAAAGAGCGGTTGTTGTTGTTTGGAAGGGAGAAAATGCCGTGCTTTGCAATTGTTTCTACCAACTAAATCGGATTTTGATTTTCCACGCACGAAAAATAAACAAACAAAAACGTGACTTGATGAATAGTAACATTTACAATCCAGCAGAGGAAGCATTTCCTGTTGCTATTCTGTATCAAGCTGGAAAGTTGCCCCACGCCCAATGAAAACGCTTCAGACGGAGATTCAGATCTAAAGTTGCTGGACTGAGTTGGAAATGTTTGTCACGTATAGTGCAAAACAGTATCCCTTTTAAACTACTTCTATGTACAATGCTCCATTGTCAATTAAATGTAGTAAGTTCAAATTCAAAGCTTCATTTATTTAGTGTAAAAAATGAGTTTTATTTATATCTGTACTTGATTGTAATATGACATGCATGCTTTAAGCCAGTCACTTTCGCTCCCCAACCTACCTTATAATGGAGAAAATTAGAAAAAGGGGTATTAGTATGTTTGCTGCCTTTAGTTACTTAGGAAGTCATAAAGGTTATATTTTGGGATATTTTTTTAAAGATTACTTTCAGGAAGATAAGTCTTTTCTTATCTGACCTTTAAAAAAATTAATGCATTTTCTTTACTAAAAAAGGTATGTTTTCTAATGTAGGCACATTGTTTTTGAACATGCCCTATAGAAGTTACTGTTAATGTGCTTAGGCTTTAGAAAATATTGCTACATGACAAAATAACGTTTCTATGTGTCAGGATTTTGTCCCCACATGGTTTATTGTAATTAGTGTACAATCTTATATTAATTTCCCAGCTCTCTTGTGATGTGCCTCTAAATAATATTTATGCTATGTATAGAAACTCAGTGTTTTTGGTTGTGAGTAGATGACCTGCCACCTGTTGAGTCATAATTTCAGAAATATTTTCTTCCCAGATTCCTCAATACCTTCAACTTTGGTAGAGTTTCTACTGCACTTGAAAGGTTCGTTAAGGTGGTGAACACAATAAGAAATGTAACATAGATTTGTTACACAAATGTCCAGTGTTTTTAAATGTCTTCTGTTTTCTGTGTTATGTGTATATGTGTATAAATAAAAAAATTTGTAATAAAAAAAGTTTGTTAAAAGCATTTTCAAAATTCCAGATGTTCAGATATCTCTGCCTTGAAAGTAGCCCATGTTGAACTCTATAGCACAGTCAAACACCAGTTGACCTCAGAAAGGGTTTTATGACATTTTAAAAATTATTTCATATGTTTTACGATAATTTTTATTTTATAAAATTAACCCCAAATTTCAGTTCCATGGGAGTCATGGATTCCAGATTTTGGATATACAGTACATTACTCTGTAAACTAGTCCATCTGAGATACTTGGTTGAAAAACAATGAGTATTAATGGAATAGTGGTTTTGACCAAAAATAATTTGCATAAATATGAAAGAAATGGCCTTCTGTGTATGAAGAAGGCAGCACTGCCTGTTATGGATAAAATATTTTGTCCATAGAAAAAGAACAAGTCTCTAACATCATAAGACCAGACCAACAAAAGCTGTTCTGCTTTGTCTAGTGTGGAAACAACCTTGCCAGCTTAAGTTATTATATGGTTTTACTGAAGGAACACTGGGTGTCAGAGAAGTTAAGCCTCTGGCAATGAACTAGTACACCATTACAGACAGATTCCATCATCTTTGATTCAGCATAGCCTTTATTAAAAATATATAATTTATCATAAAAATTAAGTCTTAGGGCCAGACTATCTTCGGGACAGCCTTCTGCCACACAGCTTCTAATGACTGATAAGGGCCCACAAGGTTGGCCTCCTCCAGGACTCATCGGTTAAGCAGCATTGGTGGGATCGCGGGGGAGGGCCTTCTCTGTGGCGGCACCAGCTCTCTGGAACCAGCTTCCTCCTGATATCCATACTGCCCCCATGGTAGTTTTAATAGAATAGAATAGAATAGAATAGAATTCTTTATTGGCCATGTGTGATTGCACACACAAGGAATTTGTCTTTGGTGCATATGGCTCATCAGTTTTTAGATGTACCTTGTTATAAGCCACCAAGAGTCCAACAGGTATTAGGCGGTGTTCTGCTGGCGTGTTTCAACCGCCACTAATTACAGGGTAATTAGTCCAGGAAGACACATACCACACGATAATAGGAGAACCCAAAAGTTTTTATAAACAGAAAAACAGAAACAGCTCTCTTTTTAAATGTCAAAGGGATTTTCTGGTACACACAAGGCACAGGTTAAATGCAGTCCAATTGCTCACCCAATAACTGGGAAATTGAGTCCAATTCTAAAGTCCACAGAGTCCACACATAATCTTGAACAGCACAAAAACCACGATCTTGACAAAACAATGAATCGGATAAACTGCCATGAGGCTAAAACACCAGGTTGCACTTTTATTTGTAGCACTAATTACAGCAGCCCCACCCAACCACAGGTGGCCTCATTTTCTCTTGTAATAATCCTTCAGTTGTTGTCTCCTATGCATCACTCTACGCATGTGTGGATGTGTCATTAATTCTTGTTCAAAATCCAAGAATGATACAGATGATTGATCTCCTCCTGGGCTGTCTGCCAAACTCCCCTCTTCCCTGTCACTCATGCTTCCTTGGTCAGAGGAGGCTTCGGCGGCAGATTCCATCAGGAGCAAAACAGGCCTGCGGCATGTGGATGTTTCCCCCACATCCACCTGCACATTCCTTGGGGCAGGAGCTGGGCCAGAGCTAATCACAACAGGCAGCATATACATTAAAAAACAAGCAAGCAAACAAACAAACAAACAAACAAACAAACAAATAATAAAAATGCTAAATATTTCCCATGGCTTTTTTTGCAATAATTAAGTATTCCTAGGTATCCTGAGCTTCTTCAGGTTTTACAAATTGTATTTTTCGGAGTATAAGACGCACCTTAGTTTTTGGGAAGGAAAAAAGGGAAAAGGATCTGCTTACCAAATATTCAACTGGCTAGCGTTCTTAGTCTGGTCAGCTTCAGTACATTATTTTATCCCCTGGTCAGGGCTTTAAAAAACCTTATTTGGAGAGCGTAACAATGAAAGAGCTTGCCAGTGGATAAGAGCTGGGAACATTGTTAGCACCTGGTTAGGGCTGGAAAGAAACTTATTTGGAGCAAGTTAGAGCAATGAAAAAAACCCTGTAAAGGCTTAGAGCTTGGAAAACATTCTTTGCAGAGAGTAATAATGAAAGAACCTGCAAGGTAAGAGATGGGAAGATTGTTAGCACGTAGTTAGGTCTGGGGGGAAAAAGCTTCGGGGGGGGGGGAGAGGGGGGGGAGAAAGCTACATTCAGAGTATAAGATGCACCTGAATTTTAAGCCTATTTTAGGGAGGAAAAAGGTGCATTTTATACTCTGAAAAATATGGTGTATATATACATATACAATTTTTATATGTATTTCATATTTTTGTTGAGGGGGTGGGGAGATGATCCTAGTTCTAAATTATCTTGTTTTTGCCTCTACAATGTATTAAAAAAAGATCTTCTCAGTAATATTTTTCACTAGGGAAAGGAAACCTTTACAAATAGTCTTTCCTTTACGATCATTTGTTCAGTGACTGAAGTTATAGTGGCGCTGAACAAATGATAGTTACCATTGGCTTCCAATGTTATAGCGTTTGCACTGTTCCACAGTCACATACTCAAGATTTGGGAGCTTGGCAGCCTGCTGCATTCATCACCATTGTATATCATTCAACCCTCAACTGTCTATTACTCCCAATCTCTGGCCTTTTTAATTACTCTGCACTCTGCCACTGCCACCTATCCGTGCCCAGGGGTGTGTTGCAGGGGGTTTGTAGGGGTTCAGGAGAACCTCTAAGATTCTGTGCAGTTCAGGGAACCCCCAAATCCCACTGGCCCCGCCCACCCCTCTCATCCCCATGTGGCCCATTTTGGATGCAGGTAAGGGCAGACCATATGTGGAGGCTCAAGAGGGCAAAAAACAGGCCTGCCAGAAGTTTGGAAATGGGCCAGTTTCCAGCCTCCAGAGCCTGGGGAGGCTGTTTTCAGCCATCTGGAGGCTTGAGGAAAGCCTCCAGAGCCCAGGGAGGGCGAAAAGCCGCCCTACATGGTGCAGGAAGCCAACTAGGCCACACCCACCGTGGCCATGCTCACCCAGCAAACAGGCAGAGAACCCCTTGCTAAAATTTTTGAAGCTCACCCCTGCCATCTCCCCACTCTCCCAGCTGATTTTTGATGTCTTCCTCTTGCTGATGGAAGTAGGCCTATCCAAAGCAGCTACTGGACCTCCATAAGATGTGCAAGACCTCCCTGACGCCACGCAAGACACCGCCGAGGCCTCACAAAGGCCTTGCAAAGGGCCAACAACTGCCTCATCGAGAGGAGGAGGAAAATGGTCAGGGTCAACTAGGGCTGATGGAGATGGGGAGGAGGTGGGGGAAGTTGAACCCAGATGATTACAGCAGATCAGGAACAGTGTGAGGTGTTTGCCTACGATTGTAACCAGGACTACCAGAGCCGCTGTTGCCAAGATGTGCAATCATGTGACCACAAACGATATTTAAGATAGTACTAAATTGCCAGGATTAAATGTAAATATTGAATGGTTTATTTGACATTTCCATCTTTTTATTTATTTCACTTATGGACACAGTCACCTTAGAAACGGCTTTAATATATTTTTGTATATATCATTGTATGTTAAAATGATAAGAAAGGCCAGTCTATTGCTCTCCCTTTCTTGTTTCCAAAATGATATCTCATAAGTACCCGTTAAGTATCAGTATATTCTTCCTTCCTTGCTTGCTTCCCAAGGATTATCTCATAAATAACTTTTGAAAGTACAGTGGTACCTCTACTTAAGAACGCCTCTGCTTAAGAACATTTCTAGATAAGAACGGGGTGCTCAAGATTTTTTTGCCTCTTCTTAAGAACCATTTTCTACTTAAGAACCTGAGCCTGGAAAAATTTCCCAGGAAATTTGAGAACGGCATGAAGGCCCAGCCAGTTTCCTGTCATTCCCCTGGGTTTTTCTCTCTGGCGCAGTGTATGGGAGGCAGCCTCACGCCAGGTGTATGGGAGGCACATACTTCTCCTCGCCGCCTCAGAGTCCCTCTTTTTTTTTTTAAGCCTTAAAGTTTTGGATTTTTTTGATTCCCCTCTCCTCACCTTCTTCTCCTCCTCTTCTTCTTCCTCCTCCTCCCACCCAAATTCCGAGCTTTTATTTCTTTCCTAATGGGTTTGCATGCATTATTTGCTTTTACATTGATTCCTACGGGAAAAATTGCTTCTACTTACAAAATTTTCTACTAATGAACCTGGTCATGGAACGAATTAAGTTCTTAAATAGAGGTACCACTGTACTCATATTTCAAAATTAATTAAGTCTCTTTCAAAGAAATTTGTACTTGAGTACCTAGTAACTCCCACTGTTAAAGAGTGAGGACAAAGCAGGGGAAGTCCTAAAATTGACTGATTATAAATAAATTATTTTAAATGACCCAGCAAACCCCATTCCGGCCAACACTGACAAGGCAAGATATTAGAATATAAAATGAGAGCAAATTTCACTTCTTGCTACACTGATCGTGTTATCTAATTTGGATAATGAAACATCTGAAAGGAAACGACCAAGCTTAGAAGCACTCAAATGGCCCATTCTTCAGACTAAAACATGGGCCCAGATATACCAAGGACGTAATTCACCCAGTCAGACCAATCCCAAGAAGAAAATGTTAGTGATGTAGCGGGAAGTTGAAATCTAAGGCACTTGAAATTCCTAGTCTTTGGCCCATATTGTGAGGGTCACAGTGAAGACAAAACAGGAACTACCCCCTGATATCCCCAACTTCTTCCCCATAGGCAGGTTGTCTCCTCCGCCGAGGGCGGGGTGGTGGGCCATCAGGTTCATTGTCTTCTGCCTCCGCCTCCCTCTGCTCGCCCTCTTCCTCTTCTTCCTCTGAATCAGTGGCATCAGAGTTGTCCTCCTCCAGGTAGCGGTAACCTCGCAGTTTGTGGCGAGGCTTGGGAATCTTAGGGAGACGGTGGGGAACACTCTGGGATATCTTACGTTCCATCCAGACGTAGGAGAACACGGCCGCCACCAAAGTGACAAGCAGGATGGATAATTTAGCCTGGAAGGGAAAGCCGCTGTTAGTTACCAAACAACAAAATTCAGGTGGTGCTTTATTTTGTCCTGAACCAGTGGTGGGCATGCGGGGAAGCAAAAAAACCTCACTGAAACATAGAAGACTGACAGCAGAAAAAGACTTCATGGTCCATCTAGTCTGCCCTTATATTATTTCCTGTATTTTATCTTAGGATGAATATATGTTTATCCCAGGCATGTTTAAATTCAGTTACCGTGGATTTACCAACCACGTCTGCTGGAAGTTTGTTCCAAGCATCTACTACTCTTTCAGTAAAGTAATATTTTCTCACATTGCTTCTGATCTTTCCCCCAACTAACTTCAGATTGTGTCCCCTTGTTCTTGTGTTCACTTTCCTATTAAAAACACTTCCCTCCTGAACCTTATTTATCCCTTTAACATATCTAAATGTTTCGATCATGTCCCCCCATTCCCTTCTGTCCTCCACACTATACAGATTGAGTTCATTAAGTCTTTCCTGATAAGTTTTATGCTTAAGACCTTCCACCATTCTTGTAGCCCGTCTTTGGACCTGTTCAATTTTGTCAATATCTTTTTGTAGGTGAGGTCTCCAGAACTGAACACAGTACTCCAAATGTGGTCTCACCAGCACTCTATATAAGGGGATCACAATCTCCCTCTTCCTGCTTGTTATACCTCTGGCTATGCAGCCAAGCATCCTACTTGTTTTCCCTACCGCCTGACTGCACTGTTCACCCATTTTGAGACTGTCAGAAATCACTACCCCTAAATCCTTCTCTTCTGAAGATTTTGCTAACACAGAACTGCCAATACAATACTCACACATGCACCTGTGTCCCCGTGCGAGATTTTGCTACCTGCACAGGTGCGGGAAGCAAAATTGCACTGGATCCCACACTCACGCACCAGAGCCGCGGAGTTGTCCGCAATTAGCTGTACTGGTAGGAGCCCACCGCTATCCTGAAAGTTGCACACAAAACATCCTGCCTTGCTTTAGAGTTTTTCTCTCGTATTGCCAAGTGTGAAGGAATGCAAATATAATCAAGGCACGGTTGAGTTTCTTTCTAATGCTTTTCTCTTTCTCAGGAAGAGTCATCTTTTCTTGTCAGTCTTCTGCCTTAATGGTCTCTTCATTACGTCACTCTTCTCAGGTCAGGTTGACACTCGACTGGAGAGAAATTCTCTCCCCTTTCCCGCTTTATATCTTATCTGCATTTTCCCCAAATTTTTTTAAAAATGTGCTCTATCCTTCCACCTGTAGAATTCTCTTCTGTGCCCGCTGCCTCCCTCACCTTCATAGGTATATTTGTCCCGCAGTAAACAAGGAACATGGCACAGGCTTGCCACCAATGATAGATGGTGAAGACGAAGTCCTGGCGGTCTTTGTCTTCGTAAAACATCCCCAGAAGTGCTACAGGAAAAGAGTGGGACATCATCAGAATTGTGACACTGCATTTTTACTTTCTCTCTCTCTCTCTCTCATGTTTTTTTACTCCCATCAGTGATCCAACACTAGCTGGCTGGAAAGTTACAGAGGAAAGTTACAGAGAGGGAACCTGGCTAACAAGAAAGCACTGATGAAGAATCTATCTTTCTCTGGGAAGTGAAGATTAAAGATATTCGGGGGAGAAGCAGTTGAAAAACTTAAATGTTTTGCTTTTTAAGCAATCAGTTGAATATTGCTTTAAGAAGCAAAGCATGATCACCATGTGGTGCATCATCCGAGGAAATTGCTTTTATTATTCAGTTTATTTATTTATTTATTATTTAATTTATTAATTTGATTTCTAGGCCGCCCTTCTCTCGAGACTCAAGGCGGCTCACCACATGTAGAAATTTAAATAAAATGTACAGATTAAAATCCCCATAATTAAAAGTTAACAACAGATTCATACATCGTCCACCACACATTCATTCATTCATTGGGTGGGGCAAGGTGTTAAAATTTCAATGGCGCCAGGCCTGCCGGCAGAGGTGGGTGTTTAAAAGTTTATGGAAGGCAGGGAGAGTGGGGGCAGTACGGATGTCCGAGGGGAGCTCATTCCATAGGGTCGGGGCCACCACGGAGAAGGCTCTTCTGCTAGGCCCTGCCAGATGACATTGTCTGGCTGATGGGACCTGGAGAAGGCCGAGTCTGTGGGACCTAACAGGCCGCTGGGATGTATGAGGGAGAAGAGAGTTTGCCTGGATGTGTTTCTTGCTGCACAGGGAGCCCAGCAAGTTCCATGGACAGACCATTTGGTTTGGAGCAGCGCAGGAGCAAAGATCTGTTTGTTCCAGGAGAGGAACCCGTGTCACAGAGCAACGTTATTTACTTACTGCTGATCCCTGTCTTGTTGAGGGCACTGCCAAGGCCCCAGAAAGCAGCCACCAGGTAGATTATGGGTGCTTCAGCTAAATTTTTGGCTTGAGGCTCCCAGCAGAAGAGGCCAATCAAGATGATGGCGTGAATAAAAGCTCCAGTAAGGAGGGGAACTTGACGAGGCAGCTTCAGCACAGTTAGTACCAGAGTGGAGCCAACAGCAGATGCGATTCCATAAGCGGTGAGAATATAAGCCATGTGTTCCAGGCCGATAGAACAGACACCATAGTTCTGTAACAGATAAGGAAAGAAAGCTTCCGCTTACGGACCTCATTGTGTGCCCATTCCCTCCTATCTGAGGAGCTTACACTGTTGTGGCCTGCCAGCAGCCCGTGCAGCTAGTGGATCCCATTTGAGAGGAGATCGATGGGCCATCGGCCCATGTAGCTGATACCTGAGTTGGACAGTGAGGAGGCTGGCAGAGGCCTCAGTACCAGACGCAGTGGTTCAGCCAAGGCCTTCAGAACCTCCAGAACCTCTTAATGCACAAGCACACAGAGCTGCCAAAAGGCAGGAGTGGTTACTCCAGAGGAGGTCTACTCGGGAGTAAGACTTGAGGCTAATTGGCCACTCCCCTAGTCTGAAATTCGTGTGGTTCAGTGTCTGGGAAATCTCTGCTTTGTTTATCTGCTTCAGTTAGTTATTTGTAGACAACTTCTGGGCATTTTGCCAAACTTTGTGAGCTATCAAAGACTAACTGCTCTTCTATGATTTCTGAACTTATGCCAACTGTTAATGATGACTAATTAACAGTGGGGCTTTTGCCAGAAAATACTTCCTGTAAGTTCGTATGTGTGTGAGACCTCTACTAAGACAGTTTTTAGCCGTCGGTTATTGATTAAAACAAGTTCGAACAAACGGTGTGTTTTGCTATGTTCTTAGCTGGTGCAGAACATACACATACCAAAGTAAAGCCAGTGTAAAGGAAGAGCACTTCAAAGCCACTGTAGATGAAGAAGAGGAGGAGGCAGCGCAGACGATAATCTCGCATGTGCTTGAAAGGCAGCTGGAAGATGTTGCCCCAGCCAATGTTGCGCAGGTCAATCTCCTCCGTGGGGCGATAAGCAGAGCCACACAGAAGAAGCACCTGTAGAAACAAAAGGCCATTGAAGGATGACGACAAGGAGAGGGAAGACGTAGGTCTCTTGACTTTCTCTTCCCCCATATCAGCGAAAGCAAAAGATTTGGATCAGGCAAGTACATTTTAAATCATGGTTGCTTGTATTGAATAAATCTGCCTAAATAGTAGAGATCACAGAACAGATGCACACAAAATGGCATTTTCAACGGTAGGCCTATCCTCAGGTTTAATTCTATCGTGCTGTGGGCAAAATAGAGAAATGGATTACTGTATTTTTCAGAGTATAAGACAAACCTTTTTCCTCCTTAAAAGAGGCTGATAATTTGGGTGTGTCTTATACTCTGAATGTAGCTTTTTTTTTCAGCCCTAACTAACTGCTAACGATCTTCCCAGCTCTTATCTTGCAGGTTCTTTCATTGTTACTGTCTGCGAAGAATGTTTTCCAAGCCCTAAATCTTTGCAGGTTTTTTTAATTGCTCTAACTTGCTCCAAATAGGTTTCTTTCCAACCCTAACCAGGTGAAAACAATGTTCCTAGCTCTCACCAGCTTGCAAGCTCTTTCATTGTTACTCTCTGCTAAGGATGTTTTCCAAGCCCTAAATCTTTGCAGGGTTTTTTCCCATTACTCTACTTGCTCCAGATGTTTCTTTCCAGGTGCTAATGATGTTCCCAACTCTAATTGGCTTGCAAGATCTTTCATTGTTACGCTCTCTGAATTAAGTTTTTTTAAAGCCTTAACCAGGGGATAAAATAATGTGCTGAAGCTGACCAGACTAAGGACGCTAGCCAGATGAATACCTGGTAAGCAGATACTTTTCCCTATTTTCCTCCCTCCCAAAAAACTAAGGTGCATCTTATACTCCGGTGTGTCTTGCACTCTGAAAAATACGGTATTTCTGTTCAACTTTACAACTGTAATACAGGTGATCATAATTATAGCCACAATTGAGCCCAAAATTTCTATTGCTAAGTGAGACATTTGTTAAGTGGGTTTTGCTCCATTTTAGACTTTTTTTGTCACAGTTGTTAAGTGAATCACCACAGTTGGTAAGTTAGTAATCTGGTTGTTAAAGTGAATCTGGCTTCTGCATTGAATTTGCTTGTCAGAAAGCCGCCAAAGGTGATCACATGACCTTGGGGCACAGCAAGGGTCACACATATGAACCAGTTGCCAAGCATTAAAATTTTGATCACATGATTATGGGGATGCTGCAAAGGTCGTAAGTGTGAAAAATGGTCATAACGTAAGTTTCAGTGCCCTTGTAATTTGAATGGCCACTAAATGAACTGTCGTATGTCAAGGACAGTATAGATAAATATATTAGGAGACAATTTACAACCTAGTTATTTTTGTCATGGTGTAGCAGCATAGCTACATGTAGTGCAAATGTCCATGCTTACATACTGCATTTTTTTTGGAGAATACACAACGGAGTATAAGACATGCCTTAGTTTTGGGGGAGGGAAATAGGGGGGGGGGGGATCTACCTACTAGTTATTCATCTGGCTAGCATTCCTAATCTGATCAGCTTCAGCACATTATTTTATATCTCCTAGTTAGGCTGAAAAAAACGTTTTCAGAGGGAGTAACCATGAAAACAAGCCTGCAAAGACTTAAGGCTGGAAAAAAAAAACCTTCTTCAGAGGGAGTGGCAACGAAAAAATCCTGCAAGCCTGGAAGATTGTTAGCACCTCGTTAGGGCTGAAAAAAACCTTTTTCAGAGAGGGTTGCAATTAAAACAAGCCTACAAGCCTGAAAGAGCCTGAAAGATCATTAGCACCTTGTTAAGGCTGGGGAAAAAAGTCTGAAAAAAGCTACATTCAGAGCATAAGAGTGTCTTATAATTCAAAAAAGGCAGAATATCCTCCTGCATGTATGTAATGCTTTAGGGCAGTGATTTTCAACTTTTTTTGAGCTGCGGCACATTTTTTACATATACAAAATCATGGGGCACATTGAGCGGGGCGGGGAGTGGGGGAGCTAAAAAAAGTTTGGACAAAAAATGTATCTCTCTCTCTCTCTTTTTTCCTCCCTTTCGATCTATTTCTCTCCCTCTTTCTCTCTCTTCCTTCCTTTCCCTCTCTCCATCCCTTTCTTTCTCTCTTCCTTCCTTCCTCTCTTTTTTGCTCTCTTTCTATCTCTCCCTCCTTCCCTGCCTTTCTTTCTCCCTCTCTCTCTTGCTTTCTTCCTCTCTCCTGCTTTCTTTATCTCTCTTTCTCTCTCTCTCTTTCTCTCTCTTGCTGAGCTCCACGGCATACCTGACCATGTCTCACGGCACACTGGTTGAAAAACACTGCTTTAGGGATCGGAAGTTGCTAACCCATGCAAAACAGGAACACGTTGATCAACCAATACTTCTGATTATTCCAGGTGGGAATGTGGATGTCTTATAGAAGGCAACTGCACACTGGTAGCGGCTGCAAAATTGCACAATTTGCGTGCGACCGCTCGGGTGCCGGTCCATCGGGTGGTGGTGACCTCTTTTTTCTTGATTTTATTTCATGAGGAGACGCGCGTGTGAGATTTCAGTGATATTTTTGCTTTCAAATGTGACCAGGGGACACACACACGCATGAGTGTCCCCTCGTAACATTTCGGTGCATTTTTGCTTCCTGTACATGCACGGGAGCAAAATCGCAGGGGCGCGCCCAAATGAAGAGGATGCGTGCGCAGCGCACTGGTTTGCAGGTAAATGCAACCTGCTGCTGAATTCCACTATCTAAAAATAAGTTAGCCAAATGCTATTATTGGTTATTTATTTATTTACTTACTTATTTACTTATTTACTTGTTTGTTTGTTTGTTTAATTAATTAATTAATTAATTGAATTTCTATGCCTCCCCAGAGACTCAGGGCGGCTTACAACATATTAGAAATCTACAAAAATTGCATTATAAGAAACCCCAGTTAAAAACAAGCAAGCAGATTCATGTGTCATTACATCCTACATTCATTCATTGGGCAGGGCAAGATATCAAAGTTTCAACGGCCTGAGGCCTGCCGGCATAGATGGATCTTCAGAGCTTTGCGGAAGGCAGGGAGAGTGGGGGGGGGGTAGTACAAATCTCTGCGGGAAGCTCGTCCCATAGGGCTGGGGCTGCCACAGAGAAGGCTCTTCGCCTAGGCCCTGCCAGGTGACATTGTCAACTGACCGGACCTGGAGAAGGCCGACTCTGTGGAAGCTGACCAGCCACTGGGATGTCTGAGAAGATGGTCCCCTAAGTAATCTGGTCACATGCGAGGTAGGGTTTAATGCTGTACATCACCTGAAGTCACCATGTGGAAGTTGGGTGGCCCATATACTGTACATCTATTAAATAAATAAATAAACCTTTGCAGGACATACCATAAGCATGGAGAGGAAGGCTACTCCCATCAGCACACTCTCCACTATGATGAGTTCACTGCTGCGCGGCAATTTCTGGAGAACTGTGGTGTTGAACCCAACGAGGATCCCATGGCTTGCAGTCCCTAGAAAAGAGAGAGAGAGAGATTGGGTTATGGTAAGGAGAGACCAGTTAGACAAACAGCGGAGAAGAGAATGAGATAAAGCTCCAAGTGATTCAGTGATGGTGAACCTATGGCACATGTTCCAAAGGTGGCACGGGCAGCCACATCTGAGGGCACGCGAGGGATTGTCCTATCTCTGCTCCAGCGTACATTGTGCATGCTGGAGAAGGATTTAGGGGTAGTGATTTCTGACAGTCTCAATATGGGTGAACAGTGCATTCGGGTGATGTGAAAGCAAGTAGAATGCTTGGCTGCATAGCTAGAGGCAGGGCTGCCATCAGGAATTTTGGGGCCCCATACAGCCTAAGTGTCCGGGGCCCACCCAGCCATTTTAAAACTACTGCCCCCCAAATCCCGTGCCATGCCACCATGGCCACACCCTAGGCAAGCCCTCCCCCGGCCCTCTGAGGTCAAACACAGCCCTGATGTTGCCCTCAATGAAATTGAGTTTGACACCCCTGGCCTAGAGGCTAAATCCTATGACCAAGGGCTAAGAGAATGAGTATGTTTAGCTCAATAAATAGAAAACTGAGGGGGAATATAATAGTAGTTTCCCAATCCTTAAAGGGCTGCCACAGAGTAGATGGCATCTATTTATTCTCCATGCCACCTGAAGGTAGTACAAGAAGCAATGGGCGGGACCTCACCAAGAAGAAATGCAATCTGGAAATAAGGAAAAACTTGGGACTGGGCGGCATAGAAATAAATAAATAAATAATAAATAAATACAGTAAATACCTTCTTTTTTATTAAAAGAAATTAATAGAAACATAGAAGAATGATGGCAGAAAAAGACCTCATGGTCCATCTAGTCTGCCCTTATACTATTTCCTGTATTTTATCTTAGGATGGATATATGTTTATCCCAGGCATGTTTAAATTCAGTTACTGTGGATTTACCAACCACGTCTGCTGGAAGTTTGTTCCAAGGATCTACTACTCTTTCAGTGAAATAATGTTTTCCCAGGTTGCTTTTGATCTTTCCCCCAACTAACTTCAGATTGTGTCCCCTTGTTCTTCTGTTCACTTTCCTATTAAAAACACTTCCCTCCTGGACCTTATTTAACCCTTTAACATATTTAAATTTTTTGATCATGTCCCCCCTTTTCCTTCTGTCCTCCAGATTGAGTTCATGAAGTCTTTCCTGATACGTTTTATGCTTAAGACCTTCCACCATTCTTGTAGCCCGTCTTTGGACCCATTCAATTTTGTCAATAATAATTTAAAAAAACCAAAATCCATTACTATTAAAACTAAAACAACCAGCAAAACTATTAATAAAAACAGGTGAGGGCTGGGGTTTTTTCTCTGTTATTATTTAAGTGCTTTTACCATATGCTTTAAATCAAGAATCACTTCTCTCTCTGTTTCTCTCTCTTTTCTGTCATTCTCTGCCTCAATCATTTTCTCATTTCTCTTTTTTTCTCCCCTTTTTTCTATCATTTCTCTCTCTCTTCCTTCCACTCTTCTCTCTCTCTCTTTCTTCCTCTCTTTCACTCTCTTCCTTCCTCTCTCATCTCTTTCTTTCTTTCTCTTTCTCTCTCTTGCTTTCTTTCTCTTTCTCTCACTCTCTTCCTTACTCTCTCATCTCTTTCTTTCTTTCTCTATCTTGCTTTCTTCCTCTTTCTTCCTCTCTTCCTCCCTCTCTCATCTCTTTCTTTCTTTCTCTTTCTCTCTTGCTTTCTTTCTCTTTCTCTCACTCTCTTCCTTCCTCTCTCATCTCTTTCTTTCTTTCTCTTTCTCTCTCTTGCTTTCTTTCTCTTTCTCTCACTCTCTTCCTTCCTCTCTCATCTCTTTCTTTCTTTCTTTCTTTCCTTCTCTCTCTCTCTTTCTCTATCTTGCTTTCTTCCTCTCTCTCACTCTCTTCCTTCCTCTCTCATCTCTTACTTTCTCTATCTATCTTGCTTTTTTCCTCTCTCTCTCTTCCTTCCTCTCTCATCTCTGTTTTCTTTCTCTCTCTTTCTCTATCTCTCCCCCTCTTTCTCTCTCTCTTTTTCTCACTTTCCCTGTCTTGTTTTCTTTCTCTCTCTCTTGCTTTCTCTCTCACACTCTCTCTCTCTCGTTCTATTTCTCTTGCTATCTCTTTCTCTCCCCCTATTTCTCTCTCTCTCACACACTTTCTCTCTATCTTGTTCTATCGTCGCTCTCACTCTCTCTCGTTCTCCGGAGGCTGGCGAAAGTGAAAAACCTTCGCTCTTACTTTGAATATTCGGGCGGGCTGGCAGGGAGATGGAGAGAGCGCGCGTCAGCCCGCACACCCGACATTCAAAATCGCCTTCGCCGGCCGGCGGCCCCCACTGTGAGAATGCCTGCCCCCTGCCCACCACCCCCAGCTACGTGCTCCTCGTTCCGCTCAGCACCATCGAGCGCCCGAGAGAGTTCCCAAAGGGCGTGTGAGCCTGCCGGCCGGCCGACTTCTTCCTCCGCCTGCCAGGGGATTCAGGCACCACCCCCTAACCCGCGGGGGAGCGCTGCCGGGAAGCGCCCGGTTTTCCGGCCTCCCCCGTCCGGCCCTCCTCCATCGAGCGGCTCCTTCGTGCCACCGGAGCCTCCCTGCACTCCCCCTTCCTCTCCTCCTCCTCGGGGCTCCCCGCTCCTCCCTTCCAGGCACGGCAGCGCCGGGAGAGCGGAGGGCGCGACCCGGACCCTGGCTGCCCCCCCTCCCCGCCGCCGCCTGTCGCCCGCGCCCTACCTGCGCCCCGAGCCCGCTCCATCCCGCGCAGCTGGATCCGCCGAGTGCGCCACCCGGGAGCGCCCGCCACGTGCGCGGGAGTGGAGAGCCGGGCAGGGGGGGCGCGGCGGGTGAAACGAATCCGGGACTGAATTAGGCAGCCGCGGTGTGTGTGCAGGACTGCCGCCTCCCCCTCACCCCAGGATCTCGTGCTTGCAGCTTCGGGCAGGGGGCTTGCGGGGGGGGGGGGCGGCAAACGGTTGCTTGGAAGCGGAACCTCGGAGCAACTCAACCGCCTTGCTTCCGCCGGAGAAATACCAAAGCGAGAACTGGCAAGCGGGGGGGGGGAACGGGGGCTGCGGGGCCCGGGGCCCCCCAATTTTCCAATTTGCCCGGGCCCGGGACAGCAGTCCCAGTAATACCCGTCTATCGGCGGCCCTGGCTAGAGGTATAACAAGCAGGAAGAGGGAGATTGTGATCCTGCTGTATAGAGCGCTGGTGAGACCACATTTGGAATACAGTAGTACCTCTAGATACGAGCTGCTCCACATGTGAGTATTTCCAGATACGAGCCAGGAGGGGGAGAGACATTTCTGTTCAAGTTCCAAGGGATACGAGCCGAGCATCCACTAGGTGGCGCAAGAATCCTTGCTTTTGGTTATCTCGGAGGGGAAAAACAAAGTCTAAAGCAATTTGTTCCAGATACGAGTTTGCTCGAGATACAAGCTCTCTTCTGGAACGAATTATGCTCATATCTAGGGGTACTACTGTACTGTGTTCAGTTCTGGAGACCTCACCTACAAAAAGATATTGACAAAATTGAACAGGTCCAAAGACGGGCTACAAGAATGGTGGAAGCATAAAACTTATCAGGAAAGACTTAACGAACTCAATCTGTATAGTCTGGAGGACAGAAGGGAAAGAGGGGACATGATCAAAACATTTAAATATGTTAAAGGGTTAAATAAGGTTCAGGAGGGAAGTGTTTTTAATAGGAAAGTGAACACAAGGACAAGGGGGCACAATCTGAGGTTAGTTGGGGGAAAGATTAAAAGCAATGTGAGAACATATTATTTTACTGAAAGAGTAGTAGATTCTTGGAACAAACTTCCAGCAGACGTGGTTGGTAAATCCACAGTAACTGAATTTAAACATGCCTGGGATAAATATATATCCATCCTAAGATAAAATACAGGAAATAGTATAAGGGCAGACTAGATGGACCATGAGGCCTTTTTCTGCCGTCAGTCTTCTATGTTTCTATGGAGGGCAGGGGGGCATTATTGCCCTTCCCAGGCTGCAGGAAAGCATATGGAGCCTGTGGATGGTGAAAAACACTGAGCCTGTTTTTCGCCACCTACATGCTCCAGAGGCTTTCCTGAAGCCTGGGAAGGGCAAAAAAACTGCCCAACAGGGCTACTGGAAGTCCGGAGACTTCAGTGAGGCCTAAGAGCATGTGTAGGGGGGACCACGGGGCGTGGGTTATGTATGCATGCGTGGGGGGGAAAACGACATTGCATCATGGATGTGGACACACGTGTGCAGGCTATTGTGCGTGAGTGCGTCTTTTTGGCAACTGAGCAAAACAAGTTTCACCATCACTGCCCTAGGGAAAAGCCAATTATGTTCCATTCTGGCCAAATTATAGCAGCCCTCTTAGCTACTCACCACAATTCTTGACTTGAGAAAGTGTGTGGTTCAGCCCGAAGAGATAGTTCTTCAAGAAGAAAAACATGGGAAACTGGGCATAGACAAAGCTCAACTGGAAAACAGGAATGGAAGAAGCTGTCATCTTCATTAGCGGTGGGAGAGGAGAAAATTAAGCCCCCCACGAAGGACCTTTCTGAAATGTTGAGGCTTAGCAATGGAGCGGCTGTTTCCCAATTGACAAGAGGGGACTGCATAGGGCGCTATCTACCATCTCTTCCTCCCGCAAACCCACTAGGTTGTGTTGGCAGAGTTCTCACAAAGAAGAAGCCGTAGAAGACAGCCTGGAAGATAATGATGTAGGAATTGTAGGCGCCACGTGGTGCCCGTTTCTGCTCCTGGACATGTTCCAGTTTGTAGTTCACATATTCATAGTATTTCTGGGCCATCCTGTTGGTGCAGAAAAAGAGGTCATGGGCTAGTCTGGTAGGACAAAGCATCGTTTCCCATTCCCAGAAGACTGCTGTAAAGCCTATGCTAAACTGCATACCACTTCTTCACATGGGAGCAGCCATGAACTTGCTTACATGGGGCAAAAGCATCCAAATACAGTGGTACCTCTAGTTAAGAACTTAATTCGTTCGGTGACCAGGTTCTTAAGTAGAAATGTTTGTAAGTAGAAGCAATTTTTCTCATGGGAATCCATGTAAAAGGAAATAACACATGCAAAACCATTAGGAAAGAAATAAAAAGTGGGTCTTCTCTGGGTCCCGTCAACTAAACAATGTCGCTTGGTGGGACCCAGGGGAAGAGCCTTCTCTGTGGCGGCTCCAGCCCTCTGGAACCAACTCCCCCCAGAGATTAGAATTGCCCCCACCCTCCTTGCCTTTCGTAAGCTTCTTAAAACCCACCTCAGCCGCCAGGCATGGGGGAACTGAGATACTCTTTCCCCCTAGGCCTTTATAATTTTATGCATGGTATGTCTGTATGTATGTTTGGTTTTATAATAAGGGTTTTTAACTGTTTTAATATTGGATTGTTATATGCTGTTTTTATTACTGTTGTTAGCCGCCCCGAGTCTACAGAGAGGGGCGGCATACAAATCCAATAGATAGATAGATAGATAGATAGATAGATAGATAGATAGATAGATAGATAGATAAATAAATAAAGCTCGGAATTTGGGTGGGAGGAGAAGGAGGAAGAAGAGGAAGAGGACAGTCGCTGCCCAGAGCGAAGGGAGCATTTCTTTTCTCTGGGTGCTGGCAGAGGTTTATTCCCTCTCCAAACACCCAGAGAAAGGAAAATGCTTCATTCTCTCTGGACTGCCAAAACCTCCTTAAGAACCACTGAAAGGCTATTCTGGCAGCCCAGAAAAGCCTGAGATGGCCGGGAATGGCAGGAAACTGGCTGGGCCTTCGTGCTGCTCTCAAATTTCCAAGGAAATTTTTCCGGCCTTGGGTTCTTAAGTAGAAAATGGTTCTTAAGAAGAGACAAAAAAATCTTGAACACCCGGTTCTTATCTAGAAAAGTTCTTAAGTGGAGGCGTTCTTAAGTAGAGGTACCACTGTAGTTGGTAGTGCATTTCCCCCTATCACCATCCATAGAATGTGAAACAGCCTGAATACCTAGGTGAGTCTGGGAAATAGTACCACCGAGGAGACCTATCAAGCTGGCAGAAAGTTGAACAAATATGATAAAGCCCCAGCCTTGAGTCTTTGTTTCTCCTGCCCAGCCCAATCTTTGCAATCTGGCTCACCTGAGGATGTAGTTGCCCAGAGATGCCCAAAGAGGCACAATGGCAGCCCCAATCGCCACCGCAGATGGCACCAAAGTATAGTAGCGCTCCCAGTAGTTAGTGGAGACGAAAAGTGCGTAGATGCCCACTGCTAAGAACAGCATCCACTTAGTTCCAAAAAATCTGGAAAGATAAACAGAGGGATCAATCAACAGAGGGATATAACCTAAGTCTAAAGAGGTACTAATACTACTTTATGATGTCCTTGTCAGACATCACCTAGAGTACTGCATTCAATTTTGGACTCCACACTACAAAAAAAGACATTGAAACTCTGGGAAAAGTACAGAAGAGAGCAACCAGAGTGATAAAGAAACCAGAACATATGAAGAAAGGTTGCTGGAACTGGGCGTAGATAGTCTAGCGAAGAGGAGGGCCAGGGGGGACATGATAGCAGTATACAGGTACTTAAGGGGTTTCCATGTAGAGGAGGGGGTCACCCTGTTTTCCAAGACACCAGCGGGGCAGACAAGGAGCAACGAACGGAAGTTGACCAAGGAGAGATTCAATCTGGAAATAAGGAAGAACTTTCTGACAGTGAGAGCGATCGACCGGTGGAATGGTCTGCCTGCAGAGGTTGTGAACACCCCAACACTGGAGACCTTCAAGAGGAGATTGGACTGCCATATGTCTAGGATGGTATAGGGTCTCCTGCACCAGCAGGAAGTTGGACTAGAAAGCCCACAGAGTCCCTTCCAACACAAACTATAAATAAATAAAATATAGAGAGGGGCCTGGATTCTACATGTTCTGAATGTTCGGCTTTTGAGCTTTTCTCGTTTTAAAACCTGTTGTGGTTAGCTCTGGCCCAGCTCCTGCCCCAAGGAATGTGGAGGTGGATGTGGGGGAGACATCCACATGCCGCAGGCCTGTTTTGCTCCTAGTAGAATCTGACGACGAAGTCTCCTCTGACCAAGGAAGCATGAGTGACAGGGAAGAGGGGAGTTTGGCAGACAGCCCAGGAGGAGATCAGTCATCTGTATCATTCCTGGATTCTGAACAAGAATGAATGACACATCCACGCATGCGTAGAGTGATGCATAGGAGACAACAACTGAAGGATCATTACAAGAGAAAATGAGGCCACCTGTGGTTGGGTGGGGCTGCTGTAATTAGTGGTACAGATAAAAGTGCAGCCTGGTGTTTTAGCCTCATGGCAGTTTATCTGATTCATTGGTTCGTCATGATCGTGGTTTTTGCTGTTCAGGATTGTGTGTGTGGACTCTTTGGACTTTAGAATTGGACTCTGCGGAGAGGGGCGGCATACAAATCCAATAAATAAATAAATAAATACTCAATTTCCCAGTTATTGGGTGAGCAATTGGACTGCATTTAACCTGTGCCTTGTGTGTACCAGAAAATCCCTTTGACATTTAAAAAGGGAGCTGTTTCTGTTTTTCTGTTTATAAAAACTTTTGGGTTTTCCTTTTATCGTGTGGTGTGTGTTTTCCGGGACTAATTACCCTGTAATTACAGGCGGTTGAGACACGCCGGCAGAACAAAAACCACAGTTCAAAGAATACATGGGGGCGGGGAGGCAGAAATAAAATTGATCTAGCGCAAAAGCTTTACCTGATAAATATTGGAGTATAGAGAAATGCCGCAAGGGGTGTGAGGCTGATGCCCAGCAGCATTTTGCTATCAATATTCTGTAGCCCAAGGTTGCTGTATTTCACCTCCCGGTAGGTCTCATCATAATGCAAGATGAGCTGCATCTGAAGCAGGCCTGGAAAATCAAGGATTAATCATTTTTGGCCTTGGTTTGTCATTCAGCTGCTGTAGAAGGCTTCAATCGTTTAGCCCTGTGATCCCCCTTCCTTCCTTCCTTCCTCTCTTTCCTTCCTTCCTTCCTCTCCTCCCTCCCTTTCCTTCCTTCCTCTCCTTCCTCTCCTTCCTTCCTTCCTTCCTTCCTCTCTTTCCTTCCTTCCTCTCCTTCCTTCCTTCCTCTCTTTCCTTCCTTCCTCTCCACCCTCCCTTCCTCTCTTTCCTTCCTTCCTTCCTCTCTTTCCTTCCTTCCTCTCCTCCCTCCCTTCCTCTCTTTCCTTCCTTCCTCTCCTTCCTTCCTTCCTCTCCTTCCTTCCTTCCTCTCTTTCCTTCCTTCCTCTCCTCCCTCCCTTCCTCTCTTTCCTTCCTTCCTTCCTCTCTTTCCTTCCTTCCTCTCCTTCCTTCCTCTCTTTCCTTCCTTCCTCTCCTTCCTTCCTTCCTCTCCTCCCTCCCTTCCTCTCTTTCCTTCCTTCCTCTACTTCCTTCCTTCCTCTTTCCTTCCTTCCTCTCCTTCCTTCCTCTCCTCCCTCCCTTCCTTCCTCTCTTTCCTTCCTTCCTTCCTTCCTCTCCTTCCTTCCTTCCTCTCCTTCCTTCCTTCCTCTTCTTCCTTCCTTCCTTCATTCCTCTCCTTCCTTCCTCTCCTCCCTCCCTCTCTTTCCTTCCTTCCTCTCCTCCCTCCCTCTCTTTCCTTCCTTCCTCTCCTTCATTCCTTCCTCTCCTCTCCTTCCTTCCTCTCCTCTCCTTCCTTCCTCTCCTCTCCTTCCTCTCCTCTCTCTCCTTCCTTCCTCTCCTTCCTTCCTCTCCTCCCTCCCTTCCTCTCTTTCCTTCCTTCCTCTCCTCCCTCCCTTCCTTCCTCTCTTTCCTCCCTTCCTCTCTTTCCTTCCTTCCTCACTTCTATGCTGCCCAATCCTGAAGGACTCAGGACGGCTTACAAAATAATAATACAAATACAAAAGATACAAGCAATAAAAGAAGTCTAATGTTATATCTAAAACTAAAACCTGTAATAAAAACCCATTTATTATAAAAACAGACATAACCGCATGCATACACACCATTCACACAGTTTAGACATGAAGGATGTACAATTCATGGTCCCCAGGGCTGCCGGCAAAGCCAGGTCTTCGTGGCCTTTTGGCCAGTAGGGTGGGAGCAGTACAGACATCGGGGGAGGGGGTGTAGTTGGTTCCATATAGCTGGGGAAGCCACAGAGAAGGCCCTCCCTCGTGGTCCAGCCAACCTGCATTGTTTAGTCGATGGGACCGCGGGGGAGGCTGACTCTGTGTGATCTTATTGGTCTCTGTGATTATAGTAAATCACAAATTACAAATCAGAAAGACTGAGTTTTCACAGCATACCAATCCCACACCAAACAAGCCAAGTTACATTTCTGCATGATGTAGGAACTGAACTACACCACAAGCACAATTATTAGATGAGTATTTTGACCATATCATCCTCTGTATGCATATTTTCCACCTCCAATCTGTATAAGCCTGAATGCTTAGTGGATACAAGCAGATCGGGTGATGTGTATACAGGGTGCGTTCCAAAAGTAATGCAATTACTGTAATTTAAAAAAAGTAATTCATTGAACAGATTTGCACAAACACTTAAAATTCTTCAAAGTACTGTCCTTGGGCCTCTACACATTTTTTCCAGCAACTTTGCCATGACCAGTACGTGCCCTGGAAGGTGTCTTCGGGGACCTCTCGCAAGGTCTTTGTCACGGCTGATTGGATCTCTTCTATGGATGAAAAACGGGTTCCTTTCAGGGCTGCCTTAATCTGAGGGAACAAAAAGAAGTCTGCTGGGGTGACATCAGGACTATGGGGGTGGGTGGGTGGGCAGTGTTGGCACCTGGTGTTTGGCCAGGAACTCGCAGACTTGTAGCGCGTTGTGACAAGGCGTGTTGTCGTGATGGAGTTGCCAGGTAGCAGAGATGTGTTTTCTGGTCCTGATGACCCTTTTTCGGAGTCTTTCCAGCACAACCACATAGTAGGCAGCGTTAACTGTCTGTCCTTGAGGAACAAACTCCTTATGGACCACTCCTTTACTGTCGAAAAAGACAATGAGCATTGTTTTCACTTTTGATTTGCTCATTCTTGCCTTTTTGGGCTTGGGGGACTGGTCGGTGTGTCACTCAGAGCTTTGGCGTTTTGTTTCTGGGTCGTATTCAAAAACCCAGGTTTCATCACCAGTGATGACGTTGTCCAAATAATCAGGTTCGATTTCTATACGTTGCAAAGATCGTCGATTCCATTTTTTGTGTGACACGGCCGACGTGCAGAAGTTTACAATAACTGACGTCCTGCCGCTTTCACAGCTTGGAGGGCACTGAGACCGGTTCCGCGGCAAAGCTTAGCATCCCTCCCACCTACTCCAAGTGCTTCGGTCCCACTCCAACCAATAGGAGCAGTGCGGGAAATTCAATTGCATTACTTTTGGAACGCACCCTGTAGTGTACAATGTTTAGTGATACAGTATTCAGAAAAAAAAGCTTGTAAATTTGTCTAACAATAAATTAACAAATAAACAATTCTATGGCAGAAGGAGAGAATGGTAACTCCTGCAATGCCTACCTAGAAAAACCCCATAGGTCAGCATTCCTGCTATGCTGGCTGCCAAAAGGTTCTTGACAACTCCAAGACGCTTACGGCGGAAGTACTTTCGTTCCTCTTCTTCTTCATTATATTCTGCATGAGCCCCCACAAAGTCCTCCAGCTGAAGACAGAAGCACCATAAGGAGTTGGGAAAAATGCTCTGCAAAGTGGTTAAGATTATACGGAGACAGACAGCTCTGCAGTCAAAGCTAGGATTTCAGCCAAGATTGGTAGCCGTCTAAGAGCTCTATTCTGCAATGTAAGGCTGTTTTGGGGAAGACAGGCAATGAATGCAAGTAGTTTTAGTGTTGAGGAGCACATATACAAGCCCATATGTACATATGTATGTATAGGTAAAACTTTTAGTATGATTACAATACATGCAGATGGCTTCTCCAGAAACAGATGTCAAGGGAAGGTTACACCCAATCATTATTTTGCTTCATTGAATTTTATTCACTGCCTCATTCAATTTTTTTAAAAAAATGTTTATCATTTCTATGAAATAGAATACATATGGCATTGCTGCAGAGAAAGCGTTTTGAGAGAATTAAAAGTCCTTAAGTGGCTAAACAATGTCGTTTGGCGGGTCCCAGGGGAAGAGCCTTCTCTGTGGCGGCCCCGACCCTCTGGAACCAGATTAGAACTGCCCCCACCCTCCTTGCCTTTCATAAACTCCTTAAAACCCACCTCTGCCGTCAGGCATGGGGGAACTGAGATAACTTCCCCAGGCCTATATTGTTTATGTATGGTATGTTGTCTGCATGTTTTTTAAATTATGGGTTTTTAGTTTTAAATATTAGATTTGTATTGTACATTGTTTTTTCTATTACTGCTGTGAGCCGCCCCGAGTCTACGGAGAGGGGCAGCATACAAATTTAATAAATAAATAAATAACTAAATAAATAAATTTCATCATCAGATCTAATATATGGAGCTGAGGTGGCGCAGCAGGTAGAGTGCAGTACTGCAGGCCCCTAAAGCTGACTGCTAGATTTGCAGATCAACGGTTCAAATCTCATCACCGGCTCAAGGTTGACTCAGCCTTCCATCCTTCCGAGGTGGGTAAAATGAGGACCCGGATTGTTGGGGCAATAGGCTGGCTCTGTTAAAAAGTGCTACTGCTAACATGTTGTAAGCAACCCTGAGTCTAAAGAGAAGGGTGGCATAAAAAATTGAATGAATGAATGAATGAATGAATAAATAAATATGTATGTTTGTTTCCTAATGGTTACAAATAACTCCCTTGTAATTTTTTAAAAGGCTTTTTTTTATTGTTTAGGTAAAGTTAATAGGTCTAAGAATGAGGGTAGCTTTATCTCATTTTGTTGCTTTTAAAGTGATACATTCTGGCATTTAAATGTTGTATGCAAGAAATGATCATTCTTTAAAAATGGGGGGGAAATGCAAGAATTGTATCCAATCACGTTCAGAGCAAATTTGGAAGATGCATGAAAGTGCTAGTTACAACAAAATATGAAATATCCCTCTAGCACTTATAAAGGCATAAACATATCAAGGTAGCAAAGACTTGCCTCTAATACCTTGACAAAATACTGCAGTTTATGCATTGGGAAAATGCCACAGAGTATTCCAGCTTTAAAACAAACACTTCCCTGAAAAAGGCATTGAAGAAGGTTGCAACTTGTAAGAAACGGCATACTTAGGCTGGTTTAAAGCCATACTGCAAAATATTACTTCGTATACATACATACACACATACATGCATACATACACACGGTCAGACTGGGCAGGCTCCATCTTTCCAGCACTAGTTCTGAAAGAATAAGAATGAGGAAGGTAATCACTTGTTATATGTTTGCCCTTCTCCCCTCCAAAAATCAATGTTCTTTAAACTCTGTAAACAATTTACAATAGACGAAATACACAGACAAATGCACACCACACACAAGAAAATTTCCTCAGATAATTTCCTTATGCTCCCAGCATAACTCCCAGTGACGGATAAGGGCCCACGGGGTTGGCCTCCTCTGGGTCCTGTCAGTTGTCGGGGCCACGGGGAAGGGCCTTCTCTGTAGCGGCTCCAGCTCTCTGGAACCAGCTACCCTCGGAGATTCATACCGCCCCAACCCTACTAGCCTTCCCGTAGGCCTGGGGCCATTGATTAAATGAGGTTATTATCTAGATCCATCCATAAGAGATATGTATGATTTTTAATGAGTTTTAAACTATGCCTTAAATTGATTTTTTAAGATATTGTTCTTATTGTTGTAAGCCAACCAGAGTCCTTAGGGAGTTGGGTGGCATATAAATCAAACTAATTAAAAAAAAAACACCTTTTCCAGTCTGGCAACTGATGGAATCTGAAAACCCACATCTCAGAGGAGCACCAAGTTGTGGAAAGCTACCTTAGATTTATCAATTACAGTGGTACCTCTATTTAAGAACTTAATTCGTTCCATGACTAGGTTCTTAAGTAGAAACGTTTGTAAGCAGAAGCAATTTTTCCCATAGGAATCAATATAAAAGCAAATAATGCGTGTAAACCCATTGGGAAAGAAATAAAAGCTCGGAATTTGGGTGGGAGGAGGAAGAAGAGGAGGAGGAGTCGCCGACGAAGGAAGAAGGTGAGGAAAGGGGAATTTAAAAAATCCAATACTTTAAAAAAAAAGAGGGACTCTGAGGTGGCGAGGAAGAGCACACACCTCCAATACCCTGAAAGGCTCCTCTGGCAGCCCAGAAATTCCTGCGATGGCTGGGATTAAGGGGGAATGGCAGGAAACTGGCTGGGCCTTCGTGCCACTCTCAAATTTCCTGGGAAATTTTTCCGGCCTCAGGTTCTTAAGAAGAAAATGGTTCTTAAGAAGAGGCAAAAAAATCTTGAACACCGGGTTCTTATCTAGAAAAGTGATAGCTATTGTGAAAAAAATACCTATGGCATATTCCTGGTTGCATGTACAGCAATTGGTTGCATCTTCTTACTGATGCAGATAGACAGGGAAAAAAATATGAGTATTGATGGGTTTGTGGTGAGCTCTACATGTTCTGTATGTTTTATGGTCAGCAGAAATGAAGATACCAGGCCTATTTTTAAAGCTTTCTGTGAGGAATGAGGTTCGTGTGAGTTGGAAATGTATGGTAGAGTGAAAACCAAAGACTAATTTGTATGATATACAGCAGTGTTTCCCAACCTTTTTTGAGCCGCGGCACATTATTCATGTTTTCAAAATTCTGGGGAACACTGAAGGGAGGGGGGGACCGGGGGGGCTAAAGAAAAGTTTGGACAAAAAATATATCTCTTCCTCCATTTCATTCTATTTCTCCCTCCCTCTTTCTCTCTCTTCCTTCCTTCCCTTCTTTCTCTCCATCCCTCTTTCTTTCTTTCTTCCTCTCTTTTTTGCTCTCTTTCTCTCTCCCTCCTTCCCTCCCTCTATGTTTTTCCCTCCTTCCCCCCTTTCTTTCTCTCTCTCTCTTGCTTTCTTTCCCTCTCTTTCTCTTGCTTTCTTTCTCTCATTCTCTCTCCCCTCCTTTTTCTCTCTCTCTCTTTCTCTCTCGTTCACCACGCCAGCAACAGAGAGAAAAAGAAAGAGCGAGAGAGAGCCGGAGAGAGAGTGGAGTGCGTAGCAGCCATCGGCCTCCTCGCCCTCCCAGACGTCCCCAGCGCCCGGCCTCGCGCCGCCTCCCGTTAGCCCGGCCGAAAGCCACACAGTCCCGGACTCCCGGATTGCTCGCTTCTCCGGCCAGCGCGGCGCTTTCCTGGGCAGATGGCTTTGCTGACCGGAGAAGCGAGCGATCCAGGAGTCCGGGACTGTGTGGCTTTGCGCCATGAAGAGAAAACGGCAGCAGGGAAAAGTCGGCCGTTTTCTCTTCATGGCGCAAAGCCACACAGTCCCGGACTCCCGGATTGCTCGCCCCAAGGCAGGAGGCGGCGGCCGAGGAGAGTGGGCGGATCGGGTGGGCAATGGGGCAGGGCGGAGAAGCCAGGGGCGCATTTGGCCGGAGGCACCGTGGGGAGGCAGGGGCAGGGAGGTGCAGCAGTAGGTGCCTCCGGCCAAACGCGCCCCTGGCTTCTCCGCCCTGCCCCATTGCCCGCCCGATCCGCCCACTCTCCTCCGCCGCCTCTCGCCGCGGCACACCTGACAGTGTCTCGCGGCACACTAGTGTGCCGCGGCACACCGGTTGGGAAACGCTGATATACAGTACAGCTGTACCAATGTAGAGGTACCACTGTGTTATACTGACTGGTTCCTAATATGATTGGATTGCTTATTTGTATCTGGATTGTCATTAAGTGTTGTACCTTATGATTCTTGATGAACTTTTCTTTTATGTACATTGAGAGCATATGCACCAAGACAAATTCTTTGTGTGTCCAATCCCACTTGGCCAATAAAATTCTGTTCTGTCCTGTCCTGTAAGCTAAGATACACTTAAGCAAGCTGGCCACGCAGCGATTTCATAGACAGCTCCATATTGTGAGTGGATCTTCCACCTAACAATGTGCAAGTGATTTCCCACTGTCTTATTCTGGGATGCTTTTATGACTTCCCAGACCAGAGGTCTTCAAACCTGGCAACTTTAAGACTTGTGGACTTCAACTCCCAGAATTCTGGGAGGTGAAGTCCCCAAGTCTTAAAGTTGCCAAGTTTGGGGACTACTGTGACCCAGACTATCCCACAACTAAAGGTCATCTCGCTTAGTTTCTGAAGTCAGAGTCAAAGCTGGCGAGGTGGGCAGGGATGTAAAGAGTGGGCCAAACTCATCCAGCTCCTTGGATGTTATTTATTTATGTATTTATTCATTTGTCAAATATATATAGTAGTAGTTTGTATAAACATAACATAAATAAAAAATAACGATAAAAGAGGATAATAGGACAGGGACGGTAGGCACAGTGGTGCCCTTATAATTCCTTCAAATAATTCCAAATAATTCCTTCAACACTGTCAAACTTTTTACTAAGTCTGCACTTCTATTTCTACTAGGTTTTTTTTCTCATCATTCCTATCTTCCTTTTCCTCCCACTTAGGACTGTATAGCTGTAACTTGTTGCTTGTATCCTAAGATTTTTATTAATATTGATGGTTTCTTCATAGCTTATTTGACTCCTATGACAATCATTAAGTGTTATACCACATGATTCTTGACAAATGTATCTTTTTCTTTTATGTACACTGAGAGCATATGCACCAAGACAAATTCCTTGTGTGTCCAATCACACCTGGCCAATAAAGAATTCTATTCTATTCTATTCTTTGCACGCTCCTTACAGACCTCTTAGAAACAGGGAGTGGTCAACTGTAGACACTCTAAGGTTAAAGTTTTTGGGGTTCGGGGAAGAAATCACAGTCAGGTAGTGCATTCCAGGCATTGATCACTCTATTGCTGAAGTTGTATTTTCTGCAGTCGAGTTTGGAGTGGTTTACATTTAGTTTGAATCTATTATGTGCTCGTGTATTGCTGTGGTTGAAGGTGAAGTAGTCATTAACAGGAAGGGCATTTTGGTATATGATTTTGTGAACTATAGTTACCGTAGATCAGATTGGAGGTGACACAGTTGTGAATTGTCTAATCCCAGTATTTCAAGTCTGGTGGAATAAGGTATTTTGTTGGGAGCGGAGGAGTGAAGGGCTCTTCTTGTGAAATATTTCTGGATTCTCTCAATTGTTTTATTTTATTTATATATTTTATTTTTATATATTTATATTTTTATATTTTATATATTTATAAAATATATTTATATATTTTATTTATTTGTAATACAAATATACAGTAGTATTGTAGTATGTTTAACATAATATAAGTATAAAGTAGAGATAGAAAAGATAAAAAGACATTAAGGACAGGGAAAATAGGCACGAAGGTGCACTTATGCACGCCCCTTACAGACCTCTAAGAAAAGGGGAGAGGTCTATTTTAGATAATGTAAGGTTGAAGATTTTGGGATTGTGGGAGGAAACAACAGAGTCCAGTAGTGAATTCCAGGCATTGACCACTCTATTGCTGAAATCATATTTTCTGCAGTCTGGTTTGGAGCGATTTACATTTAGTTTGTATCTATAGCGTGCTCTTGTGTTGTTAAAGGTGAAGTAGTACATTGTGATGTATGATTTTATGAACAATAATTAAATCAGTTCGGAGGCGGCGTAGCTGTAAATTTTCTAAACGTAGTAATTGAAATATGGACGAGTAGGGTAATCTGTTGCATGAGGAGTGGAGGACTCTTCTTGTGAAGTATTTCTGGATTAATGTCTGATATTAATATTCTGGATTAATGTATGCTATGCAATGCGACATTGACCGAGGAAGTTATTTACCTGTACATTTGCCCCATTCGGGACAGGTCCATTCATCACGTCATCAATTTCGCGTCCTTCCGGAGGTCCCCCGCCCTCCCGCGGCTCCTCGTACATGTTGCAGCCTGTAGGAAACATGCAGAGGAAACGAAAGTCCTACTAGTCCGCGCCCCTGCGTCGGAGCTGCGCCCAGGCAGGGACGGACAAGCCTTGCCCTCGGATCTCCAGTGCGCCCCGTTTCTCCTTTCCACAAAGCGCGCTCCCTGCTGCACTTCCTCCTTGCTCCCAAACAAACCTTGTACTAACCCTGTAGCGGGTAAACAAGGGAAGGGAAAGCGCCAGTCAGATCAGGGCTTAAAAAAAAACCGCGAGTTGTCTTCGGGATCAAAGTTGCGCTTAACTGGAGGGCACGCCAGGATCGCGCGCGCTATACACTTTCTGTGCACTTTGAAGGAGACAAAACCTAAGAGCGGAAACCCCGAAAGGGACGCGGTGACTGGGGAGATCTTGGAGTTGCCCCCGATCCCCTTCCATACTCTCCAACCCAGAAGGTGCTGGGGGTGGTGGTAGGGGGGAAACGTACCTTCCTCCATGACCCCTCCCGCTTTGGGGCCAGTTGTCCTGCAAGCGCGACGCTCTTCCTCGCAGACTGAATGAAGCAACGCTATAAAATTGTCGGTTTTTCAACGCGATCCTTCAGAAACACCGAGGATTCACTTCTCTTTTCCGCCTCGGGTGGGATGGGCTGAGAGCTACGCGTATACAGACGCTCTCTTAAAGGGGTAGTAAGGACAGCCTGGGGCTCGGGGGTTGCGTGCCGTCGAGTTGCGAGATAATGCGAGCGGTTTGCTGATCGATTAGCAGGAGACCCTATATACCAGGGATATAGGACATGTGGACTTCAACTCCCAGAATTCCTGAGGCAAAATCATGCTACCTCAGGAATTCTGGGAATTTATTTTATTTATTTATTTTTATTTATTTGTCAAACAAGTATAGTATTATAAGTACATATTAACATAACATGTGTTGGTTATGACCTATAAAGCCCTTCATGGCATCGGACCAGAATATCTCTGGGACCGCCTTCTGCCACACGGATCCCAGCGACCGGTTAGGTCCCACAGAGTTGGCCTTCTCCGGGTCCTGTCGATGAAACAGTGTCATCTGGCGGGACCCAGGGGAAGAGCCTTCTCTGTGGTGGCCCCGACCCTCTGGAATCAACTCCCCCAGAGATTAGGATTGCCCCCACTCTCCTTGCCTTTCGCAAACTCCTCAAAACTGAGCTTTGTCGTCAGGCGTGGGGTAATTGATTCCCCTGGGCTGCTTCCGCTTTACACATGGTCTGTATGAGATGTCTGATTGTTTTTATATTAATGGGATTTGTATTGTTGTTGTGAGCCACTCCGAGTCCTCGGAGAGGGGCAGCATACAAATCTAATAAATAAATAAGTAAGTAAGTAAGTAAGTAGAGTGTAGTAATAGAAAGGTTAATAAGACAGTAGGACAGGGACATTAGGCACAAAAGTGCACTTATGCACACACCTTACAGACCTCTTAGAAAAGGGGAGAGGTCGATTGTAGATAATGTAAGGTTGAAGATTTTGGGGTCGGGGGAAGCAAAACAGAGTCAGGTAATGAGTTCCAAGCGGTGACCACTCTATTGCGGAAATCGTATTTTCTGCAGTCAAGTTTGGAGCGATTTACATTCAGTTTGTATCTGTTACGTGCTCTTGCGTTGTTGTTGTTAAAGGTAAAGTAGTCACTGAGGGGGAGTACATTGTGATGTATGATTTTATGAACAACAGTTAAATCAGTTCGGAGATGACGTAGTTGTAAATTTTCTAGATGTAGTATTTGAAGTCTGGAGAAGTAGGGTATTTTGTTACGTGAGGAGGAGTGAAGGACTCTTCTTGTGAAGTATTTCTGGACTCCTTCAATTGTATTAATGTCTGATATGCAGTGTGGATTCCATACAAGTGAGTTGTATTCTAGAACAGGTCTGACAAATGTTTTGTATGCTCTGGTTAATAAATCAGTGTTTCTAGAGAAGAAGCTACGTAAGAGTTGAAGTCCACATGTCATAGAAGAGCCAACTTTGCCTATCCTTGCACCATTTTGGACAAATAGTTGTCCAAACTCTTCTTAAAAAGTGATGGAGCACCCACAATGTTTGGAGGCAAGCTGTTCCACTAATTAATTTTTCTATCTGTCAGGAAATTTATTTTAATTTCTAGGCTGGAACTCTCTTTAATAATCTTATACCCATTACCATTACTTCTTGTTCTGCTCTCTCTCTCTCAGATACATTGGAGAATAGGTCAAACAAACCCCTCTTCTCTGTAACAGCACCTCAAATATTGGAACACTGCTATCATGTCACCCATAGTCCTTCTCTTAGTTAGACCAGACATACCTGATTCTTGCAATCATTCATGGTATCCATTTGCTTATACAGTGGTACCTGTACTTAAGAACTTAATTCGTTCAGTGACCAGGTTCTTAAGTAGAAACGTTCTTAAGTAGAAGCATTTTTTTCCATAGGAATCAATGTAAAAGCAAATGATGCGTGCAAACCCATTAGGAAAGAAATAAAAGCTCGGAATTTGGGCGGGAGGAGGAGGAGGAGGAAGAGGAGGAGGAGGACAGTCACTGCCGAAGGAAGAAGGTGAGGTGAGCGTCCCCTTTTACCTTTCCGCGCCCAGATGCCCCGGGAGACAACCTCGTGCCGGTGTATGGGAGGCTACGCGAGGGAGTCACCACAGCAAAGTGGTTTATTCCCTCTCAAGCACCCGGAGAAAGGAAAATGCTCCATTCACTCTGGACTGCCAAAACCTCCTTAAGCGCCACCGAAAGGCTCCTCTGGCAGCTCAGAAAAGCCCGAGATGGCTGGGATTAAAGGGGGAGTGGCAGGAAACTGCCGGGCCTTCATGCCGTTCTCAAATTTCCTGGGAAATTTTTCCGGGCTTGGGTTCTTAAGTAGAAAATGGTTCTTAAGTAGAGGCAAAAAAATCTTGAACACCGGGTTCTTATCTAGAAAAGTTCTTAAGTAGAGGCGTTCTTAAGTAGGGGTACCACTGTACCTAGCTTTTCCTATACCTTGCTTCTTTCTTTATGTTTAAAATTCAGCCTGCAGTCCATTCATTGTACTAATTTGCAACTGAAGTGACAGCTATTGCGAAAAAAATACCTATGGCATATTCCTGGTTGCATGTACAGTAATTGGTTGCATCTTCTTACTGATGCAGATAGACAGGGAAAAAAATATGAGTATTGATGGGTTTGTGGTGATCTCTACATGTTCTGTATGCTTTATGGTCAGCAGAAATGAAGATACCAGGCCTATTTTTAAAGCTTTCTGTGAGGAATGAGGTTCATGAGAGTTGGAAATGTATGGTAGAGTGAAAACCAAAGACTAATTTGTATGATATACAGATTAGTCAGCGACCAGTTAGGTCCCACAGAGTGGGCCTTCTCTGGGTCCCGTCGACTAAACAATGTCGTTTGGCGGGACCCAGGGGAAGAGCCTTCTCTGTGGCGGCCCCGGCCCTCTGGAACCAGCTCCCCCCAGAGATCAGAATTGTCCCCACCCTCCTTGCCTTTCATAAGCTCCTTAAAACCCACCTCTGTCGTCAGGCATGGGGGAATTGAAATATTTCTTCCCCCTAGGCCTATACAATTTATGCATGGTATGTTTGTGTGTACGTTTGGTTTTTAATAAGGGTTTTTTAGTTATTTTAAATATTAGATTTGTTATATGCCGTTTTTATTATTGTTGTTAGCCGCCCCAAGTCTACGGAGAGGGGCAGCATACAAATCTAATAAAATAAATAAATAATTAAATAAATAGCTGTACCAATGATTCTCAATGAACCAACAGTTCAACAATGATTCCCAAATATTATATACTTTAAAGATAAAAATATTTTTTTCTCTTGTAGAAGATTTGCCATAATAAAGCCTATACATTTCCATAGGAATCCCACAGATATTTGAAGAAACTTGATCTGTGAAGAGTGAACAATGACACCGCCATATTTTTGGAATTTAGCATGTTGCCATCTCAAGGCCGCCTGTATGAGGGATTAAGTAAATACAGATTGATATTTCATTTCATATTTTGTAAGTTTCATTTCTGCAGCTTGACACCCATACTAACTTCTGCTTTTAAACACAGTCATCTTGAGAATTTCTTTTTCAGTTCTATATATCTTATAGAAATTCAGAAAATGTGTGCCAAATAGAATACTTAAAACAGAGGTGGAAATGGTAACAAGGAAACCAAAATTGTAATTCTCTCTAGTCTAGATTGTATACCAGATATTATAGTGTACTGCAGATATACCGTAATTTGCAATCTGTAAAAATAGTTTTGATCGATAAAGTCAATCAGATCAGTTTTGGAACAGCATTTCTTTCAGATGCTTATTTTAGATGCCTTTCAGATGTGTTCTGTCAGGCTCTCTGGTAGAATCCTCCCAGAAATTCACAGGTACAAATTTCAGACACACACAGGTTTGAAAATTCAAAACAATGTTCTTTATAATGAAAATTCACTTAAACCAAGCCCTCTTTTGGTATAGCAAAGAGCACTCGTCTCCAAACAAACTGGTAATTTGTACAAGTCCCTTATCAGTTCTGTGATACTTAGCTTGCAGCTGTGAGGCAATTCACAGTTCTTCTTTCACAAAGTGAAACACACGTTGCTCTGGTTTAGTTTCAAAGCGGGGGAAAATCAGCACACAAAAAGTCAAAGTCAGTAAAGCAGTCACGAAACACAACGATCAGATAATCCTCCACAATGGTCAAACCCACAGCCTGCTATTTATAGCAGCCTCACTAATGACCACAGCCCCACCCAACCACAGGTGGCCTCATTTTCTTTGATAATAATCTCTCAGTTGTTGTTGCCTATGCATCGCTCTCCACATGCGTGGCTGTATCATTAACTCTTGTTCTGAATCCAAGGAGGAGCTACATGATCTCCTTCTGAGCTGTCTGCCACATTCTCCTCCTCCCTGTCACTCATGTCTTCTTGGTCAGAGGAGCCTTCATCAGCAGATTCCACCGGGAGCAAAACAGGCCTGCAGCATGTGGATGTCTCCCCCACATCCACAGTCCTTGGGGCAGGAGCTGGGCCAGAGCTAACCACAACACAGATGTAGCTTTTGAGGCTGTGAATGAATTTTCTGGAGAGGGGAAGGCACCACATGATTAATTTCACTCCTTGATAAAAGGTAATTCTGGAATTCTGGCCAGTTGTTTAGTGACCATTTGAAATTACAAAGGACCCAAAAAAGGAGGTACTTATGACCAAGATTCAAAGTTCCAGCCTTTGGGCTTACCCTGCAGTCACTTGATTGCCTCTGGGATACTCATCTACTAGCCCACATTTAGAACTATTTGCAGCATTCTACGATCTTGTAATAACAATTTTACTACATTTTTTTTGTCAGAAACTGGCATTTATTTCAGGTTTCTGGCAAAAACTGCTCATTATGGACAATTGGTTTGCTGGGCAATCAACAACCATTCCTCATAAATCTCTTGCAGCTGTTAGCATTAACTACTATAATATTAACCTGGATTATATTATATTTTACGGATGCTATTTTGAATCCCTTCTGGTCTGTTGTTTAAAATAATGTCTGAAAGCAGGTTATTTTTTGGGGGGGGGGATTAATATTTAATACTTTATGGTTTATGATGACCATCACATTCTGTTGCCTGTCCTATTTAATATTTAGATCTGGGACACAATGTCTAGCATTTTGAAATGAAGTACCAAAACCAGGACAGTTGTTGCTCTTTGTAATCCAATTCTCAAGAAAATGCAAACCATTCTTTTGACCATTTCCTGTGTTCAGTAATGGGCTGACTGAGAATGAACAAGTTGAACTTAAATCAAAACAAGACAGAGGTCTATTGACTATTCGGAAAACAGATTTGGTGGCTCATTTTTTTCCCCTATATGGATTTCATCCTTTTTTGGAAGAGAAGTTAACAATTTGGATTGCATCTGTCTCTAAGTATCTTGGTAACACTAGTGGCAAAGATTATGTTTGGACAATTACAGTAAATCTATTGCAGAAGTCTCCAACCTTGGTGTTGTGATTCAGCCTGAGGCTCCTCAGGAACCGGCTGGAGCTCTGCCGGATCCATGCCCAGAGGAGGAGGACAGTGACCAGGAGGGGGAGGACCAGGCAGACGGGGGAGAGGAACGTCAGGAAGAGGAGGAGGGAGAGCAGCCTGAGACCCCCCGGGGGGGGGCTCTCCCCAGCTAGTAGCCTGGATTCATTGGATGAAGACGCACAGGCTATAATAGACATGAGGCAGAGACGTGCAGCTCAAAGAAGGGGCCAATTAGAAAGATATTTCCATCCCTGAATTGGCAACAGCTGGGTTTGGGTGTGGTTCTGCTCAGCAGGGTTGAAAAGGCAGGCCCGCCCTTACAGTCTTGTGGAGAGTTATCAACTGGGAGTCCTGTGACCTTGCTTCGATTCTTGGCATCTCTGATCTTGGCTTGTGGCCTAGAAGGCTGAAAGACTTGGGGGAGGCGTGGGTTTTATTATCTCCAGTGTTGTTTTTGCCAGCAAGAATCCTGTTTTATTGCCTGGCCTTCGTGAAACCTCTGTGAAGCTTCATCGTGTTCCTGTCTGTAAGAACAGTTTTTGTTACCTGTGTTTGCTTTCCAGTATATAAACTGCCTTTGCTTTTTACCAGTGTGTCTGGCTACTCTTTTTGGTTGGTGTTGGCGTCTGGGGGAACCCAGACAGAACACTTGGCAACTTTAAAACTTGAGGACTTCAATTCCCAGAATTCCTCAGCCAGAAGGGCTTTGAAATCCACAAGTCTTAAAGTTGCCAAGGTTGGAGACCTCTGATCTATTGCAGATAGAGTCTTCCTGAGTCAGTCAGAAGTTTCCCGCATCCTGCTTTGAGAGACTTCCCTAAAGATAAGAAGCAGGGACTCATACTGAAGCAATAGTTTCAGGGCAGAATTTCCATGAGAAGTTTGATTGGTGATATCCCCAAAAGGAAGTTTTTCTGTTAATTATACCTTCCTTTATTGGCGATATATTATGATTGGAAGCAGTAAAATGGCTCAAATCAGCATAAGGGGGAGTGGCAGTACTGTTCCCGTAGAAATATAAGGATTATTCATTATTCATTTTCTGCTTTATTTTTTTTTAAAGAAAGGAAAAGAGGGTGGTTATTTTTGTATGAAACAGGTTTGTAGGATGAGGCACTTCTTCCTGGTTCAGAAACTAAACACTAATTAGCTAAATACTTGGTATAATTAATCATTAACCACAAAGAATAGGTCGTGATTGGTTGCTGATTCTCTGCATTCCATAGACTCACAAATATGAAAATCTACCTGTTCTGTTAGTATTGTGTGGTAACTAAACAAATATGGAAATAATGAAAACAGCCAAGTCAATATCAGCTTGTAATTTTGATGTGGAATCAGAAAGGCTGGTTGACTAAAGGCAATTTGAGAGGAAGTCCTCACAGATTACATAAGGTAATTCAATTGACCATGGGGAAGAGGTCTGGTGGAACCTCTTCTGACAAACACATTTTATTAAAAGGCCTAAGGGTTCATGAATTGCAACATCACTTCTCTGAAGGAGGATTTCAGTCATGGTGTATAGGGGAGGAGACAGGTTAGTTACGCAGATGCAGGTTACATGTGAATACAATTATCAATTAACAGCGATGCTGTGTTAAAATTTGTATTTGTAAGATAATTTAAAATCATTGGAAGTATAATTATTCATTTTGTAGAGGGAGGAGAGGAGGGGAGAGAGAACAAAAGCAAGAACAATCATTCATTCAGTAGTATCCTTAAAGTCTTATTTTACAACATACCGTATTTTTCAGACTGTAAGATGCACTGGTGTATAAGACTTACCAAGATTTCAAAGAAAAAAAGTAAGAAAAAAGTTTTTGTCCTCCCCAGCCCTGGGAGAACTCTGCAACCCTCCCAAACCCTCTGTGTGCCCCATTTTTTTGCAAAAATGTGCCTGCTTTTCACCAATTTTTTGGTAAAAAATACTTATTTGTACTTATGCTAGTTTGCACTTTTGTAAATAATGGGGTGGGCAGAGGGTTGAATGCTTCTGGAGACTGGACGAAGGCAAAACTGCCCCCACTTTTACGAAAAATGGTCTGTTTTTTCCCCATATTTTTGCAAAAACGGGGGTGTTTTTAACTTTACCCAGCCCCCAGGAGCATGCTGCAGGCCTCCTAAACACTCTGTTTACCCCATTTTTGTGAAAAATAGACACAATATTTGCAAAAATGGGACGCGGGGACAGGTTTTGGAAGGCCAAAAATAGGTGTATTTGGTGTATAAGATGCACTGACATTTCCACCTTCTTTTAGGAGGGAAAAAGGTGTGCCCCAAATTCCGAAAAATACAGTATGTAGTCACTTTTTGATCATTTCCTGACCAGACCTGCAATAGAGTGTTTTGGAAGTTGACATGATTTGATATTATTTTATCTTTCTTTGGAGTCTTGATGTCAAACTTGTACCCATCAATACTTTTATGTATCCCTCCCCCTTTGTCCTATGTAGAATCCATTTGGGGCATTGCTAGCAGATGATGGAATATGTCACATTAGAAGGAGAGAGCATGTATGTGGGGCCAGTGGTAGTGCTGTTAGTGTGCTGTTAGTGTGGGCAAAGTAAACACCAGGGTTTAACCTTAACCCTTAGTCAAGCTATTCTGTGCAGCTGATGAACTGTGTAGCAGCTCATGAAAGATTATTTCTTTTAATAAAATTACTCACTCCTATGTTTTTGCTGCTACAAATTAACATGGCTCTTCCACAATGCTTGCAATTCAGGTGAGTGGCCATATGAAATGCCACCACTAGAGGGGATAGGTAAGCTGCAGAATTCTTAATCTATACAAATTCTTTAAAACAATATAACAATAATTTAGCAATAATTTGTTAAAATTGCATGCAGTCTGACTCTCAAAAACTCTGGGTGGCACACAACAATTAAAGAAATTATGTATCTCCCCTGCCAGATAAATATTCAATTTACCTGATCAGATTGTTACTGTGGGATAATTTTGGATGGAATACATTAGGCTGATAATGAAAAGGAAGGGAGACTAGTATAGATCTATTTCAAGCAATTTAGCTCTCATCAGCTTGCCCTACCCTTACTGGGATTTGAACCTAGGTGGCCTGTCTATGAGGCAGTAACTTTAACCTCTAAGCCAGGCTTTCCTCCTGTATCCGCTGACTGAATTGTAGGAAAGTCACCGAAAGTCTTTCAGTGCAATCCTAGACATGAAGTAAATCCTATGGATTCCCATGGAGCTCAGCCACTTGCATAAGGGCTAGGATGGGAGCCTGGTGGTACAATTTTAGAGATATCTGCTCAGCTCCTAATGGACTTTTGTGTAAATATAAAAAAATAAATATGATATATAATAATAATAATAATAATAATAATAATAATAATAATAATAATTTATTAGATTTGTATGCTGCCCTTCTCTGAAGACTCGGGGCGGCTCACAGTATAGTATTGATAATTAGACAGGTTATGCGCACAGGCTGTTCTGAAGCCTGATAGACAGTGATGGATTCATACCGATGTGGTGCGGAGTGCTGCACCAGTAGGAAACCACTGATGCAATTTCCGGCTATTTTTTTCTGGCATCTCCATGTCAGAAGAAGCCATCCAGCCCCCACCCTCGTCTTACTGTCTTATTTATTTGTTTATTTATTTGTTTGTTTGTTTGTTTGTTTGTTTATTTATTTATTTATTCATTCATTCATTTATTTATTTATTTGATTTGTATGCCGCCCCTCTCCGTAGACTCGTAGTTTTCCTCCGAAGCACAGCTGAGAAGCTCCTTCTCAGGAGACGCCAGAAAACAATGGCTGAAAATTGCATCACTGGGTTCCTTCCAGTGCAGCACACCGATATGAACCCATGATATGAAAAAAATGCCCAAACAGGCAACATGGAAGTGTGTTTTCCTGTACTTCCGGTTTGTCCGTTGGAGGATTTCTTTGCCTCCAGGGCTTCAGGAAGAAACAGCCTTTTCCTAGGCTGAAAATCAGCTGGCCAGCATGCACATGCGCTGGAGCTGAAAGATGGGAAAATCTTGCGTGCCCTCCCATATGGCTCCGTGTGCCACCTGTGGCACACGTGCCATAGGTTCGCCATCACGGCTCTACACCACGGTGTCAAATGTGCAGTGTGATGTTGCTGTCACATGACATTTTGAAACTTTTCCCCTTTGTGGAACTAGTGTGGGCATGGCCTGTGCATGATGCATCCGGCCTGCGAGCTGCCAATTTGACACTGCACGCTTGCAGGAAAATCCTGAACTTCACCATGTATGTGGTCCAAGTGCCCTTTTCTGGATTAAAGTGTTCAGGAGCTTGTGCTACGGGCGATTCCATTTCTTCAGTTTCGGTTTGCTTCAGTTCTAGACCTTCGTCGCCAGTGTTTAGTTTGAGAAATAATGGTACACTGCATTATAGCCTGTATCTATTTATTTCAGATCGACTGCGATGGGTTACAAGGTAACACAAAGTAACAGCGAGTGAAACCGTGTATATAAACAAGTGGCACCGTTAGCGAGTCCTTTTAATAAGTTTTTCCTTGGAGGCGCGGCTTTGACAGCCGCTTGAATTTCCCGGCCGTTTTTTAGCCAATCCACGGCTGGTATGTAGATCAGGTTAATTTGCATACATAACAGACACCCCTGCTCTAAACTAATCTGGCTTATATAATATGATGTAACTTCAGAGATAGAGAGATAAAAACATAGGAACTATTGTGAAATATTGGAATTAAATTCTTTGTATTTTCTTTCTTTTCTATTTTTCTTCAACATTGTTGTTTTTTTAATTACACTTCTTTTTCTTTCTTTTTTTGTTTTTGGCCTTTTTTCTTCCTTACCTTCTATTACTGGGGGTCAGCTTTTCTTTTTTGTTGTCCAAATTTTTAAATAAAAAAAATATATATACAACAAAAAAAAAGTATTTTTTTTCAGCTGCTTCCCAATGGAAAGATAATGTTTATTGTTTCCTTAGCACTGTTTCCAAACCTTTGTTCACACCTGTCCAAATTAGCCAACACTGAATTTGACTAATGATAGAGTCTATTTGGCCTGCTTTTGATTCATATCTATCTTTAGCATCTTCATTTGTTTGTATTAAAGCTGATTCCATTCATAAAGCACATTGCTTCATTATAGTAAAAGTTGTCAAACTGCGGAGTCAGCAACAACTTAACAGTGGCGGTTAGCATAGTTCTTTCTCTGCACTGTGGCTAGGCTTTTGTCACACTTCATACTTCATTGTCACACTTCATCTTCAAAGCACAGAAGACTAAATTTTAAAGCACAGCCAAAATGCCAACATTCCAGACTCAAGCACTGAAGACATGGTCTCTAAAAATACTGTCCAGAGCAAAATAAAAATGCAACTACAACCTGAGTTAAGCCAGAAAGCTGTTACCATATATTCTGTAAAACGGTAAGTGAAATATACAAATGTACTTATATATTGTTGTTCTAGCACCTTTTCTGCACAGAAAAATTCTCATTTTAGTTTAACAGCCTTCAGAATTATCTTTGAAAGAACCTCTCTTCATTTATTTTAAAGAAGAAATACAGTGTAGCATTGTCAAAAGGAAGAGGCAAAGGGTTGAAAGCATATTAATTTTTTATGCTTGGTAATTGCATTGTTAGATAAATTGTGGAACATACTCTAAAGTAATTCTGATTTATATTACAGTATTATTCATTTATTTATTATATGTACCCAGGTATTATTTGTAATTTATTTATTTCTATACAGTAGTATTTTCTTAATGATTATGGCTGCTTCTTCTTTTTTTTAAAACATACCCAGCCTTTTTTTTACATGGGGACTAATTTTTGGACTAGGATTGTATTGACACTTCAATCTTTTTACTTGTTGGCATTTCTATTTATTTGCCCTTTGCAGAACCCCCCCCCCCCCAATATTATATCAGAATTTTAAAAGTAATGAAAAAGTTTAAAAATAAACTTTAAAAATTTCCTGGCCTTAAATGCTTTGAAACTTAGTGAAGTCATGCATTTACTAAATGGTAAGGCTGGGGGAAGCTGGGATTAATCTGTGGTCACTGTTTCCATATAATGGGATTCTCTGGGTGTGTTAACACCCGTTTTTAGAAGAATCTGTAGAAACCTTGCTTGCAGCTAACTAACCCTTGCCTGCTGTGGCACATTTTGTAGATAGTGTTTACCAGGCAGTTTGTAATTTATTATTTATTTATTATTTATTACTTAGATTTGTATGCCGCCCCTCTCCGAAGACTCGGGGCAGCTCACAACATGTAGAAACAAATCTTAAGCAATCAGACAAATTTAAAATATTTAAATATTTAAAAACCCCATATGCTAACAGACACACACACAGACATACCATGCATAAATTAAATGTGCCCAGGGGGAGATGTTTCAGTTCCCCCATGCCTGACGGCAAAGGTGGGTTTTAAGGAGTTTACGGAAGGCAGGAAGAGTAGGGGCAGTTCTAATCTCCGGGGGGAGTTGGTTCCAGAGGGCCGCTGCCGCCACAGAGAAGGCTCTTCCCCTGGGGCCCGCCAACCGACATTGTTTAGTTGACGGGACCCGGAGAAGGCCCACTCTGTGGGACCTAATCGGTCGCTGGGATTCGTGCGGCAGGAGGCGGTCTCGGAGATATTCTGGTCCGATGCCATGAAGGGCTTTAAAGGTCATAACCAACACTTTGAATTGTGACCGGAAATTGATCGGCAGCCAATGCAGACTGCGGAGTGATGGTGAAACATGGGCATACCTAGGTAGGCCCATGACTGCTCTCGCAGCTGCATTTTGCACGATCTGAAGTTTCCGAACACTTTTCAAAGGTAGCCCCATGTAGAGAGAATTGTTACATCTTCAATGTTTTGACATGCTTCTTACCACTGTTCTGTATTAAAATATGGACACAGGTTTTTCCCTTAACAACATTTGGCAGTTCTGTTGTCCATTCTAGATTCACCTTTCAACACAGCAAATAAAGGTGCTGTTCATTTTTGGACTGCACTTGAAAAGATTCCTGTTTTTCCAGAAATGCAAAGCACACTGAGCAGAAAGTCTAGTGCATCATATACATGTCTTCTTAAAATCTATACAAGAAACTAATTGGTGGGCTTGATAGCTGAACTGGAAAACCTCTAGTAGTTGCCAGTTAACCCAAATCTAGCTACCTATGCTTTTATCTACAGACTGCAATAGGATCCGAGCATCATTTGGACTGGGTTTCATTAACTTGTTTAATGCTATAGTGAATTGCATATTATATCTTAGTTTCAGTTTGTTTTTGTTATTGTTGTAGAAGTGTTACTGTATTATGTATCATTGCAGTGATTTGATTACAATTCATCAACATAAACAGAAATAGGGCTATTAGATCTAGGCTATATGAATCCACTAGATGGCAGCAAAGAGCTAGATAATAACTAATCACGTTGTCATTCTGCATAGATCTTGAAGCCTCACATATGTTCTTAATCAGGGGTGGGTTGCTCCGGGTTAGGCCAGGTTCTAAGAACCAGTGGTGCCGATGGTGGGAAGCTCCTCTGTCCAGGATGCTTCTGCGCATGTGCAGAAGTGTTGCATACAAGAGCGGAAACCCGTGGTAAAGAGTTTTATAAACCACTATTACTCTTAATATATGTTATCTGGCTAAATAAATCTGGATATTTCCTTCATGTTAAACTGTCAGATAGTTTGAGAATTCCCCTTTTGCCTATTACATGAAGGGGAAACCAAACTCTTTCTCTGCTGTGTTATGTTATCAAGTGAAAATCTAATTGAGTCCCTATGTTGAATATATGGTGCTTGGGTTGTGAATGTGCAGCAGTGGTTCTCAGTTTGGGGGTTGGAACCCCTTTGGGACTTGAATGACCATTTCACAGGGGTCGTCTAAGACTGGGAAAAGACAAATTTCCCACAGTGTTAGGAACTAAAGTTTCTATTCTGGCGTCTTGGAACATATTTTTACAATCCAACCAACCAGGCGTTTACAGTGGGGGTGTCCCTCTGACCTTCCTTCCAATCAGCTTAAAGCTCTGTTGGGAGAATTGGCACTAGACTTATGGCTGGGGGTCACCACAACTTGAGGAACTGTATTAAGGGGTCACAGCATTAGAAAGGTTGGGCTATATTCAGGAAGAGTAATTGTCTTGGGGCACATATAAAGCATACAATATAGTTGATGTATATTCCTTTGTATTTTAAAATTTACAATCTTTTGGGACCACATTATTAGCTGTCCAGGGCTGCATGAGGCATGTTTCCAAGTGTGACTAAATGGGAAATTACACAGGAATTGGTGATCTAGTAATCGCCTTCATGAGAATTTACGATGGATACGTAGATGCCTCATATGGTGGCATTGTGCTTAATTTGTTTCTGTATTTCTCCAAAAGGAAGCAAGTTTTTAAAAAACCATTATCTTTGAAATTGAGAAGAGGGCCTCCTGTTCTTTATCCTGCTTTGCCCTTTGGGGTACACACACTGTTAGTAGTGTGTCACATAGACAAATTAATGGGAATGAAAGACTCTCCACGACTGGTTTTATCTGGAAAACCTTTGATTGGCAAAGGGACACGGCTAGACATTGCATCTTCAAAATTATCTTAGCGGATATGAATCATCTTCACCCAAGATTTAAGCCTGGAGGAGGCGACCTTTAATCTGGTATGCCAGTTATAGTTTTGCTCAGACCAGAATGCTTCGGCCTACAGCAGTGGTTCTCAACCTGGGGGTCAGGACCCCCTTGGGGGGTTGAACGACTGTTTCACAGGGGTCGCCTAAGACCATGGGAAATTTGTCTTTTCCCATGGTGTTAGGAACCAAAGCTTCTATTCTGGCGCCTTGGAACATATTTTTACAATCTGACTAACCAGGCGTTTATAGTGGGGGCGTCTCTCTGACCTTCTTGCCAATCAGCTTAAAGCTCTGTTGGGGGAATTGGCACTAGACTTATGGTTGGGGGTCACCACAACATGGGGAACTGTATTAAGGGGTTGTGGCATTAGAAAAGTTGAGAACCACTGCCCTACACGAACGGGCTTCTGTAATACACTCTGCATGAGGCAAGCTTTGGAGACAACCCTAAAGATACAGCTGGCTACAAATGATAGCAACTAGAAGATCCATGATCCTCAATTGTGTGGACTTCAATTCCCAGAATTCTCCAGTCAGCAAGCAGGCTGGGGGATTCTGGGAGTCAAAGTCCACACATCTTAAAGTTGAGAAACACTGAGCTGGATTGTTAGCGGGACATCCCCACAACCTTCTTTTTAAAACTATAACATCAGTTTCCAATGGGCTTCAAGGAACAATTCAAGGCATAGATTTATCACTTTTGAAGCCCTCCATGAAGCCTCATTGAAATACATCAGATGCACCTTGCCCGAACTGAACCTGCCTGTCTGATTGAGTCACTGAGAGAGGCCCAGTTGAGAACCTCCCTTTTTTGCAAGACATATGGAATGCCAATAAAACAGGCATTCTCTAGGCCAGTGTTTCCCAACCTTGGCCACTTGAAGGTATCTGGACTTCAACTCCCAGAATTCTCCAGGCAGCATTCGCTGGCTGGGGAATTCTGGGAGTTGAAGTCCAAATATCTCCAAGTGGCCAAGGTTGGGAAACACTGATCTAGGCAGTCCTATTTTATGGAATTCTCTCCCCTTGGCTTGGAGGCTTAGGTGGCCAAAGCTATTCTGGGATGCAAATTGGGACAATCAGTCTTTGGCCAAAGTTCGACAGCATTAAGGAATTGGAAAGGAATATGAGTTAGTTAGATTTGTTGTGTATTTATATAACGTTTTTCTGTTGTCCAAAAGCCAGAATAGGATTAAATTTAAGTTTTTACTACTACTACTACCAGTGTTCCCTCTAATTTTTTGGGGTGGGTGGGCGGAAAAGTATAGTGTCTGAGCGGCAGTCCCTTCGGGATTGGGCGGCACAGAAATATTAAATAAATAAATAAACAAACAAACAAACAAACAAACAAAAAACCCACCCTGTTTTGCCTCAGAGAATTTCAAAATAAAATACTGTACTGTGTGTCTATTACAGTGAGCTCATAATAGGGCATCTCTATCAATATCAAAATGCCACTTAAATAGTTGAACTAGTTTCAAACTAGATTTTGATTTTTTTTCTCTCTCTTCCTTACTCCCATTCTTTTTCTTTCTCTTTTCCTTCCTCTATTTTTTCTATCTGTTTCTCTCTCTTCCTCTCTCTCTCCTTCCCTCTCACTCTTTCCCTCTCGGCTTCTGGGCAGGTTTGAAAAACTCTGAGTTGATGATGATTTTTAAGTGAGCGATTGCTCACTGCTCAGCTTAGAGGGAACTATGACTACTACTACTGCTGCTACTACTACTACTACTACTACTTATACATCATGCAGTCCTTGGTGCTTGGGAAGCGCCTGATTGGTGATGAAATACGAAATCCAGCATAGTGATCTCATTTGCTGAGTTGTATTGACTAATAATAATAATAATAATAATAATAATAATAATAATAAATTATTATTATTATTATTATTATTATTATTATTATTATTAACACCTATAATTTTTTCTAGCCTTTGCCTTTGGGGGAGGCTACATTCATATATTATGAGAAGGCAACAACCTCCCAGTAGGTCTCCTACGTGACATTCTATTGCTGTTGCTGGGTGAATTGTTGTTGTGCCATAGAATGTTCATCACCATTTTATCTCTTTGTGATGCATTTGTGCCGTCAGTTAGTGATGTGAAATGTGAAACCGAAGCAGTTTCATTTTAATAGTGGCAAATGAACAAAGAAGAACCAGAGGATATATATCACATTTCTGAAGATAAAAGAAGCAACGCATAATGAAAAAAAAATAAAATTATTAAGGCTTGGTCTTAACTCATTAAATTAAATTAAAGTAATAGTCCCTAAGAATGTGCATGAATGAATGTGTATCATGAGCTAATTCCACCTTATTGTAATGCTGCATTGACAGAATCTTGTAAAGCAGGGGTGGGCTACTTCCCGGATGGGGGGTGGATGGAGTGGGGTAGCGAAAATGGAGCTCCACCCCAGAGCACCCAATTTGCACTGAAAGATGTTGAAAGACAATGCAGGTGCATAAGCCACGCCCACAGTGCGGTAGTAAACATTTTGGTAGCCCTTCACTACTTGTAAGCATGAAAATACAATTCTCCTCCCCACCCCGATCTCTTTTATTGACAGAAAGTAGGGAGAGGTTGAAAAATACTGAGGCTGGAGTCAGTTTAAAGCAAAGTTTATTCACCGCATAGCAGAAACAGAGTTGCTATACGAAATGTATCCAGGCGCCAACTGCTACAGTAATGGCTTTCCCGGCTTTTTATACATTGTTTCTTCCCGCTCAAAATAACTGACGCGCATTTGAATTTCCCGGGGAATTTTAAACCAATCACCATTTAACAGTCTGTGACTCAACTATTTACATAAGCTAATGAATATTCAGCAGAGGTTTTTTTCTGAATCTATTGCCCAGCCCACTAACGGAATAACAGAGTTCGAAGGGACCCCAGAGATCTTCTAGCCGCAGGGGTGTCAAATGGGGAGCCCATGGGTCAGATGTGTCACGCACAGGCCACAACCCACCTCAGCTCCGCAAAGGGGAAAAACATCACAAAATGTTTTGTGACAGCAACGCGACACAGCGAGTTTGACATCCGTGTTGTAGTCCAATTGCCTGCTCAACCAGGAAAACCTCTATCCCTGGTGGTGAACCTATGCCACAGGTGGCACGCAGGGCCATATTGGAGGGCCCATGAAGCGTTGCCCTAGGTCAGCTCCAGCAGGCATGGGTGTGCTAGCTAGCTGATTTTTAGCCTTAGGGAAGGCCGTTTTACCCTCTGGGAAGCTTCCTGAAGCCCTGGAGTCCGAAAATCTGTCCAACAAGCAAACCAGATGTTTGGAAAATGGATTTCCAGTTTGCCTGTTGGGCTGTTTTTTGCACTCTAGAGCAGTGTTTCCCAACCTTGGCCACTTGAAGGTATTTGGACTTCAACTCCCAGAATTCCCCAGCCAGCGAATGGGAGTTGAAGTCCAGATATCTTCAAGTGGCCAAGGTTGGGAAACACTGCTCTAGAGGCTTTAGGAAGTTACTCTGAAGGCTCCGGAGTGCAAAAAACAGCCCAACAGGCAAACCAGAAGTTGTTTTTTCCAAACTTCCAGTTTGCCTGTTTGGCCATTTTTTTCACCGTCTCAGGCTTCAGTGAGGCCTGTGCGCATATGTGGGAATGTGGAGAGGGATTGTGCGCATGTGCAGAGGCACATGGAGGTGCACATGTGTGTGGGAGGGAATTGATATGGGTACATGCTAGTACATGTGCACACACCCTTTTGGCATACGGACCAAAAAAGGTTCGCCATCACTGTCAGACAAATTGTTGTCCAATGTCTTCTTAAAAACCTCCAGTACTGGAGTACTCACAATTTCTAGAGGCAAGTCATTCCACTGATTAATTGTTCAATTCAGATGTGAACTATTAACTCTTTTATGTGATGATTTTCTCTCTCTTCCTGGTGTCCTAAGATCTTTCTTATATAGTGATACCTCGTCTTACGAACTTAATTGGCACCCTTTTTTGTGCTGCTGGGATTCCCCTGCAGCATCGCAAAAACACGGAAGGGGTTTCCCATGGAGGGGAGCCTCAGGGAAATCCCAGCAGCACAAAAACAGGTGCTTTGCTAGCAACAGAAGTCCGGAGGTGGGGTTTCCCAGCGAGGGGAGCTTCAGCAAAATCGCAGCATCACAAAAACACGGAAGTCCGGAGGTGGGGTTTCGAGGATTTCCGTGTTTTTGCGATGCTGCAATTTCGCTGAGGCTCCCCTCACTGGGAAACCCCACCTCTGGACTTCCATTGCCAGCGAAGCGCCTGTTTTTGTTTCGTCTTACAAACTTTTCACCTTACAAACCTTGTCCTGGAACCAATTAAGTTCATAAGACGAGGTATCACTGTATAAGAAAGATCTTAGGACACCGGGCAGAGAGAGAAAGTCCAGAGGCGGAGCATCCCAGTGGCGGCGGCTTGGGTTTGTAAGGTGAAAATAGTTTGGAAGAAGAGGGGGAAAAAAATCTTACACCCCGGATTTGTATCTCAAAAAGTTTGTATGACGAGGGGTTTGTAAGGCGAGGTATCACTATATTTCATTACAATTATGGAGATTAGTGAAAATGCATAAAGAGTATGTAATATTTATTTATTATTATTTATGAATTGCATTTATATTGCGCCCTTCTCCGTGGATTCAGTGTTTTCAATATTTTTAGTATTCAGTATTCTCAATATTTTTAGTATCAAATGGGTACACTTTGAGGAAGGGAACAGGACATGGAAAAATGATATTTGTAGTTTACTTATTCTATGTGGTAGAGTAACCACTATATGGTTGTGGGTGACAGTCAGTTCCTTTGAGAGAATCTTGTTCAGGAATTGTGCATGCTTTCAACCTATTTCTACTCTGGCTTGGACAGTTGATCCCCTCTTCCCCTCGGACATTGGAAGGCAGTTGCAATATAAATATACTCAAATGGAATGCAAAATAGAAAAGTAGAAAAAAAATCAAACCTGGAACATGAATATTTTTTATTTATGTGTCATTTTCGTTATATAAGAAGTCCCTGAGAATATTAAGGGATGGTTATTTTGGATATGAATACATATGTTGGATTAGAACTGTTTTATACTTTAATTATACCAAATAGTAGGGCAGAAACAGTCAGGAAGATAGGAACCCAGCTATAATACTTCGTAAATTAGGGTGTATGTCTACAGGTGACCAATAAACCCAACTACTTAATCTTCTTATTCATTTAGTAACGCTACATCCTGCATTTTTCCCCCTTGGAACTCATGACAATGTACTTATTATCCTGTGTTCCAATTTTACCTCAACAATAACAATCCTGCGAGGTAGGCAGGGGTATGAGACAGAATTTGCTTGGGAAAAAAAATCATCCCATGATTTTCCATGGTTGTATGGGCTTGAATCTGTGTGCCTCCAGCCATCTGAACGAATCACATTGCGCCACGGCTTTGCTAACAAACCACAATTAAGTACATCAAAGGTTGCTCCTAACACAAAGCAGGATAAAGCAGCTGGAGTTTTGCAACCAAATGACTTGTGGAATGAACAGCTAAGGCAGAGGTCTTCAAACTTGGCAACTTTAAGACTTGTGGACTTCAACTCCCAGATGGAGGAAAAGCCAAGTCTGCTTTAACTCCCAAAGACCAATGGTGGTGTTCTTGTGCTGCAATCCATGTTGCTTTCCTTAACAGCAGAATATAGTTTGTCATTGCTTTTTTCAGCCTTTTTAAACATTTTCCAATCTAGCCAAGATTGCTGGGATCCAGACATCCAAGGGATCTGATGTGTTTAACTAGCTGGCTGGAGAATTCTTGGAGTTGAAGTCCACAAGTCTTAAAATTGCCAAGTTTGGGGACCCCTGAGCTAAAGATGACCTCGGCTAATTTTTAAAAAGTTAAGCACATCAGATCCCATGGATGTCTGGATCCCGCCTTCTGCCGCACGAATCCCAGCAACTGGTTAGGTCCCACAGAGTTGGCCTTCTCCGGGTCCAGTCGACTAAACAATGTCGTCTGGCAGGACCCAGGGGAAGAGCCTTCTCTGTGGTGGCTCCGAACCTCTGGAACCAGCTCCCCCCAGAGATTAGGATTGCCCCCACCCTCCTTGCCTTTCGTAAACTCCTTAAAACCCACCTCTGCCGTCAGGCATGGGGGAATTGAAACATCTCCCCCTTGCCCATGTTGTTTTGGTGTATGATTGATTGTGTGCTTGTTTTGTATATATATATTGGGGTTGCTTTTATGAATTTTTTAACCTAAAACTGTAATTTACATTGCTAAATATTAGATTTGTTACTATGTACTGTTTTTGCCATTGTTGTGAGCCGCCCCGAGTCTACGGAGAGGGGCGGCATATAAATCCAATAAATCTAATTTAATCTAATCTAATCCTGTACTTCGAGCACAGCTCTTTGGCTCAGTTTGGAGCCCTAACCATGCTGTACAGCCCTGGGAGGTCTTCTGAGTAATACCTTGATATGGTCAGACAGTTATAAAGGGAGTGTTGAATAACTTGCCCGTTAAAGGCTGCAATACTGGGTAGACTCCCATTAGCTTTTGGGAAGGGTGGTCCATATTTTGTGGTGTTCTTGTGCTGAGTTCAGTGGGAGTCTGTGTGCAAAAAAGTGATGAGTCCCATCCTGCCTCCTCTGTCTCCCTCTCTCTCTGTCTCTATCTCTCCCTCTCTCCCTCAATTTTTGGGCGGCCATTCCACTGATTCATTGTTCTCTCTATAGAGAAATGTCATCTTGCTACCAGGTTGGACCTATCTTTCATCAGCTTCCTGTCAGGCGCAAAAGACCAGGATTAGACATGAAGTTCCAATTAAAATGATTTATTACCACTCGTGCTTATGCACAGGAATCTACTCAACTAACTGTTAGTGCTATTCTAGATAGTAGATAAGGAACCATGGAATTTAAAAGGGGTTGGACTTAGTCTCTTTGTGGCTACGTAGAGACTCTAGGATGATTCCTGTTTTGACTCTGCTCGCATGTTTTGCCATCTCTTCTCCTACACTTCCACCCATTAGTTTTGCCTCTACCTTCAGGGGACACATTTGTTTGCTTTGGAGAATAAATCCACCCTGTCTCCTTTGTAACAGCCCTTCAAGTACCATAAGATAGTTATCATGTCACCCCCCCCCCAAACCTTCTTTTAATTAGGCCAGTCATTATGTACGGTAATTCTCTTAAACGTTCATTGTATGATTTAGCCCCCAGACCCCTTATCCTCTTTGTTGTTCTTCTCTGTGATCTTTCTAAAACTGGATGCACTATACCAAGTGTGATCTCAGTTGTGCAGTATAAAGCACTTCTCTCCCCCCCACTCTCTCTCTATATGATCTATATCTATATCTATGTATCACATGTTTTTGCTGAATTTTTAAAATTAAGGGAGACTAGGATAGCGCTATTTTGGCCTTGTTCTGGCCTCATCAGCTAGCCATATTCTTGCTGGGATTTGATCCTGGGGCCTCTGCCTTGTAAGGCAGAGAATTAACCTCTAGGCCACCAGATCTGATCCCTTTAGCTTTGTACCAGGGAGGGGCTATATGTTTTTTTCTGTTGGATCACCCTGGTATATTGAAGGAATGTCACAGCTTCTTTTTGCCTCTAGGCCCAACTCAGAGCCATTTTAAGGCAGTTAATTTATTCATAGCCAACAAACTATGTTCTGTATGTATCTGTATCTATATCTATATCTATACCTATACCTATATCTATACCTATATATCTATATCTATATATCTATATCCATATTTATATCTATATCCCTACCCATATCCATATCTATAAGACCCTGTCTTATATTTTTTTGAACCCTGAAATAAGTATTTGGCCTTATTGCAATGCATTCAAAAGCCCAATTGGACTTATCAGGGGATGTCTTATTTTTTGGGAAACAGTACCATCTATCATCTATCAATCTATCACACACTGACAATGTTAGCAGGAAAGCTAATGAATTTTTTTTAAAGTTCTGGAGATTGTGATGTATGTTTCTTTTATATATATTTATAAAACATGTGTAACATAATGAAAATATGACAAAAAAACCATATACTGTATATATATAAATCACATGCACACACACACACACACACACACACACACACACACACACACACATATATACACAGTGATCCCTCCTTTTTTGGTGGGGATTGCGTTCCAAGATCACCCGTGAAAAACGAATTTCCATGAAGTAGAGGAAAGATATTTTTTAATGTATTTAACAAGTATTTGGACTTTTAAAACCCACCCTTCACATTAAACACTCATTCTATAATGTTTCTCAGCTGGAACTACATGTGATATCCTACCAGTTTCTTTAATAGAGTACAGTAGTAGTGTAGAAGAATTTTATGAATTTTTAATGGATTTAAAATTTTCAATGGATTTAATGGATTTAAGCCCCCTTTCAAAACCCGTGAAGTAGCGAATCCACAAAAGATGAACCGTGAAGTAGCGAGGGATTACTGTATATATAAAACATATGTATGTATGTTATGTATGCATATATGTACCGATATACATCACTTCTCACTTCTTGATGCTATCCCTGTGTTGCTATCCCTACGACTGCATTGGCCCTTTTGGCAGCTGCAATACATTGCTGGCTCAGTATTAGACTAGGGCAGAGACTGAGATTTTTTATGTATATATCTCCATTTTATTATTATAAATAACTTAAGATGGAGAACATATTTAATAGTCCTCCTATTTTCCCAACAATAACAACCCTGAGAAGATGGTTGGGTTGACAGATAATGACTGACCCAAAGTGACCCAGTCAGCTTCCATGCCTAAGGCAAGACTAGAACTTGCCGTCTCATGGTTTCTAGCATCGTGCCTTAACCACTAGACCAAACTGGCTCATAAACTGCATTAAGCTATAACGTGGATACATGGATAGATGTGGGTATTTATTTATGCATTTAATCATTCATTACCTGACCTTTTAGGCCACTCTAATCCAGTGATGGCGAACCTATGGCACGGATGACACAGATGGCACGCGGAGCCATATCTGCTGGCACGCAAGCTGTTGTCCTAGCTCAGCTCCAACATGCATGTGTGTGCCGGCCAGGTGGTTTTTGGCTTGCAAAGAGGCTCTGGGAGGGCATTTTTGGCTTCTAAAGAGCCTCCAAGCGGGGAGAGGATAGGGGAGGGCGATTTTATCCTTCCTCCGCTCCAGGGAAGCCTTTAGAGCTTGGGGAGGGTGAAACACGAGCCTACAGGGCCCACCAGAAGTTGGGAAACAGGAATTTCCAGCCTCCAGAGAGGGGAGGGGAAGCAGTTTTCGCCCTCCCCAGGCATTGAATTATGGGTGTGGGCCCTCACGCATGTGCGATAGCATGCGCGCATGCTCTTTCAGCACCCGAGGAAAAAAAAGTTTGCCATGCGGCAGCAAGATTCGGCTACTGCACTTGCTAGTGGGTGATGGAGTTGCACACACAGCTCGATTTCCGCTGGTGGAACTTCCCCAACCCACCTCCCAACTTGCCCACCCCTGATCTTATCCATATTTTGCTTTCTTTGACTAGTTCTTTGCAATTTTTTTTCTCTGTATGCACATCATAGAATCGCGCTTTCTCATCCTCATTTTACAATCATTATTTTTACATGAATTTTTACCTATAGCCATGCTTTCACTTCATTTCACTAAGCATCTTTTCATACTTCCCATTAGCATAGTTGCACAAATTTCTGCAGCATAATTATGCCCAGTTTTTTCCAAGAAGCTTCCATATCCTCTTTCCTCATAGCTATTTTCTAGCCATTCTGCTGGGAGATTAATCTCTTATTTATTGCTTCCCCAACCCACCTCCCCACTTGCTCTTTCTGTAATGCTCTATTTTCCTTCATTTCTTCCCTCTTCTTCCTTGCCCACTTTCCCCCAAATTTGGTTTTGATGCTATCAACTATTTTTAAAAGAAATATTTAGAACCTCTCTTCACTCTTTATTTCCTTCGCAAATTTGGTCATTCTTTCAATGCAAGTAGTCATGCTTTCAAATTTGGATTCTTTCCTTTCCCCTTTTATAGTAAATAGGCTCATCCTTAAACCTCATGTTTAAAACTGGCACCTTTCTAATCAGATATTCACCAAAGAATCCCAGTTCTTACACTTATTCTGAAGGGCTAATTACTTTATTTTCTCATCTCCTTGAACATATCAGTTCATGTCACTAGCAGAATAACTTCGGACAGAATGTTTATACAAAATGTTACACAATTTCCCCCAAATTTGTTTCTGAGTTCTTCCATCATCATAATCATCATCATCATTATCTACTGAAGTGTAACATATAGACGGGCTACAAGACGGGCTACAAGAATGGTGGAAGGTCTTAAGCATAAAACGTATCAGGAAAGACTTAATGAACTCAATCTGTATAGTCTGAAGGACAGAAGGAAAAGGGGGGACATGATCGAAACATTTAAATATGTAAAAGGGTTAAATAAGGTCCAGGAGGGAAGTGTTTTTAATAGGAAAGTGAACACAAGAACAAGGGGACACAATCTGAAGTTAGTTGGGGGAAAGATCAAAAGCAACATGAGGAAATATTATTTCACTGAAAGAGTAGTAGATCCTTGGAACAAACTTCCAGCAGACGTGGTTGGTAAATCCACAGTAACTGAATTTAAACCTGCCTGGGATAAACATAGATCCATCCTAAGATAAAATACAGGAAATAGTATAAGGGCAGACTAGATGGACCATGAGGTCTTTTTCTGCCGTCAATCTTCTATGTTTCTCTCCCTCCCTCCCTCCCTCCCTCCCTCCCTCCCTCCCTCCCTCCATTCCATATGGCTTTAAGATCAGGCTTTAAAGATTAGGCTTTAAAAAATAGGAAGGAAATAAAAATGCTACTCCTAGGAAGCCATTGGAATAGTTTTCTTTTTGATGGACTTGTAAAAGCGCTTGATAAAGTTTTGAAGAAATTTAAGGCAAGCTTCAATAATAATCTGAATGACTTATAGAGCAAGATTTTTTTAATGCAAATATAATTCTAAATTGTCTATGGAGATTCTTAGTCATCCAGGTCATGATTGTCCTAAAGGTGCTTTTTCACATTTGAAAAAACACCTTTGTGCACATATTCATGGGATGTACTTCACATTCTGGACCTGAAGAAGGACTCAAAGAATTTGGACCTGGTTCAGAGATGGACAAAAGAGTTTGATAGGAAGCTAGAAATGAAGCAGCTGGGTATACTTTGGTCTTGAGAAAAGATTAAGGCATAGATCCTAACTGGCTGTGAAAGCTTTGGCTAAGTTCTTCAGAGAAATCCAGAATTGTTTTCAAATTGTAATGTTTCATATAACAGAAGCAGAAAGTGATTAAATGTATGATAAAAAAGATAATCATATTAACTATGTTTAATATTAATTAAATATTTAATATGAATGGTTTCATTAAACATAATCCAAATTAAATTAAACAAAATTTAACTTTTGTCCTTGTATCATAAGCAAAACTTTCAAACTCTAAATGTCTATGGTCCAGAAAAAGTTGTGTACCCTTGACTTAACTGGAAGAATTGCCTAGTCTGCTGTACTTGCTTCTGTAATGGTTTTTCTTCCTTAGTTGGTCTGTCTATCTATCTATCTATCTATCTATCTATCTATCTATCTATCTATCTATCTATCTATCCATCCATTTATTTATTTATTTAATCCAATACATAATACACATTGAAGTGAATAAATATGTAGTAATATAAATAAAGAAAAGAATAGAAGAAAAGATATAAAAGTATAGGTGAACATATTTGAAAGGAAGAAAAGATAAATGAGATAAGGAGAGACAATTGGACAGGGGACGGAAGGCACACTGGTGCACTTATGCACGCCCCTTACTGACCTCTAAGGAACCTGGAGAGGTCAATCGTGGATAGTCTAAGGGAAAAATGTTGGGGGTTGACACTACTGAGTCAGGTAATGAGTTCCACGCTTTGACAACTCGGTTGCTGAAGTCATATTTTTTACAGTCAAGTTTGGAGCGGTTAATATTAAGTTTGAATCTGTTGCGTGCTCTTGTGTTGTTGCGATTGAAGCTGAAGTAGTCATTGACAGGTAGAACGTTGAGCATATGATCTTGTGGGCAATACTTAGATCGTGTTTTAGGCATCGTAGTTTTTAGGTAAACAAGAAGCAGAAGCAGGAGTATTGTATCAATCATATCTTTACTCAGTGATGGGCTCGTACGGGTATGGTTAGGTACGCAGAACTGGTAGAAACTTTTTGATTTTTTTTTTCTTTTTCCCCCTTCTGGGCTCTGGGTATGTTTTTTCCTATCACAGTAAATGAGGTTGAATGTGTATAATTTTAGAAGAGCTGTTCGTGTGTGTATGTGTGTACATACACATACAGTTTATATAGTATGTATTGTATATTTTTGTATGCCTGTGTGTAATATGTATGTACACATATGGCATATATACATAGAATTAAATAGTATATTTGGGATGTTCAGTAATAGTAAATAGGGAAATTGTATTTCTTTGAGGCGAGAAGAGGCCCAGCAGCCTAACCCGAACCCTGGATGTGAGTGACGTCGTTGGCCACCTTTGAGCCCGTCACATGACCATTAAGCCACCTGGTCACATGATCTTGAAGCCATTCCCACCTGGTCGCATGGCAGGCAATCCACACCTACAAAATACCCTAGCGTGGTAGTAAATTTTTTTTGCAGCCCTTCACTGTCTTTACTATAAGGTTATCTTAAACATAATCTTCTAGGACTGTATTCCCTGCCCCCTTTTTCTTTAGGGTCTGAAAAACTAGGAAGAATCTCTTCTAAAATACTTCCTGTTTTTTTCTCCCCTAGTTGAGGACTGAGATCCCTCTGATCATACTGTTCAGTCAGTTGCAGATTCTCCTCCTAAATCCCAAGTTGCTAGAAGTTCAGGTTCAAATCCTGGTAAGGGTATGGCTAGCTGATGAGAGCAAAAATAGCTTCAAATAGATCTCCCTTCCTTTATCAGCAAATATGTTACACAAGTTGGGCAGCATATACATGATTGTTATTATTATCCTATCAACTCATACTTCATCCTTGAAGCATGGTTCTTTGCATAGGGTGCACAATAATGTCCTTGTTATGTGGATGAAAGAGATAAGAGTTAAAAACACTTGGGCCAATTAAGGACTTTAAAAATGCTTGATCATTTTAATTACAAAGAAGCAGCTGGGTTTCCTAGCTTCCAGGCTGAATCATATTCAATAATTGCTAAAATTTCCTTCTTACCTGAGTCATGTTTCAGAGTCAATATTTTGGAATGCCCTTGTGACATTGGTCTTTCTAGTCTGTTTGTCCAATTTTGTTTAGTCCTACCTAAGGAAAGAAATTACGTTTCCTTTCCAGACAAACTCAAAGTTTTCAGGACAGATGATGATTTGGGTTTCAGAACTCATGTTCTCACCGAGATGTTATCACCGAGCCTCTGAAGGAAAGAGGTTTACTGTATTTGGAACAACAATATCTTAGTTTATTGTATTTGGAACAAAGTAGCATAATTTAACAGAATCAGAGAATGTAAGGATTGTAAAGAGATCTTGGAGAACATCTAAATCAGCCCTAGTAGAATCCATTGCTGCAGCATCCTGACATACTGTATGGCTACCAACCTCTGTATAAACATTTCCAGTAAAAGTAAGTCTCTTCCCAAGGCAGTTTGCTTCATTATAGGACAGCTCTTACTTCCTCTTAGGGCATTTCTCCTGATGTCCTAACAAAATCTATTTTTTTGTAACCTAGGTTCATTATATTGTGACCAGTCCTCTTTTATTTAGAAGACCTCTGAGCAATTCAATTCAACCTTCTACAGGAGTTGTCTTTTAGATACTGGATGAGAGCTTCCAGGTAGCCCTGCGATTTTCTCTTCAGATGAAAAATATCCAATACCTGCATTCATTCTGCCAGGGTAACAATTTGCCTTTGTATCCTCTACCACCCCTTCCAACTTAATATCTTTAAAATAAATTCATATGGTAATTTCTTTTATAGATTATTTTTCCTGATAAGCACCAACAATCATATTTCCCCAGAGATTAATAACCTCTCTCTTTCTCCCCCCAACATTCTCTTCCTTATTTTCTTCCATTCTGTGCAAAGTCATTTCTACTCACTACTACTGTTGTCAGATCTGTTTATTTACTTATATATTCAGTTTTTATGCCACCCACTCCAGCCTCTAACTGAGCAACTCATAATGATAAGACTAATATACAAATGACAAAATAACAACAATGAAAACAACAACAACGAAAACAACAACCAGAACAAGTTTTAAAATAATTACACTACGAAATGGTTCTTGTTTAGGTTTCTTAGTTTCAGTATCTCCACATTCAGGATTCTCCTCTGTTTTCTCTTTCTAAACATGGGTAAGATCTTGTAATTTTAGCAGCTGGCTTCCCAGCTGTGATGGTTGAAGCTACAATACTTTTGTTCTCTTTTTCATATCCTTGTTTTGTAGTAGTCTGATCAGCCATCTCTGTGCACATTCTACTTTCTTTGCTGCTTCGAGTCTGCGGAGAGGGGCGGCATACAAATCTAATAAATTATTATAATTATTATTATTCTGCCACAGCTTTTTATTAGCTTTGTTCCTCCAAGAATCCTATCTAGAGCTTCAACTATGTCCACCCCGGCTTGCCCTACTCCTCTCCATAATATAACTTTATCCCAGCTACAGTCCTTGTGTTCAAATGAGCAACAGTTTTTTTAGCCCAGTGGTTCTCAACCTTTCTAATGTCGCGACCCCTAAATACAGTTCTTCATGTTGTGGTGACTCCCATCCATAAGTCTAGCGCCAATTCTCCCAATAGAGCTTTAAGTTCATTGGCAAGAAGGTCAGAGAGGCACTGTAAACGCCTGATTGGTCGGATTGTAAAAATATGTTCCCAGGCACCAGAATAACACCATGAGAAATTTGTCTTTTCCCATGGTCTTAGACGATTCCTGTGAAATGGTCGTTCAACCCCCCAAAGGGATCCCAACCCCCAGGTTGAGAACCATTGTTTGTGGTTTCATTTGTTATGTGGTAAGGAAAAAAAATCTATTACATCCCTTCCTATAATAAATGGTAAAAACTGATGTTCCAACAGGTTTTGTTGGGAAAAAGACATGAGTCATTATTGATTAGCCCTTTGGCCATATCAAAGTGCAAAGTTCCAGAAATAAATTATTACTAAAATTTGATAAAAGCAATTTTAAATATAATTTGATAAAATACAATTTAAAATGAAATTGGAATGAAATGCGATTTAAAATTAAGTTAGAATAAAATATAGTCTAAAATGACTGTATAATTAAAAATAAAATCAATCCAACTTTGTTAATTCTATCCTGCACATTGTTTAATCTAATCTAAATCATTTACTTATTCTATGATTTAAAAAAAAAACTTGTATCAATTGTATACTCAATTTTAGGTAAGACTTTTCTTTTTGTGGATGTAAGGATCTGAAGAAATGTTTAACGACAGCATGTGAAGTGTTGGGTGATTGTTTTTTTTAAAATAAAATCATTATAGCTGTCAGCCAGATATGTTTAAATTGCATTTGGGGAAAGTTTTGTCTTTTGTAGCTCTCAAAAGGGTGTGGAGATTTTCCCAAGGCAAATGTACGATAAAGACTTTAGGAATCAAAGTTTGTTTTCATTGAACCATAAATTACAACACATCCCTTTAATTATTTTTTAATCACTTAAATTCATCTCAATCCTCACCTTTTTGAAAAAGCAATAATAATACCCACAACTTGTTTCATTCCCTTAAAATTTGTACTAATTGCTGTTTTTGAGTTTCTATCATTTTGTGGTTCCTTTTTTAATAGTTCTTTTTAAAGTTAATAACAGTCGGATGCCTTTCACACCGTTTCCTTCTATTGAATATTCTGCCACTCACATTTCTTTTTTTAGGCTATTTATTCACCCTCCAAAATGTAGCAGTTGTTTTTCTTTGAGGTTTTATTCTTTCAGGCATCCAAATACAGGACAAACGTGTCTCATCAGTCTAGTTTTTCTACCATATCCCCATGATATTGCTTTCATCTCATCTACATCTGAGGCAGCCTTAAATTGTCTTTAACTATTCTAGTGTTAAAGGCATGTTTTCCCTTGAAGCGCACAACCACTGGAAATTTCAAAGTATTGTGTGCTGCCCATGCCATTAGCAGCACAATTCCAGGTGATGATGATGATGGTGATGACAACAACAACAACAACAGCAGCAACAGAGTTGGAAGGGACCTTGGAGGTCTTCTAGTCCAACCCCTTGCTTAGGCAGGAAACCCTACACTACTTCTGACAGATGGTTATCCAACATCTGCTTAAAAACCTCCAGTGTTGGGGCATCCACAGCTTCTGGAGGCATGCTGTTCCACTGATCAAACATTCTCACTGTCAGGAAATTTTCCTTAGTTCTAAGTTACTTCTCTCCTTATTTAGTTTCCACCCATTGCTTCTTGTCCTGCCCTCAGGTACTTTGGAGACTAGGTTGACTCCTTCTTTATGGCAACCCCTGAGATATTGAGACACTGCTATCATGTCTCCCCTGGTCCTTCTTTTCATTAAACTAGCCATGCCCAGTTCCTGCAATCGTTCTTCATATGTTTTAGCCTCTAGTCCCCTAATCATCTTTGTCGCTCTTCTCTGCAGTTTTTCTAGAGTCTCAATATCCTTTTTGCATTGTGGCAACCAAAACTGATGATCAGACTTCTGCAGATAATTAGGGAACATAGTGTAACACTCTCTCCAGTTAGTCTCTGTTCTGTCAATCTCTACAGATTAAATTTTGACAGATTGTTAAACTCTGTCATGAGAAAGGGACTTTGGAAGAAAGCAAAGAAAAATGCAAGAACTTTTAATGCAAGCAATGGACATTTTAACCTTCCAGAGGAGTTGATAATTATTTTACTTTCAACCATGAAAACTAAGTTCCAGCTACAATCTAAGAAGACAGAGGAAAAATGGTAAGCAGAGAAAAAGTAAAATATAAATCATTTCTTTCCTGACATCTTTCCCTCAGATTGTGTTATTACAAAGCAAAAGTTTTGAACATGTATTGCAGGTGCCGCTGAGCTAAAGTGGAGGCTTTGCCCTGTGTTGCAAAACCAGCCTGAAAGGATGATACAGATCTTGCCACATCTATCAGCCATCCTCACTTTGATGCTCAGTAATTGCTTGAAAAGGAAAAGAGAGTGAGGAATTAAGAGGTGGAAAATGAACTCTGGAGAGCAGCAGAGAACAGTGGCCAAAGAAAGAAAGAAAGAAAGAAAGAAAGAAAGAAAGAAAGAAAGAAAGAAAGAAAGAAAGAAAGAAGCTGTTGACCTTGAGCAGGCTATAAACCTGTCCACGTAGCCTGGCAGTGCGTAGCCGTCTGTGACGAGAACTTTCAAGTTTCTAGTTTCAAGTTTTATTGGATTTATATGCCGCCCCTCTCCGAAAACTCGAGGCGGCTAACAGCAATCATAGACAATATACAATAATAATCCAATACTAAAAGCAAATTAAAACCCCTTAATATAGAAAACCAAACACACATACAAACATACCATGCATACCATTGTAACGGCCTAGGGGGAAAGGGAATCTTAATTCCCCCATGCCTGGCGGCAGAGGTGGGTTTTAAGTAGCTTACAAAAGGCAAGGAGGGTGGGGGCAGTTCTAATCTCTGGGGGGAGTTGGTTCCAGAGGGCCGGGGCCGCCACAGAGAAGGCTCTTCCCCTGGGTTTCCCCATCCCATTTCTATGAGAGCTGAGGCAATGTGGAGGCTGACACCATAGGTCAGAAGAGGAGTGAATATAATCTGTAAGCATCTAAAAGGATCAATACCTGGGTATAGTATATCTGTATGAACCTCAGTTAGGGTTTTCATTGCTGGGATATTTCCCAGCTATTCAAGCTATTTAGACCACATGCAATTTGAGCCAGTGCTTCCTGAAAGGGGTAGGGCATCCCCAGTGAAGGGCTGCCAAAATTTTTACTACTACACTGTGTGTCACGCTGAATATTGACAGCCCCAGAGACATTCAGTAATTAAATAGTTAACCGTGTGTGTTTCATTAAGATCCTCCTATTATGATGTAACATCCTGCCTTTTCTAACATCACATCCTCCTTCTTCACCCTCTTTGTTCACTCTCTACATACCTTTATAATGTGAAGACATGTTTTATTACTTTGTCCCTCACGACCATAGTTCCCTCTAAGCTGAGCAGTGAGCAATCGCTCACTTAAAAATCATCATCAACTCAGAGTTTTCCAAACCTGCCCAGAAGCCGAGAGGGAAATAGTGAGAGGGAAGGAGAGATAGAGGAAGAGAGGAAGAGAGAGAAACAGATAGAAAAAAGAGAGGAAGGAAAAGAGAAAGAAACAGAATGGGAGTAAGGAAGAGAGAAAGAAAATCAAAATCTAGTTTGAAACTAGCTCAACTATTTAAGTGGCATTTTGATATTGATAGAGTTGCCCTATTATGAGCTCACTGTTATAGACACACAGTACAGTATTTTATTTTGAAATTCTCTGAGGCAAAACGGTGGGTTTTTTATTTGTTTGTTTGTTTATTTGTTTATTTATTTAATATTTCTGTGCCGCCCAGTCCCTAAGGCACTGCCGCTCAGACACTATACTGTTCCGCCCACCCCCCCAAAAAATTAGAGGGAACACTGCTCGCGACATGTTTGTTTTGTACTTTTATAACAAAAAGAAATCAGAAGACAAATGAATGGGCTCTCTTCCATCACCTCCGCAGTGGGTTAATGTTCAAACGGACATTAATCACTCAAACCGTGACACTGTGGGCGTGACTTATGTAGGATGCCCTGCATTTTCTTTCAACTTTCAGTGCAAATTGGATACTCTGGGGTGGAATTCCATTTTTGCTACTCCACTGCGTTTCCCCCCCCCCCATTTGGGCAGCAGCCCACCCCGGGCATCCCTCACTAAATAGGAGAAGGAACCCAAATGGAAACATGGTCTGTGCTTGAATTATCATGGGAAAACATTTTGGTACCTGGCTTGAAGCCTGCACAACGTTTCAAAATGGCTTTGGATGGATGACTTTGCATGCATGGCCTTCCCCACGGATGTTGGGAAAATAGACAGATGTCATATCTCCATATGTGCAGTGTTGGTTATGACCTATCAAGCCCTACATGGCATGGGACCAGATGACCTATGGGGCCGCCTTCTGCCGCATGAATCCCAGCGTCCAGTTAGGTCCCACAGAGTCGGCCTTCTCCAGGTCCTGTCAACTAGACAATGTCACTTGGCGGGACCTAGGGGAAGGGCCTTCTCTGTGGAGGCCCCGGCCCTTTGGAATCAGCTCCCCCCAGAGATTCATATTGCTCCACCCTCCTCGCCTTTCGAAAGGGTCTAAAGACACACCTATGCTGCCAAGCTTGAGGTTATTAAATTCTGCCCCCTGGCCAATGAATGTAAAATGAGTTTGTATGAATGGATATGTGTGTATTTTAATAGGTTTCTTAGTTTTTAAATGTAACCTTTTAAAATGAAACTTTTAATTCAAATTAACTCTTGATGAATGCTATTTTTTTAATATGTTGTAAGCCGCCCTGAGTCCTCGGAGAGGGGCGACATATAAATCTAAATAATAATAATAATAATAATAATAATAATAATAATAATAATAATATGTCAATTGCAAAAGGCCGCTTTACTGGGATCGGCAAACATAATTCGCCACTACATCACACATTCCTAGGTGCTTGGGAAGCACCCGACTGGTGATGAAATACGAAATCCAGCATAGTGATCTTGTTTGCTGTGTTGTATTGACATAATAATAATAATAATAATAATAATAATAATAATAATAATAATATGGTCAATGGTAGCAGGATGTCAGCAGGAATAATTCCCACTGAATGCTACTTCAATGTATCGTAGATTGCATTGTATGATTCTTAGACTACAGTTCAGTGGATCTCAACCTTTCTAATGCCACGACCCCTTAATACAGTTCCTCGTATTGTGGTACCCCCAACCATAAATCTAACGCCAATTTTCCCAACAGAGCTTTAAGCTGATTGGGGGGAAGGTCAGAGGGACACCCCCACTGTAAACGCATGATTGGTCGAATTGTAAAAAATATGTTCCAAGGCGCCACAATAGAAGCTTTAGTTCCTAACACCATGGGAACTTTGTCTTTTCCAATGGTCTTATGTGACCCCTGTAAAATGATCATTTGACCCCCCCAAAGGGGCCCCGACCCCCAGGTTGAGAACCACTGAGTTTAATCCACCATAATGTATCAGAATGTGATTCTCTGCATTGCAATGGATTCAGTCAATTTGTGCTCCTATTTTCTTGTGTGTGTGTGTGTACATGTACCATTCTACCTGTTATCCTCAAAGACAATGCACACCCTCTTCAGAGATGACCAATGAAGCCATTTTTTTCTGCAGTTCAGTTCCAGAGAGGCAATCTGTAACTGTACCATCAAAACAGGAATGTGGCCGAGAGTTCTTTTAATTACCTAAACCCTAAAAGTGCTATGTCAGTAGAAGATTGCCAAAGGCTGAGAAGTCTATTGTGTAACAGTTTGGGCGTTGCACTCCAGCACATCAGTTCTGGCTGGCGGTTTTGCTTGATCATCTGATCTTTCAGGTGAGGATGAAGGTAGCATCCTTGCTCTCTTGGCACCATATGGATTCAGATTAGTGGTTCATGAAGCATTATGTCTTAGCATCATAGTACACATGCTGTGAGAAAATACAGTGGTAACTCTACTTACAAATTTAATTCGTTCCGTGACCAGGTTCTTAAGTAGAAAAGTTTGAAAAAAGAAGCAATTTTTCCCGTAGGAATCAATATAAAAGCAAATAATGTATGCGATTGGGGAAACCACAGGGAGGGTGGAGGCCCTGTTTCCTCCCAGGAGATTCCTAAAGAGGCCCCACGGAGACTTCTCCCCGCCTTTTCCTCCCTGTTTCCTCCCAGGAGATTCCTAAAGAGGCCCCACGGAGACTTCTCCCCGCCTTTTCCTCCCTGTTTCCTCCCAGGAGATTCCTAGAGAGGCCCCACAGAGGCTTCTCCCTGCCTTTTCCTCCCTGTTTCCTCCCAGGAGATTCCTAGAGAGGCCCCACAGAGGCTTCTCCCCGCCTTTTCCTCCCTGTTTCCTCCCAAGAGATTCCTAGAGAGGCCCCACAGAGGCTTCCCCCGCCTTTTCTGGCCCTGTTTCCTCCCAGGAGATTCCTAGAGAGGCCCCACAGAGGCTTCTCCCTGCCTTTTCCTCCCTGTTTCCTCCCAGGAGATTCCTAGAGAGGCCCCACGGAGACTTCTCCCTGCCTTTTCCAGTTACAGTTTTGGAAGCTCGGGTTTGTAAGTGGAAAATGGTTCTTGAGAAGAGGCAGAGGAAATATTGTCCCTCATTGATCAGGTCTGAAAGAAATATGTGTCTGTTTTGGTTCTACACTGCAAATGGCTCAGTGGTGAAATGCTACCGATACGCTCCGACTCGGCATATGGGTAGCAGCAGCTGATGGTATTTGGGAGAAGTGTGGCAGCAATAACTTGAGGTTCCTCCCACTTTCCTGGTGTTCTGTCTGGGTCCCCCCAGACGCCAACACCAACCAAAATGAGTATCCAGACACACTGGTAAAAAGCAAAGGCAGTTTATATACTGAAAAGCAAACACAGGTAACAAAAACTGTTCTTACAGACAGGAACACGATGAAGCTTCACAGAGGTTTCACGAAGGCCAGGCAATAAAACAGGATTCTTGCTGGCAAAAACAACACTGGAGATAATAAAACCCACATCTCCCCCAAGTCTTTCAGCCTTCTAGGCCACAAGCCAAGATCAGAGACGCCAAGAATCGAAGCAAGGTCACAGGACTCCCAGTTGATAACTCTCCACAAGACTGTAAGGGCGGGCCTGCCTTTTCAACCCTGCTGAGGGGAACCACACCCAAACCCAGCTGTTGCCAATTCAGGGATGGAAATATCTTTCTAATTGGCCCCTTCTTTGAGCTGCACATCTCTGCCTCATGTCTATTATAGCCTGTGCGTCTTCATCCAATGAATCCAGGCTACTAGCTGGGGAGAGGCCCCCCCCGGGGGTCTCAGGCTGCTCTCCCTCCTCCTCTTCCTGATGTTCCTCTCCCCCGTCTGCCTGGTCCTCCCCCTCCTGGTCACTGTCCTCCTCCTCTGGGCATGGATCCGGCAGAGCTCCAGCCGGTCCCTGAGGAGCCTCAGGCTGAATCACAACACCTGGACATCACCATTTCCTTGTTTTTACACTCTGCACATGTGCAGTGTATGAAAAAGGATGCTCGATGTGGGGATACATGCACAAAGCGTGTGCTTCCAAACCAGTAGGGAAAATAAGTAAATTTCACTGCTGGAATGGCTGTTCTTATTCCCATTATAATTGGGACACTGGTGGTGGAAACTTTGGGATTGTTTCCCCAAAACTGTGTCCCACATCTGCAAGTAGCTCAAGTATAAAATTGACTGTACTATATGCTGGAATTGCTGATCTCAAGTGACTGAGTTGCCAAGCTGACTAAGATGCAATTGTGCCCATGTCATTCACTAGCTTTTATATTGCATATCCGCCCACTACCACTTCTCTTTGTCCCATGTAGAATATGCATGATTTGCATTGCCCACCTGTATGCCTATTGAATAGCCAGAAAATATATATAATGCTCACACCTATGGTACATTTTGAAGTTAGAGTCATTGGCCAAAACTTTCACCAGACCAATTCTTGAATGCAGCTCATCTGTCTGAAACCCACGCTGCATTTTGGACATAAACACTTTAGAAAATGTCCAGAGATACTTTACTAGAAGAGCCCTCTACTCCTCCACTCGCAACAGAATACCTTATGCATCTAGACTTACAATCCTAGGTTTAGAAAGCTTAGAACTATGTCGCCTTAAATACGACCTAAGCATAGCCCATAAAATCATCTGCTGCAATGTCCTTCCTGTCAATGACTACTTCAGCTTCAACCGCAACAATACACGAGCACACAACAGATACAAACTTAAAGTAAACTGCTCTAAACTCGACTGCAGGAAATACGATTTTAGTAACTGAGTAGTTGATGCATGGAATTCATTATCAGACTCTGTAGTATCATCATCTAACCCCCAAAACGTAACCCTTAGACTATCTACTGTTGTCCATTCCTGATTCCTAAGAGGTCAGTAAGGGGCATGCATAAGTGCACCAGAGTGCCCATCCATCCCCTGTCCTAATGTTTCTCTTTTACTAGTACCATGTATATAAATATTATTATATCTCTGTATACCACCAATACATACTTCATAAAATAAGATAAAATAAAATAATAAAATAAATTAAAATAAAAAATAATAAAATAAAATAATAAATAAAATAAAATAAAATAAAAATAAAAATAAAATAAAATAAAATAAAATAAAATAAAATAAAATAAAATAATAAAATAAAATAAAATAAAATAAAATAAAATAAAATAAAATAATAATCTAGCCAAAATCCTCAGTAGGAAAAAATGTTTAAAACGTTTTATGTCATGAGCATAACTCGGCTACTCCTCCAAAGAGCTCTGCTAAGTGTAGGTCCTAACCAAATTGTATTCAAGCTTGGGATACAGCATGGAAGAATGGCTCATGCATTAGAAGAGTTCACAGTATAGAAACTTTCCTATAGGGAAACTGATGAATTTTGATTTTTCAATTGACATGTTGCCAAATTTGGGGAAAGCCTGGTTTTCTTTTAAAATTTCAAATTTAATAATTACTTTTTCTTCTGGGCCCTCTCCTTCTGTTTTGCAGCCATTAAGCCAGCCATTATATATCTCAACTATGCTTACTTGGTTGGGTTATTGTGAGGATAAGAGGAGGAAGAGTAAAAAAAAAAAAATCATAATAAAGACCCTTATTCAGTTGGAAAAAAGGCAGAATGTAAACAGTGTGATATAAATAAATACAGTGCATTAATTAGGATCCTTCTGTTGGGGACTGGATACATAGCCAAAAAGTTCATGGCTACAGGGAAATGGATATTCCTAAATGAGTATGTGACTGTAGACAGGATGTCATTTATGGTTATGATATTAAAGTCCTGAACTCATTCTATGTCATATATATCATACATGGCAACTCATTATTCTGCACATTTCTTTTTCATATACCTATGTGGGAGAGCCACCAGATAAACCCTACTAAAAATGATGGTTGCAGGTATCATAAATACTTCATTTGTCCTAGTATGACTTGTAGACAGTCTTGAGTGTTCCCAAGGAAAAGGCTCTTCCTGTATAAACGATGTGAAATGTGCAGTTGAATTTACCTAGGATCTGGGATGCTCTGATCCAGGGGTGGGTTACACTTACTTTCGCCATCGGTTCGCATCGCAACGTTTTGCGCATAGGTGCTTGCTTCCCTTTAATATATATATATATATATATATATATATATATATATATATATATATATATAATTTTTATTGATTTTTATAAAATGATTACATAAAACAAACATATAACAGTGCACAGTGCATGTGCCCATCACTTAACAAACAAAACACCCCCCTTCACCCCCACCACCCATTACAAGGGGTTCAAAATTTTTCTGGTTTGTTTGTCTGTATTTCTTTGGCTCTACCTTGCATTAGATATTACTGAAAGAGTGATTGCAGTTTATTTTTCACATTTACATCACAGATTCTACTCAACATATAACCTTTCACCTTATTCCATCGTACCATCAGCTTCTCCAGTTTGTTTTCATCAAAGTTGTTTAATCTTATTTCCATAATTTCAAAATGTATGTGATCCACCATGTACCAGTACCAATTCTGTAATGTCCATTTTGTAGAGTCTTTCCAGCCCAATACCACTACTGCTTGAGCACTTTCCAATGCTGCAGTTTTTATTTCCTTGGATTCTCCTAATTTTCTTTGTTTAATTAAAATTGCTATTTCTTTTGTAATTATCCAGTTAATATTTAAAATTTTATTAATTTCATTCTGTACTTCTTTCCAAAATGTCTGAATTTCTACACACTCCCAGAACATATGCATAAAAATTCCCTTCTTTTGGCAACCATGCCAACAATTACCCTTCTCTTTCCCCTGGAAGTGTGCAAGTTGTGCCGGTGTGTAATACCATTTGTATAAGATTTTCCTTCTCATCTCTTTAACTCTTGTATTTTTAATCTTATATATATTTTCTACTATTTCTTTCATTTCACTTTCATCTATTTGTAAATCATTTTGCCAGCATCTTGTCAAACTTTTAGTTACTTCCTCTTCCACCTGCAATAACATTCTATATATATTACTGGCTTGGGCTTTTATCTCATTAATCTTTTCTTTTATTATTTTTTCTAAACAATTTTCTTCTCGTAAGAAAGCTTCTTTATTCTCACTTTTATTTAAGTATTTACTTATTGCATTAATCTGCAGCCATTTCTGTTGACCAAGCCACCATTCCAACCGAGTTCTGCTAACTCTTCCGTCCTTCTCATATAATTGTTCAATTCTCATTATCCCTTTGCTATTTAATACTTTTATAATTCTGCTTAAATTAACATCATAACCTGTATTCAATACATGTAACGTTGATAATTTGGAATTTCTAGTTCCACATTTTCCCTGCCATTTGGACCATATTTCTAAGCATGCTTTCAGAGGGTCGGTTAAATTACTGATTTCTATTCTACTCCAATTTTTAAATAATAGCTCTTTATTATTTATATTATTAATTTCCTTTTCCAATTTCACCCACTTCTTTTCCCCCCATAATTGTATTTTCATTAATCTTTCTATTTGAAACGCTTCTCTATATAGTACTAAGCACGGGCTCCCCCACCCTCCCTCTTTCTCGAGGGCAAACTGCCATTTTTTTTCTTATTCTAGGCCTTTTGTTTCCTTCAATCCAAAAATTCAATTTACTATCCCATTCTCTCAGTTTTGCCCCAGGAAAAGTGCCTGGTAAAACCTGAAATAAATACATCATTTTTGGTATTATCATCATTTTAAGGGCTCTGATCTTAGCAATTCTTCCCAACCTTTTTCCCCTCCTATTTTTTATCTGCTTCTGAATTCTCTTCCATATTAAATTATAGTTGGCTGTCGCAATTTTAATCGGATTCCTAAACAACCAAATTCCTAAATATTTCATTTTTTTACATCCTAGTTTCAATCCTGATACTTTTTGTATCTCAATTTGTTCTTTAGGGCCTATATTTAAACAAATTATCTCCGATTTCTCTATATTAACCATAAGTCCCGATTGGTCTTTAAATTCCTGCTTGCTTCCCTCATGCAATTTGGTTTCCACGCATCTCAGTAGCTGGAACCATCTGAAACACAGCTGAGGAGGTGATCAGTTGTGCTTCAGGTGAAGGAATAAATGTTAGTTTAAACCTGGAGGCGGGTGGGAGGGGCCTTTTACAGCAGAACAGGAAAAACCTTCAAAACAGTACAAAAATTCGCAAAATATTTTTTTTTAAAAAGATGGCGGTGCCCAGGGGTGGGCTACTGCCCCGTCCGGGGCAAGGGGGATGCAGTGGGGTAGTGAAAATGGAGCTCCACACCAGAGCATCCAATTTGCACTGAAAGATGTTAAAGAAAATGTAGGGCATCATGCATAAGCCACGCCCACAGTGTGGTAGTAAAACTTTTGGTACTTCACTAAGTATTTGGCATATGCCCTACATGGCATTGGGCCATAATACATCCGGAACCACCTTCTACCGCACAAATCCCCGCGGCAAATAAAGTCCCACAGAATTGGCCTTCTCCGGGTCCTGTCGACCAAACAATGTCTTTTGGCGGGCCCCAGGGGAAGAGCCTTCTCTGTGGCGGCCCCGGCCCTCTGGAATCAACTCTCCCCAGAGATTAGAACAGCCCCCACCTTCCTTGTCTTTCGCAAACTACTCAAGACCCACTTTTGTTGCCAGGCATGGGGGAGTTAAGATATTCCTTCCCCTAGGCCATTACAAGTTATGCATGGTATGTTTGTGTGTATGTTTGGTTTTTATAATAAGGGTTTTTAGTTGTTTTATTAAATTGGATTGTTACATGTTGTTTTTTATCGTTGTTAGCCGCCCCGAGTCTGCGGAGAGGGGCGGCATACAAATCCAATAAACAAACAAACAAACAAACAAATAAAATGTGATCCTTGCTTAAAAATTTAGGTAGCTCTTCACTGGCAGTGCCCACCAGCCAATCAAGTTCAGTGACATCACCAGCGGGTCGCTACCAACTCAGGCGATCCGTCCAAACAGGGGAACCCATCCCTGCTCTGCTCCCCTCCCTGATGGAGAATAAAATGGACCCTGAAGTTCTGAAATTCCTATTCCAAGGAAGCTTGGCTTTCCTCATACACTCAGAGTTCCATCTGCCCTATTAATTTTATCTTCATCCCTCATCTTGGGTTGGGTCATCTCCTGCAAATGTGGCCCTACCAGGAGCCTCCGCTTTCATTAATAGCGTTCTCAGGATCGCTTAAGTGATTGAGATCTCCCACCAGATCTAGGTGGTAACTCTTATGAAAGCAGCCCTATCACACAACCACAAATATACAAGTGCACATGCTTCAAAGAAAGAAGAGAAATAATGGGAAACTATATTGAATGGATGCAAAGCTCCCTGTTATTAAAAGATCAGCCAGAAAATTAAAATACAGGAAATATTGGTTGGTGTTATAACTGCTCTCTATTAAAAAAAAAACATGAGGGAAATGTTTTACTTTTTAGATTTGTTATTGTTTACTTTTTACTTAAAATATTGATAGTCCTTTTTAAAATCAGAAAATCCTTCCTGATACCCTCCATGGACAGCAGGGGGTGGATTCCAATTCCCACTGCTACCAGTGCTCTGCGCACGCAGCTTTACTTTTCCTGAGTATGCACATCCCAGCGTGTTTGTGCTTCTGTGCCTGCGCAGGAAGTAAAATCTCACAAGGTGACGTGCATACGTGTCAGATTTCGGTGATTTTTTTTTTTTGCTTCCATGCATGTGCAGAAGCAAAAGATCGCCAAAAACATGCGCATGGGTCCCCATGCGAGATTTTACTTCCTGCATATGCACGGAAGCAAAAACACCCTGGGAGGGGCACACATGCAGAAGTGCGCGTAGTGCAACTTTAGCTACCGGTGCACCGTCCTTATTTGTACCGGTAGCAACCCAATACTGATGGAGAGAGGTGTCAAAATCTGAAAAGTAGCAGGCGTAACATTGCAAGGGCAATCGTGGGCTTCCCCAAATATGCCCATGTTACACCAACACTCCGCAGTCTGCATTGGTTGTCGATCAGTTTCCGGTCACAATTCAAAGTGTTGGTTATGACCTATAAAGCCCTTCATGGCATCGGACCAGATTATCTCCGGGACCGCCTTCTGCTGCACGAATCCCAGTGACCAGTTAGGTCCCACAGAGTGGGTCTTCTCCGGGTCCCGTCAACTAAACAATGTCGCTTGGCGGGACCCAGGGGAAGAGCCTTCTCTGTGGCGGCCCCGGCCCTCTGGAACCAACTCCCCCCGGAGATTAGAATTGCCCCCACCCTCCTTGACTTTCAGAAGCTACTTAAAACCCACCTCTGCCGCCAGGCATGGGGGAATTGAGATACTCTTTCCCCCTAGGCCTTTACAATTTTATGCATGGTATATCTGTATGTATGTTTGGTTTTTATAATAATGGGTTTTTAACTGTTTTTAGTATTGGATTATTATTATATGCTGTTTTATTACTGTTGTTAGCTGCCCCGAGTCTGCGGAGAGCGGCGACATACAAATCCAATAAATAAATAATAAATAAAGATGTATGGACAGACTTGGAATGCAACACAATGCCTGCCATCTTAGAGATTTTTACACCAGCACACCCTTGTGAATATCCATAGACCTTTCCCTTCTCACTATTTCCTTTCATGCAGTTCACACAAGAGGAGAAAGTTTATTTCTTCAGTTTTGATATACGAAAAACAATATAATGTCTTAAAAAAGCAAATGAATGAGGAGAGCTAATGGCTGGGAGTGTTTTTATAACCTTAAATTGTAGATTGGTTAGATCGTAATTAAAACACAGACTTTCAAAAAAAATTCATCAAAGACGAGTTTCTGGGATGCTAATTTGTAATTTCTTTCTTTCAAGCTTGAGGTTGACATTTATATCTTACATACTATAGGAAAGCTACCTGGGAATCTTATTTATAAATAGGATAAAATTGGCTAAAATCTTTTAGGTAGAAGAGCTGGAGTGGGATTTATGTTTGGAGGTCTGAACATAATTTATTGCATGTGTGCAACACGTATGCAGCTAATCACACACCAGGGATCATGTATCTTTAAAAATCATTCACATGTGTTAGTTGATTATAGAGAAAAATTATATGGTTTTTATATACTTAAGAAGTTTTACTTTGATTTGCATTTGTTGGGATGTACATATACAGATCTGTAACCTTTTACCATATACTTTGTATATAGAGGTAGTTCTTGATTAGTTCATTTAGTTACAAGGGCACTGAAAAAAGTAACTTACAACCAGTGAAGGACTTCCAAATTTTTTACTACTGCATTTTCTTTCAACATCTTTCAGTGCAAATTGGGTTCTCCGGGGTGGAGCTCCATTTTCGCTACCCCGCTGTGTTCCCCCCTATCGTGGCAGTAGCCCACCCCTGCTTACAACCATTTTTCACACTTATGACCATTGCGGCATCCCCATGGTTACATGATTTGTATTCAAATACTTGACAACTGACTGACATTTATGACAGTCTCAGTGTCCCAGAATCATGTGATCCCCTTTTGTGACCCTCTGGCAAGTAAGGTCTATAAATTATTCTAACTTATTTTAGCTAGATATAATTATACCCTCTATCTAACCAGAAAGGTCTATTGGACCAAACTAGACAAGCTTTAATGTTTTAAAAAGTTATGTTGGGAGTTCAAACCTCAGATGTTGCCCAAGGTAATGTGCTGATGTGCAGAAGAATAATCCATAAACTCGTTCTTTTTTTGAAAAAGTTTTTATTCATAGACATTTTTGAAAAAAAGTGTGTTATCAGGGTATATCATTTACAAATAAGAAAACATCCAAAGGGAAGTTGATAGTACATAGTAGTACACTAATAACAACAATAATATAATAGCAGTAATAGTAATATAACCAAAGAGCTTAAACTAAATTTCTTCTTACGTTGAATTTTTTACACTTTTTTCAGTTACTATGGTTGTGGTGTATACAACTATAGTTTCAATATTAACATTATTAACATTCATAATCTTAATTTCTCAAATTTCTATCACTTGTCTCTATCCACTCATAAAATTTATTCTATGTCCGATAGTGTTCTGCTGGGCTCTCTGGTAGGAGCCTCCTGAAAATTCAAGGGTACAAATTTCAGACATACACACATTTGAAAATTCAAAACAATGTTCTTTATCACAAAATTCAAAATAAAATAAGCACTCTTTTTGTATTGCAAAGAGCACTTGTCCCAAAACAACTGGGTAGTCTGTACAATTTCCCTTAAGCAGTCATTAAGTACTTAGCTAGCAGCTGTGAAGAAACTTCACACCCCTTCTTCTTCTTCCAATGAAATGAGACACACACACACACACACACACACACACGTTGCTCTGCTTTGTTTTCAAAGGCGTGAAAAAGCAACAAACAAAGACCAGAAAACACAGGATTCCTGACGAACTGTGATCAGATACACTTCCACAACGGCCAAACCCACATGCTGCTATTTATAGCAGCCCTAATTACTGGAGCCCCACCCAAACACAGGTGGCCTCACTTATCTCCTGTAATATGTTCTTACTTGGTCTCTTCTATGCACAATTCTGCGCTTGCGTGGGTCCAAAATGTCTTCATCTGAATCAATGGAAGATAAGGGAGATTGACTGCCTGGGCTGTGTGCCAAGCCCTCATCTGCTGAGTCACTCCCACCTTCTTCTTTGTCCGAGGAAACTAAACTCTGAACTGATTCTGTCGGCAATAACACAGGCCTGTGACATGTTGAATTTTCCCCTGCATCCATCTCCCCATTCCCTGGGGCAGGAGCTGGGCCAGAGCCAACCACAACAGATAGTATTCTGAATCTTCTTTATCTTTAATTTTTAAAGTTAACATGTCCATTTCAGTACAGTCCCAAATTACAACCTCCTCTGGGGGGGGGGGGTGATCACATTTTTACAGTATTTGCAGGGGTGGGCTACTGCCCAGATTGGGGGGGGGACACAGTGGGGTAGCGAAAATGGAGCTCCACCCCAGAGCACCCAATTTGCACCGAAAGAAGTTGAAAGAAAATGCAGGGTATCCTGTATAAGCCACAACCACAGTGTGGTAGTAAAAATTTTGGTACTTCACTGAGTATTTGGCATATGTGATCCTTGCTGCGGTCAATATATGTAACCTAAATATGTGTTTCCTTTATCATAATCCTCCAATAATATACCTAAGAGGCATGTCTCTGGTTTCAGCTCAATATTTTGTTTAATTATTTTTCCAGCCAGCTATGAATTTTCTCCCAATAATTTCTTGCTTTACTGCACTTCCACCATATGTGATAGTAGGTACCGGGAATCAGTCAGCATATAAATGATCTTTAAAGCCCTACATGGCATTGGGCCAGAATACATCCGGAACCACCTTCTACCGCACGAATCCCAGCGGCCGATAAGGCTCCACAGAGTTGGCCTTCTCCGGGTCCCATCAACCAAACAATGTCGTTTGGCGGGCCCCAGGGGAAGAGCCTTCTCTGTGGCGGCCCCGGCCCTCTGGAACCAACTCCCCCCAGAGATTAGAACGGCCCCCACCCTCCTTGTCTTTCGCAAATTACTTAAGACCCACCTTTGTCGCCAGGCATGGGGGAGTTAAGTCATTCTTTCCCCCTAGGCTATTACAAGTTATGCATGGTATGTTTGTACTGTATGTATGTTTGGTTTTTTATAATAAGGGTTTTTTAGTTGTTTGTATTAATTGGATTGTTCATGTTGTTTTACCACTGTTGTTAGCCACCCCGAGTCTGCAGAGAGGGGCGGCATACAAATCCAATAAATAATAATAATAATAATAATAATAATAATAATAATAATAATAATAATAATCTGATTACATTTCCAACATTTGGCAGACGAGTTGTTAAACATTTTTGCCAATCTTGCCACCTGTTGAACGTTTTGTAGAGTTTTCTTTGTATGGTGCATAGACCCAGAGCTTAGTCTGTCATTCTTCTAAATAAAAGATTATATATGAACTATGCTGCTTATCTGAAGAGATTGAAACCCATGGGGTGAAAGTCTGGAAAGATTTCATGTTTGTTTTATTAAGATCTAGGTCTTGCAGTTTATATTAAGATATATAATCCTTCCACCTTCTGGTTTTTAATGCTCCATTCACTATAAAAATAAAAAATTAATTGAAAAGACATAAATTCAACAAACAAACAAACAAACAAACAAACAAATAAATAATAGGTCTGCATGCAAGCTATAGCAGAACAAGGCCATTTGAACTGCCTAATCATCTATTCTATGACAGAAACTCATGATGCTGCAATTTACAGCTGGTCTTGGATGGTAATGTCACGGGCAGCCAAAGACCTTGTTACTGAATGACTCATAAGGCAGATTCCTCCGGCTACTCATGTAGCTGCATCACTAAATGTGCCAGAGGTTTTCCAGTGTTACCTGTTCCCTCCAGCACAGGATGCTGAATTAAGAGCTCTGGTCAAGGATAGGAACTCTAAAACACTCTCATTATATCCTGAAACACAACGTCTTCCTTTGATGTAATTTAGTTTCAGAGGTGCAAAGACATAATAGTAGTGGTTGGGCATACAGGATTCCTGTCACACTGTCATGTGTGGGATTATGATAGGAGAATGGGGTGTCAAAATTATAGCTCACTCCAGTTTCTGGGGGCAAAAAGAAACAACCAAGGACTCCACATAAGAAGGGAGAATGTCTTCTCCAGAATACCAATCACCCTAGGGCTGATGAAGGAGAAAAGTGGAATTTTGAGCATCAGAGTGAGGTGCAAGAGAGAGAATGATTCCCATAGCACAGTGTTTCCCAACCTTGGCAACTTGAAGATATTTGGACTTCAAGTTGCCAAGGTTGGGAAACACTGCCATAGCATGATTGCACTGCTAGAGAGGTTACTTAGCTCACAGTGCAAATATTTCATTTCTCAATCTTGTAAATGTTAAAACTTTTGCAATATTTAAAAATCGTGTGTGCCGGGAGTGGAAGCTTGGCACAGAGAATCATTTGTTGTAGATCCTAGATGATGATAATATATAAAATTTATATGCTGGCTGATTCCCAGCACCTCTTGGGGCATATACATTTAATGGTTTTTCTTATTCTGTTAGGATCCATTCCTGTGATTTTCCCACCCACCCACCTAGGTTCTCTGTTTTCCTTGTCTCCGCCCACATAGTTCCAAAACACCAGCTCAGCCTTCACATGCTCCATATGGATTATCTCCACCCTTCCAGTCATATCCTTTGCATTGAATATTCCCTTCCCATTCTTGTGGTTTTGCAGAGCCACACCCTCAGCGCCTTCAGCATCCAATGAATTACAAGACGGCTTTGGCTAACAACCAATCAGCCTGGCCAGAGAGGAAGTGCCAAGAAAACAAATCAACATAAGCATGCTAAGTAAAAAAAGGTATCCAGAAATAACAGGGTGAAGAGGAAACTTCCACTTACCACTTGCATCCAGAACCAGCCAGGAAGAAAGAAGCAGGCTGAAGATTACAACAATGGAAAAAGGTACCAAAGAAACATAGAGGCTGGAAGCAAATGCCATATTTTCCTCCTAAGGCTGTCATGGCAATCTGGTGACTTACAGAAGTTTTGCATTTTCTTTCTCTTCGTGCACAGATAGCATGGCCGGGGCAAGAGAGAGGCATCTTTATTTTATTTTATTTTATTTTATTTTTTTATTTATTCATTTGTCCAATACACAAATACATAGGAAGAAAAATAGACATGTAGTAATATATATAAGGGTAAAGTGAACTTAGAGGAGAGGATATATGAAAGAAAGAAAATATATATGATAAGTGAGAGAAAGGAAAGACAATTGGACAGGGGACGAAAGGCACACCAGTGCACTTACGTACCTCTTAGGAACCTGGAGAGGTCAATCGTGGAGAGTCTAAGGGAGAAATGTTGGGGGTTAGGGGTGGACACAATTGAGTCCGGCAATGAGTTCCACGCTTCGATAACTCGATTGTTGAAATCATATTTTTTACAGTCAAGTTTGGAGCAGTTCGTATTAAGTTTGAATCTGTTGCGTGCTCTTGTGTTGTTGCGGTTGAAGCTGAAGTAGTCATTGACCGGTAGGACGTTGCAGCATATGATCTTGTGGGCAATACTCAAATCGTGTTTTAGGCGTCGTAGTTCTAGGATTGTTAGTCTATTTTAGCCTCAAATATCTGGAGGATACCAGGTTGTCCCACTCTGATATAGGGGAACCTATTGCCAGCTCAGCTATGGGTCCAGGGAGTTAAGGGGCCATTAATTGGATTCTCTTCTAAGATTTTACAATTCAGATTTCAGAGAAGAAGTCATGATGGTTCTCCATGTTAATGTATCATTTTTTCAGAGAAACCTCAGCTGACCTAGCAAACTATGAGGGATACTTTCAGCTGGTAGTCAGCAAGTTCTATAGCATCCAAGATTCTCTCTTTTATTATAAGAAATTTAGAAAGAAAGGGAATGGATATAATTGGATCTTTTTGAAAGGTGCTGTAGAAATCAGTCAGAGAAAGACTCATTGCTTAGCCTACTTGGATTCTGATACTGTATTTGAAAGACACGGATCCCTATTATGGGAATTTGTTATTGTTCCATCAGTCTTATTATATCTCAATTTAAGGTTTCTATCTGTAACATAGATATAAGGGACATATTATAAAGTAATTGTGAAAACAAATACTGCATATATTTTGGTGGTAGATTCAAAAAGTATGGGACCTTGTATTGGGAACTTGTTGCTGTGTCTTCAGTCTTACTATATCTCAATTTCAGATTCCTATCCATAAAATGGAAATAACAGACATGTTGTAGAATAATTATAAAATGAATGTTGTATAAATACTTTGGACTACATATTTAAGAATAAGTTAGGACATCCAGTTAGTGTTCCAAGGGATGATTTGTAGAGGAAATATACTGAGTCAAAAAGGAGCTTTGTTTATTTAAGTAATTGTTTTATTACTTTTTAATAACAATAATAGAGAGCAAGACACAAAAATGATAATGATGATGATACATACATAGTCAAAGAGAAAAACATAAACATCTAACATAAATATAACAATTAAAACTTAATTTTTTTCTAATTGTAAGCAAATAATTACAACCATATATATACTTGCTTAATAGTATTAATGTTATTAATATTAATTATTATATTATTATATACTTATTATTATATTATTATTATTATATCAATATTATTAATATTAATATCAAATATTATTTAAGTACATACATACAGTGGTACCTCTACTTACGAACTTAATGTGTTCCGTGACCAGGTTAGAAAAGTTTGTAAGAAGAAGCAATTTTTCCCATAGTAAACAATATAAAAGCAAATAATGCCTGCAATTGGGGACACAACAGGGAGGGTGGAGGCCCTGTTTCCTCCTAGGAGATTCCTAGAGAGGCTCCACAGAGGCTTCTCCCCGCCTTTCCCCGCCCTGTTTCCTCCCAGGAGATTCCTAGAGAGGCCCCACGGAGGCTTCTGCCTGCCTTTTCCAGTTACAGTTTCAGAGGCTCCGGTTTTTAAGTGGAAAGTTTGTAAGTGCTTCTTGAGAAGAGGCAAAAAAATCTTGAACACCCGGTTCTTATCTAGAAAAGTTCGTAAGTAGACGCATTCTTAGGCAGAGGTACCACTATATTTCTAATACATTTACACAAAAATATTAGCCTTCATTGTTCTGTATATTGAGTTCCATATCTCAATATATTTGTTTATACAAATCTAGATCTATCGACAACGTGTTCATAAGCTTCGAGGGCAACCACATCTTCAAGCCATTGAATAAATGGAGTCAGACACGTATTTTTTCTAATGCTGAAATATCAGACTTCTAGTCATAGAAGGGGCAAAGAGAATCCTTTTAAATAGTCCAATTATCAAATTCCATCTACTGAGTATATAATTCAAACAAACATTATCCTCTGAACATTTTAGCTTGTGTCGCATAATTGTATTTATATTGTTCATCACTTTCTCACCAAAATATTTACACAACCTCAGATTAGGACATTGTAGAAAACTATTTTAAAGAAGTTTTTATCCTTATTACATCTCCAACAAAAAGCTGTTTTTGACAGTCCTTTTATGTACAAATGTAATGGACCCAATCAATTTTAAATATTACCGGTACTTTTTGTTGTATAAATTGTAATTTGAGATCCATTGACACCCTTGCTATATAAATTAACACACACTCCCATTAGACCAGTGTTTCCCAACCTTGGCATCTTGAAGATATTTGGACTTCAACTCCCAGAATTCCCCAGCCAGCAAAAGCTGGCTGGGGAATTCTGGGAGTTGAAGTCCAGATATCTTTAAGTTGCCAGGGTTGGGAAACACTGCTTTAGACAACATAGGAACCTTTAATTTTTCATTTATATCATTTCTCCACAATGGCATATCTAATTTATACAACTTTTAATGAGATAACAAATATTTTAAAAAACTAATTATAGGTGCCTTAATTTTAAAGGATTTAACAAGTGTTCTAGTAGCTCAGCTGTCTTAAAATGCTGCTAGTCTACATAGTCTTGTTAATAAATTTTGTAATTGTAAGTATTATCAGTGAGTTATATCTGGCGGTTGATATTTATCTGTTAACACAAAGCATGTCAAACATTTATTTATTAGACTTGTATGCCACCCTGAGTCTTTGGAGAAGGGCGGCATACAAGTCTAATAAATAATAATAATGATAATAATTTCCATCAGTTGGTCCAAAGTCAATATTCCTGCTTCCATCCAATTTTCCTATATTACTGCCTTTCAATTTTTAAAGTTGAGTTTTAGTATACTTACACCCCAAAATAGTACTCTATATGTATATTCCAAAATTGTCCAAATCAGAAAATTAACACCATTTTTGTTACTTTCAGTATTCAATATGTGACTCTAGGTTAACAGGGTGATTTTATGCAGTATATGATAAAAAGAAGAAAAGAGTGATATGAAGGAATTTATTTTGGGCAGCTTTTCCATATTGGTCTGATATGGGCAACCTGAGACTATCCAGATATAATTGCATTATTACATTGCTCAAAACTATAACTATTAATCACTTTAGCTAATGCTGATGAGAGTTGTCAATAAATCAGTGCTTCTCAAATAGTGGAGCAGGGTTAGGGTTAGTGTTAGGGTTGTGGGGGCACAGAGCAATGCAAGGGGGGCATGTGACCCCAGGGAAGGTGCTTTTTTGCCGCAGGGAGGAGGGGTTTTTTGCACCGAATAGCAGCACACAGCACAGAGCAGGAGATATGAAGTACAGTGTTCCCTCGCTTTTCGTGGGGGATGTGTTCCGAGACTGCCCGTGAAAGTTGAATTTCCGCGAAGTAGAGATGCGGAAGTAAATACACTATTTTTGGCTATGAACAGTATCACAAGCCTTCCCTTAACACTTTAAACCCCTAAATTGCAATTTTCCATTCCCTTAGCAACCATTCAGATTATTACTCACCATGTTTATTTATTAAAGTTTATTAAAAAAAATATTTATTAAAGGCAGACGAAAGTTTGGCGTCATCGGGTGGGAAAAACCGTGATATAGGGAAAAACCCCGCAAAGTATTTTTTAATTAATATTTTTGAAAAACCATGGTATAGACTTTCCGCGAAGTTCGAACCCGTGAAAATTGAGGGAACACTGTACAGATAACAAACCCTGGAAAAATATTTAACAGGGATGAAAAGAAAGAAGGAGAGAGATGGAGATAATGGATTGAATGGATTGACATGTGTCACAGCTTGTGACCATGGGTGGGATTCACATAATTTAGAAACATAGAAACAAAGAAGACTGACGGCAGAAAAAGACCTCATGGTCCATCTAGTCTGCCCTTATACTATTTTCTATTTTTTTACCTACTAGTTCGGCCAACAGCACCAAAGATGTGAGTGTGTATGTGCAAGTGCTCACTTCGCTCACACGTGCCTCATCCACACATACACAAAAACTTCCGTGCATACAATTGGCTTGCACTTGCTGCTTAAAAACATGGCGGCACTCAAAGGCCGTCAGTGTGGATAAACTGAACTGCTGTTTAGCTCCGCTGAGAGGTGGCAGTATGCTCTGCTGCGCAAATCAGCTGAGGTAAAAACAAAGGGAATATAGGATAGGGAAAGGAAGGGGCGTGAGGGTGGGGAGAACCAGAGGTGGTATTTGCCAATTTTTGAACTGGTCAAAATGGCCACTACTGATTTGCTTGAACTGGTCCGAAACGGCTGAATACTACTCTGCTTGTGACCATATCACCAAATATTGTTCTCTTAAATATAGAATATAACAGATGTGAATCCATGGGCATAGAATAGGACTAATATATTAAGATCTTCCTGAAACAGAATTAGTAATTAGTATACATTTGTTTTCCCTTTTCATTAGAAGTAGTGATCATTAGAATATAATATAACATAACATAACATAACATAACATAACATAACATAACATAACATAACGGAATGGAATTCTTTATTGGCCAAGTGTGATTGCACACGCAAGGAATTTGTCTTTGATGCAGATGCTCTCAGTGTATATAAAAGAAAATATACATTTGTCAAGAATCATGGGGTACAACACTTAATGATTGTCATAGGGGTCAAATAAGCAATCAGGAAACAATATTAATAAAAAAGGATACAAGCAAAAAGTTACAGTCATACAGTCCTAAGTGGGAGGAGATGGGTGATAGGAATAAGAAAAAACTAGTAATAACAGTAGGGCAGACTTAGTAAATAGTTTGACAGTGTTGAGGGAATTATTTGTTTAGCAGAATGATGGCGTTCAGGAAAAAAACATTCTTGTGTCTATTTGTCTTGGTGTGCAGCGCTCTGTAGCGACAGTTTGAGGGTAGGAGTTGAAACAGTTTGTGTCCAGGATGCGAGGGGGTCAGTAAATATTTTCCCCGCCCTTGTTTTGACTCGTGCAGTATACAGGTCCTCAATGGAAGGCAGGTAACTTGGCAGCAATTGTTTTTTCTGCAATTCTGATTATCCTCTGCTAATAATTATTCACAGAAAATAATATTAATATCCGCAAGAGAGCACATCTGATTATTTTCTTCTCTTTTTCTAGCTGGAGAAATAGTGCAAAGTGTATTTCATGGACAATGGGCCAAAGCTCCGAATGTATCCAGGCAATCTGAAGACCAGCAAGGTGCTACCTTCACTGAACACAAACTTCATGAAATTCCTCTGGAAGACGAATGCTCTGTGAGTTTAGGGAGGCAGACTATCAGACACCAATGCAAGCTCGTGGACCGTATCAGTCAACAAGGCGGGATGCAGAGTGGCAGCTCAGGACAGCAGGGATCATCCAGGCAATCTCAAGGTCATAGAGGTTCTACTTTACTTCAACACAAATACCATGACCTTCCCTTCAGAGGTTGCCCTGCGAGTTCAGGACAGCAGACTGCCAGAAACCAGTTCAGTTGCGCAGAAAGTTCCAGCCAACAAGGTGGCGGCCATATGGATCAACAACAAAACCAGAAATCCCAAGACGCTTCCAACCAAAGTTGCTCTTCGGGGCAAGGTAGCAGGAGACAAGAAAGCAGACAACCTGAGGAAAGTGGGAACACACAGAGTTGCTCCTCAGGGAGATCCAATCCAAAGGGCAACCAATCGCAGAACAATTCCAGCAAATCCCAAGGCTCGGATAGGTAAGAAACTGGTACAGGTTAGGTGAGATCTCTCCAAATTATTAGACTGAATTTTCTGTGAAGCTCATTTTGTGTGATATTCTATTGGAATCTGAGTCTGGTAGGTACAGGTAGTCCTCAACTTAAATCCACAACAATTCTGCTGCTGTGTAAAACATTTGTTAAGTGGGTTTTGCCCCATTTAACAACTTTTCTTGCCCCCGTTGTTAAGTGAATCAATACATTTGTTAAATTAGTAACACTGTTGTTAAGTGAATCTGGCTTTCCTGTTGACTTCCCTGCAAAAAAGGGCAACAAGTATGATCAAAGGAATGGAGCATCTGCCTTATGAAACCAGGCTACAATGCCTTGGTCTCTTCAGCCTTGAAAGACGGTGTTTAAGGGGTGACTTGATCGAAGTGTATAAAATCATGCATGGGATAGAAAAGGTGGATAGGGAAGAATTATTTTCTCTATGACACAATACTAGGACGAGGGGGCATTCCCTAAAGCTCATAGGTAAGAAAGTGAGGACAAATCAAGGGAAATATTTCTTTACCCAGAGGGTTGTTGGTTTATGGAATTCACTTCCAGAAGAGGTCGTGACAGCTGTCAGCCTGGATAGCTTCAAGGCAGGATTAGACAGATTCATGGATGCCAAGTGTATCAGTGGTTATGTTGGTTGAGGCAGGCAGGATTCCCTTGAGTACCATTTGTTGGGGGTCAGGGGAAAGGGAGGTTTTTGCCTTTCCTTCTGCTCAAGATTGCCATGGACAATTGGTGGGCCACTGTGTGACACAGAATGCTGGACTTGATGGGCTTTGGCCCGATTCAGCATGGCTCTTATTTTGTTCTTATGACTTTGCTTGCCAGAAGGTGATCACCATGACCTTGGGACTCAGCAACAGTCATAAATATGAGTCAGTTGCTAAGCATCTGAATTTTGATCGCAACCTTGGGGATGCCGCAATGGTTGTAAGCAGCGAAGGGCTGCTCGCCTTATCTCCTATGCTGTCCGAGGGCATCGCGGATGCGCGGGTGCCCAATAGGCGCACTCGCATGGGATTGGGCTTCTGTGCAGGCCCAGCAAGCAAAATCTCACACAAGGATGGGCGCAAGAGTGAGATTTTGGCAATTTTTGCTAATATTTTTGCTTCTGTGCATGCACAGAAACAAAAAATTGGCAAACCCCACCAAAATCTCACTTGTGCAAATGTCCTCACACAAGATTTTACTTCGCTGTGCATGCGCAGAAGCCAGATCTCATGCAGGGGTGCGCAGGGGCTCATTGGGAACGCACAGCCATGCATGCATCCTGGAATTTCCTACTGAGATGCAGCACCCGAACGCACTAACTGCTGCCCACCACTGGTTGTAAGTGTGGAAAAACAGTCATAAGTCACTTTTTGCAAGGCTGTTATAACTTCAAACCAGCGGTGGGTTGCTCCTGGTTTGGGCCGATTGTGCAAACTGGTAATAATAATAATTAATAATAATTTATTGGATTTGTATGCCACCCCTCTCTGAGTCCGGAGGTGGGGTTTCCCAGTGAGGGGAGCCTCAGGGAAATCCCAGCAGTGCAAGAACGGGCGCTTCAGCTGGCAATGGAAGTCTGGAGGTGGGGTTTCCTAGCAGTGTAAGGCAAAAGGAGTGAGTTTTGGGATTGCATACATTATTCGCTTTTACATTGATTCCTATGGGAAACATTGTTTCATCTTACAAACTTTTGTACTTACGAACCTTGTCATGAAATGAATTAAGTTGATAAGACGAGGCACCACTGTACTAGTATTTATAGGCAACATCCAATAGGTCCTTCCTTGATTCTTTCCAATGTGGCTTATCTGTCCTTGGAAACTGTTCATCCTCACTCTCTGCCTATTGTGTAACCTGCATAGAATTTTAGTCGGGCAAATACAAATAATCAAGTGTAACTGAGAAAAGGAATATTTTTTTAAAAAAAATGTTTAATTTTAAAAAGTAATTGTAATTGCTGTCTACATGAACTATTCCTCTGCATGAATTACTTCCACTGTTACAAAGCAACTGACTTTGCTCCCAAGCTTGGAAAATAATACAGGGTGACAACCTTGGACTCATATGTCAGCCATGGGGCTTGTAGTTGAAGTCTGCAGAGAGGGGCAGCATACAAATCTAATAAATAATAATAATAATAATAATAATAATATTAATAATAAATAATAAAATAATAATAAAGTACAGGAAATTTCTGCAAATGTCTTGGCAACTTGTCACTTACTGGATGACTTCAAAGGGATTTTGTATCACTTTGTAGCCAACATGAACAAACCAATAGGATTTAACAGCCCAAAGTTCACAATTGTGGAAATCATTATTTTGGAGTACCAATTGAGCTGCATCAGCCCGATGTAGTATAATAATAATAATAATAATAATAATAATAATAATAATAATAATAATAATAATAATAATAATAATTTATTAGATTTGTATGCCGCCCCTCTCCGAAGACTCGGGGCGGCTCACAACAAGCGATAAAACAATATTGTACAGGCACAAATCTAATATTAAGAAAAAACTAAAAACCCTATCAATTTAAAAAACCAAACAACACATACATACCAAACATAAATTATAATAAGCCTGGGGGAAAGGTGTCTCAAATCCCCCATGCCTGGCGGTATAGATGGGTCTTAAGTAGTTTACAGAAGACAAGGAGGGTGGGAGCAGTTCTAATCTCCGGGGGGAGTTGATTCCAGAGGGCCGGGGCCGCCACAGAGAAGGCTCTTCCCCTGGGGCCCGCCAGACGACATTGTTTAGTCAACGGGACCCGGAGAAGGCCGACTCTGTGGGACCTTATTGGCCGCTGGGATTCGTGCGGTAGTAGGCGGTTCCGGAGGTATTCTGGTCCAATGCCATGTAGGGCTTTAAAGGTCATGACCAACACTTTGAATTGTGACCGGAAACTGATCGGCAGCCAATGCAGGCCACGGAGTGTTGTAGAAACGTGGGCGAATCTGGGAAGCCCCACGATGGCTCTCGCGGCTGCGTTCTGCACGATCTGAAGTTTCCGAACACTTTTCAAAGGTAGCCCCATGTAGAGAGCGTTGCAGTAATCGAACCTCGAGGTGATAAGGGCATGAGTGACTGTGAGTAATGACTCCCTGTCCAAATAGGGCCGCAACTGGTGCACCAGGCGAACCTGGGCAAACGCCCTCCTCGCCACAGCCGAAAGATGATGTTCCAATGTCAGCTGTGGGTCGAGGAGGACGCCCAAGTTGTGCACCCTCTCTGAGGTGGTCAGTAGTATATGTCTGTTGTTCTATATACATCAGTCTGCTGCTCCTTGGCCAAAAATATTCTGTTGCTTTCCTACCACTCTTGTTTCTTTAACAGACAAGTAGCTTTGTTCAGGTATTTAACATCCGTACTGAGAAATTACAGTGTAAGATTATGACGTTTTTGAGGTAAAATGCTATGGAAAACTTAAATTGATTTATAGGTAAGCCGTGGACTTATTATGGCAGATCAAGATTTCATTCAGAAAGGGATTTTATGAATAGAATAGAATTCTTTATTGGCCAAGTGTGATTGGATACACAAGGGATTTGCCTTTGGTGCATATGCTCTCAACATACATAAAAGAAAAGATACATTTGTCAAGAATCATGAGGTACAACACTTAAGGATTGTCATAGGGTACAAATAAGCAATCAGGAAACAATCAATATTAATAAAAATCTTACAAGCAACAAGTTACAGTCATTCAATCATAAGTGGGAGGAGATGGGTGATAAGAACGATGAGAAGACTAATACTAATAGTGATGCAGCTTTAGTGAATAGTTTGACAGTGGTGAGGGAATTATTTGTTTTGCAGAATGATGGCATTTGGGAAATAATTGTTCTCGTGTCTAGTTGTCTTGGTGTGCAGTGCTCTGTAGCGACATTTTGAAGGTAGGAGTTGAAACAGTTTACGTCCAGGATGTGAGGGGTTAGTAAATATTTTCACAGCCCTCTTTTTGATTCATGCAGTATACAGGTCCTCAATGGAAGGCAAGTTGATAGTGATGGTTTTTCCTGTAGTTCTGATTATCCTCTGAAGTCTGTGTCTGCCTGGTTCGGTTGCAGAACTGAACCAGACAGTTACAGAGGAGCAGATGACAGACTATTTCTTTATTTAACTGTCAAATAGCAAAAACCTTCCACTTTACACTTGTTCAGATGCTTTCAGGCCAGTTCCAATTATCCTAATTCTACCCATATCTATTTTATTCTGTCCTATCCCATTGCTTGGCAAAATTTTTTAAAAAGGTCTGGATGGCCTTCTAAAAAACTAAAAGGGTTGGGGCCTGCTGAATCAATGGTGGAGGGAGGATGTTTGGTAAGGTAGAGGCAGCGATGGAAAAGAAACACTTCCAATGCAGAGGTGAAATTCAGCAGGTTCTGACAGGTTCTGGAGAACTAGTAGCAGAAATTTTGAATAGTTAGGAGATCCGGCAAATACCACCTCTCCCTGGCCCCAGAGTGGGGATGGAATGGAGATTTTGCAGTATCCTTCCCCTGCCATGCCCAAGCCAGCCCACAGAACCAGTAGGGATTTTTTTTGAATTTCATCCCAGCTCCAATGTCTCACTAGATCAGATGTGTCAAATTTATAACAACACATTGTCATCACGTGATGTATCACAACTTCCCCCCTTCACTAAATGGGGGGGGGAGCGTGGACAGTGTGTGATGCATTTGCCCTGCAGGCTCAAGTTTGACACCCTTGCACTAGATCAGGGGTAGGCAAAATTGGTTCTTCTATGACATGTGGACTTCAACTCCCAGAATTCCTGAGCTAGCATGATTGGCTCAGGAATTCTGGGAGTTGAAGTCCACAAGTCATAGAAGAACCAACTTTGCCTACCTCTGCACTAGATGAAAACTATCTCAGGGAAGGAACCCAGAGGTGGGTTCCTATCAGTTTGGACTGGTTAGATTAGAACAGGTAGTAACTTAGCGGCCTGGATTGCTGGAAGTGGCAACAACCTAGGCTTACCATGCCCTTGAACTGGTTCTCTCAGTGGCATGTATGGTGTCGCCATCTTGTTTTTTGCTTCTGTGTGTTGCAGATTTTTTTTATTACTGCAGATGTATACAGTGCACAATACATGCACACCCATTGGTGCATCCCTGAGCAAAGAAATCTGGAACCCACACCTGGAGCATGCCGATGTAATAAGACAGGCAGATACTCCAAGAAAGGGTGACATGAAAGAAATGAATATTATCTGGATATCAGGGAGTTTGTAAGAAAACTGTGAGAAAAGTATGGCGGCAGCCACTCTTGCTAGTGGCCCAAGATAATGACATTCTTTGATTGATTGTTTCTTCATTGCTTATTTGGCCCCTATGACAATCATTAAGTGTTGCACCACATGATTCTTGACAAATGTATCTTTTTCTTTTATGTACGCTGAGAGCATATGCACCAAGACAAATTCCTTGTGTGTCCAATCACACTTGGCCAATAAAGAATTCTATTCTATTCTATTCTATTCTATTCTATTCCACTCTACTCTACTCTCTATTCTATACAAAAGAAAAACTATTATTTTGAATCTTGCCTGAGGGAGACGTCTTTGTATTAAGTATTGGAAAGCCAAAAAAGGTATTGAGTCATGGCAGAAATTCCCAGACTCTGTTAGTAAAGGAAGGCAACAGAGAGTCCACGGAGAGGGGCGGCATACAAATCCAATAAATAAACAAAATAAATAAATAAACATGGTTATCTATCTAGTTTTGACAGGGCATCCAGCCTTGCGGAATCAGGATGAACATAAATGGTAAAAGGAGGGGTACTCTTCCATAACTCTTTTGATTCTACGAGTGTTTTCTCCTAGTGTAAACGTCTATGCTGGCCTAGTGGATTGCTTACGTGCTACCTGGATGTCAGGAAAGACGCGTCCGAAGGAGTATCGGGTCGCACAGCTGGAGGCCCTGTGTCACTTTCTGGAGGAAAGACAGGCCGATATCCAGCATGCCCTGTGTGAGGACCTACGCAAGGTGAGTGGGCTATCCTGACAGCTCAGAGGGGACCTGCAGATGAAAGCCTTGCTTGCCAGTTGATAAACATGGCACAGCTATTTTATTTTTCTCTTTTAGATTTTCCATGAAAAAATTATGAGAAGGAAGCAATGTTTTCTGTATGTGCCATGAGAGGATTTAGCATGGCGGCAAGCTAGCTGTCAGGCTACGGAAAACCATTATGTAAACAAAGTTGACAGTGGTGAAGTCCAAATTTTTTTACTACCAGTTCTGTGGGTGTGGCTTGGTAGGCCTGGCTTGGTGGGTGTGGGAGGGGAAGGATACTGCAAAATCTCCATTCCCGCCCCGCTCCAGGGGAAGAATACCGTACTACAAAATCCCCATTCCTGCTCCACTCTGGGTCCAGCCAGAGATGGTTTTTGCCGGTTCTCCATACTACTCAAAATTTCCACTGCCAGTTCTCCAGAACCTGCTGGATTCCACCCCTGAAAGTTGAGCAGCCCACAAATGGTTAAGAGTACAACCAAGTACTTTATGTCAGAAAAGTGGAGTGAAAAAGTTAACATTATCAAGACTTTGATTTCTTTGCATAGTCAATCATCTAACTATATATACAGTGGTACCTCATGATACGAATCTCTCATGATACGAACCCCTTGTGATACGAACCCGGGGTTTGGAAATTTTTTGCCTCTTCTTACAAACTTTTTTCGGCTTACGAACCCACCGCAGATTGCAAAATGACGACCGGTCGGATGTCTTCATGACGTCAAAGCTCCGCCCATGGAATTCCCTATTGGGATTCCCCACCTCCTTTCTAGCCTCCAGATCGGCCGAAAACGCCACCGCCGATCGCAAAAATGGCGCTCCACTGAGTGCCGCCACCCAGCTGTAACCTTCTGAAACAGCCGGGCGCTTCTCGGCAGCCTCCGGAACCCGAACCCGAACTTCCGGGTTCGGCGTTTAAGAGAACGCCGAGAAGCCCCCTGGCTGTTTCAGAAGGTGACAGCCGGGCGGCGGCGCTTCTCGGCGGCCTCCCAAACCCGAAAAGTTTGGGTTCAGGTTTGGGAGAACACCGAGAAGCCCCCTGGCTGTTTTAAAAGGTGACAGCCGAGCGGCGGTGCCCAGCGGAGCGCCATTTTGCGAATTTTTTTCTTTTTGCATGGATTAATCGCTTTTACATTGTTCCCTATGGGAAACAATGTTTCACCTTACGAACTTTTTGCCTTACGAACCTACTTCTGGAACCAATTAGGTTCGTAAGACGAGGTATTACTGTAGTTTTATTTATAACTGAGTTTGTCTATAAGTCTCCTGCCCGATTATGGCTTGAGAACCTAGATTACTAAGCTGTTTTGTTTGTTTGTTTGTTTAGATTTGTATGCCGCCCAACTCCCAAGGGACTCTGGGCGGCATACAAATTGTCATATCCTGGTGTTCTATCCTGGTGTAAAATCCAAATATCACATTTCAAGAATCAATTGAGGTGAGGGCAGGATAAAACTTTACCAAGCCGAGTTGGTGCAGTGGGTAGAGTGCAGTACTGCAGGCCACTAAAAGCTGATTGTAGATCTGTAGGGCAGCAGTTCAAATCTCATCATCGGCTCAAGGTTGACTCAGCCTTCCATCCTTCCGAGGTGGGTAAAATGAGGACCTGGATTGTGGGGGCAATAGGCTGGCTCTGTTAAAAAAGTGCTATTGCTAAAATACTGTTATGCCCTTTGTTAAAAGGGCACTATAAATAAACATTTATTATTATTATTATTATTATTATTATTATTATTATTATTATTTACCAAGAAAGAGACACAACTTTGCTCAATGAAGAACTGCTATGCAGTTCACTTCTGAACTCAATATGGACATCACTGATGCACCTCATTTTGTCTTTCTTCTCCACAGCCCTGCTTTGAAACTGAACTCACGGAGATTTCACTAGTCAGAAATGAACTGGCCAACGCCTTGAACAACTTACACTGCTGGATGAAGGATGAAAATGTGAACAAGAACCTAGTAAGGAGAGAAACTGGGTGGTGGGTTCTGGATGCTGTCAAAGTCCCTAGTGAAGACAATGTCCTCCAAAGGGGCTAAGTGCAACCCAGCCGTGTGGGGTCACTCACGAACCCGAATCCTAGAAAGAAAACCTGGACACATTGTCTCTCTGGGTGAAGTGACATGGTGTAGAGCCATGTACCCCTTTTTATTTGGGAACATAAGGAAATGGGGATAATTACACATACATGTCAAGTGATACATCCAATAACATAACTTCAGATGTATCTTTTGAGTTCTTCCTGTTCCTATAGATATCAAGAAACAATTTCCTAGAAACTCTTCCTAAGAGCAGATGTTTCTCACACCTAATTTCTCTGAAGCCTTCTGCCTTATCTCAACTAATCTTCCTTAATCACCCTCTCCTGTGTATGCTTCAGGCAATGTAAATCCCCCCCCTTTGATCCTATAAGGAGTGGTGAAAACTTTGTTTATTGTGAGATGTTTATTGAGCCCTTTTAGAAACATAGAAACATAGAAGACTGACGGCAGAAAAAGACCTCATGGTCCATCTAGTCTGCCCTTATACTATTTCCTGTATTTTATCTTACAATGGATATATGTTTATCCCAGGCATGTTTAAATTCGGTTACTGTGGATTTACCGACCACGTCTGCTGGAAGTTTGTTCCAAGGATCTACTACTCTTTCAGTAAAATAATATTTTCTCATGTTGCCCTTGATCTTTCCCCCAACTAACCTCAGATTGTGTCCCCTTGTTCTTGTGTTCACTTTCCTATTAAAAACACTTCCCTCCTGAACCCTATTTAACCCTTTGACATATTTAAATGTTTCGATCATGTCCCCCCTTTTCCTTCTGTCTTCCAGACTATACAGATTGAGTTCATTTAGTCTTGCCTGATACGTTTTATACTTAAGACCTTCCACCATTCTTGTGGTCTCACCAGCGCTCTGTATAAGGGGATCACAATCTCCCTCTTCCTGCTTGTTATACCTCTAGCTATGCAGCCAAGCATCCTACTTGCCTTTCCTACCGCCTGACCACACTGCTCACCCATTTTGAGACTGTCAGAAATCACTACCCCTAAATCCTTCTCTTCTGAAGTTTTTGCTAACACAGAATTGCCAATGCAATACTCAGATTGAGGATTCCTTTTCCCCAAGTGCATTATTTTACATTTGGAAACATTAAACTGCAGTTTCCATTGCTTTGACCATTTATCTAGTAAAGCTAAATCATTTACCATATTACAGACCCCTCCAGGAATATCAACCCTATTGCACACTTTAGAGTCATCGGCAAATAGGCAAACCTTCCCTACCAGACCTTCCCCTATGTCACTCACAAACATATTAAAAAGAATAGGACCCAGAACAGACCCTTGTGGCACACCGCTTGTAACCTGTCTCTGCTCAGAATACTCGCCATTAACAATAACTCTCTGATGTCTATGCTTCAGCCAGCTTGAAATCCACTGAACTATCCAGGGATTAAGTCCAATCTTCACTAATTTATCCATCAGCTCTTTATGTGGAACCGTATCAAAGGCTTTGCTGAAGTCCAGATAGGCAATATCCACGGCACCACCTTGATCCAACACCTTTGTGACATAGTCAAAGAAATCAATGAGATTAGTCTGACATGATTTGCCTTCAGTAAAGCCATGCTGATTTGGGTCCAATAAGTTATTGTTTTTTAGGTGCTGATTTATCCTCTTTTTGAGTAGAGTCTCCATCATTTTAACTACAACTGATGTCAAGCTAACTGGCCTGTAGTTACCAGCTTCTTCTCTACTGCCCTTCTTGTGGATAGGCACAACACTGGCCATTCTCCAATCCTCAGGAACATCTCCTGTTAACAGGGATTGGTTAAACAAATCAGTAAGGGGGGTAGCAATGACAGATCTGAGTTCTTTAAGAACTCTGGGGTGGATGCCATCTGGACCCATTGCCTTATTTATCTTTAATCGTTCAAGTTCTTCTAAGACATCGGCTTCTAAGATCACTGGAGCTGAATCAGTACAGCTGGAAGCAATGCTATATCCCCCTATTGTATTATTTTGTAAGGTGTCTTTTGAGAAAACTGAACAGAAGTAGCTATTGAAATGGTCAGCGATCTCCTTATTCCCATCAATGCATGTATTATTCCCGGTACTAAGCTTCGTGATGCTGCAGTTTTTCTTCTTCCTATCACTAATATATCTGAAGAAGGTTTTATCCCCCTTCTTTACAGATTTTGCAATTTCTTCCTCTTTTGAGGCTTTAGCAGCATATATTATCTGTTTCACCTCCTTCTGTCTCATTTTATACACCTCTCTATCAGCTATACTTCCAGACTCTTTATACCTCCTATAGGCAGCCTTTTTTTCATTGACTATAGCCCTTACATCATTGCTAAACCATAGCGGTTTCTTCTTCCTTTTACCTTTAGTTATTTGCTTTACATAAAGTCTTGTGGCTTTTAAGATGGCCTTTTTTAATACAGTCCACTGGGTGCTCGCTCCTGCCATTTTATCCCTCCCCTTTAATTCATTATTTAAATATTCCCCCATTGCATTAAAATTTGTTTTTCTGAAATCTAATACTTTGGTTGCAGTGTAGGATTGCTCACAATCAGTTTTTACATCAAACCACAAACATAGATGGTCACTGCAACCTAAATTTTCTCCCACCTTGACCTCTGAAACCCAATTCCCATTTGTAAAAACTAAATCTAGAATATTCTCCCCTCTAGTTGGTGTCTTAACTAGCTGTGCCAGAGCTGCTCCTGTAACGGCCTCTACTATATTCTTACTTTTGCATGTAAGGGCACTGGGGATATTCCAGTCAACATCAGGCATGTTGAAATCACCCATAACCACAATATCTCCCTTTACTGCCATTTGGGTAATTTCATCCACCATCATGTTGTCATGTTCCTCAGATTGCCCTGGAGGCCTATAGATCACCCCAATTCTAATGACAGAACCGTCTTTATTTTGCATGCAAATCCAGAGGGTCTCCAGATCTTTACATGTATTTTGAATTAGTATTGTTTTTAGACTTTCTTTAACATAAATGGCTACTCCACCTCCCCTTCTCTCTATTCTATCCTTCCTATACAGTGTATATCCTGGTATGGATATTTCCCATTCATTAGAATCCTTAAACCATGTCTCAGTTATGGCAACCAGGTCCAAATTATCTCTAGATATTATGGCCATTAACTCACAGAGCTTGTTGCTCAAGCTTCGAGCATTCGTGCACATTACCCAAAGAACATTATTTTCCTTATTAGTTTGACCCTTATCATCAACAACTACATCTATTTTATTTACAGCTCCCTTTTCATAAGCTTCCAGAAACTGATTTATCCTCATTGGTCGGGGACGGAAATCATTTATTTATTTATTTATTTTATTACTTAGATTTGTATGCCGCCCCTCTCCGAAGACTCGGGGCGGCTCACAACATGTAAAAAACAAATCATAAGCAATCAGACAGATTTAAAATATTTAAATATTTAAAAAACCCCATATGCTAACAGTCACACACACAGACATACCATGCATAAATTAAACGTGCCCGGGGGAGATGTTTCAGTTCCCCCATGCCTGCCGGCAAAGGTGGGTTTTAAGGAGTTTACGGAAGGCAGGAAGAGTAGGGGCAGTTCTAATCTCTGGGGGGAGTTGGTTCCAGAGGGCCGGGGCCGCCACAGAGAAGGCTCTTCCCCTGGGGCCCGCCAACCGACATTGTTTAGTTGACGGGACCCGGAGAAGGCCCACTCTGTGGGACCTAATCGGTCGCTGGGATTCGTGCGGCAGGAGGCGGTCTTGGAGATATTCTGGTCCGATGCCATGAAGGGCTTTAAAGGTCATAACCAACACTTTGAATTGTGACCGGAAATTGATCGGCAACCAATGCAGACTGCGGAGTGATGGTGAAACATGGGCATACCTAGGTAGGCCCATGACTGCTCTCGCAGCTGCATTTTGCACGATCTGAAGTTTCCGAACACTTTTCAAAGGTAGCCCCATGTAGAGAGCATTACAGTAGTCGAATCTCGAGGTGATGAGGGCATGAGTGACTGTGAGCAATGAGTCCCGGTCCAGATAGGGCCGCAACTGGTGCACCAGGCGAACCTGGGCAAACGCCCCCCTCGCCACAGCTGAAAGATGTTGTTCTAATGTGAGCTGTGGATCGAGGAGGACGCCCAAGTTGCGGACCCTCTCTGAGGGGGTCAATAATTCCCCCCCCAGGGTGATGGACGGACAGATGGGATTGTCCTTGGGAGGCAGAACCCACAGCCACTCCGTCTTATCCGGGTTGAGCTTGAGTCTGTTGACACCCATCCAGGCCCCAACAGCCTCCAGGCACCGGCACATCACTTCCACCGCTTCGTTGACTGGGCATGGGGTGGAGATGTAAAGCTGGGTATCATCCGCATATTGATGATACCTCACCCCATGTCCTTGGATGATCTCGCCCAGCGGTTTCATGTAGATGTTGAATAGCAGGGGGGAGAGGACCGACCCCTGAGGCACCCCACAAGGGAGAAACCTAGGAGTCGACCTCTGGCCCCCCACTAACACCGACTGCGACCGGCCAGAGAGGTAGGAGGAGAACCACTGAAGGACAGTGCCTCCCACTCCCAACCCCTCCAGCCGGTGCAGAAGGATACCATGGTCGATGGTATCGAAAGCCGCTGAGAGGTCAAGGAGCACCAGGACAGAGGATAAACCCCTGTCCCGGGCCCGCCAGAGATCATCCATCAACGCGACCAAAGCGGTTTCCGTGCTGTAACCGGCCCTGAAACCCGACTGCTGGGGACCTAGATAATCGGCTTCTTCCAAGGACCGCTGGAGCTGGAGTGCCACCACCTTCTCGACAACCTTCCCCATAAAGGGAAGGTTGGAGACTGGACGATAGTTGTTAAGTACGGCTGGGTCCAGAGAGGGCTTCTTGAGGAGGGGGCGCACAAGCGCTTCTTTATAGAGTGATGGAAAAACTCCCCTCCCCAAGGAAGCGTTGGTAATCTCCTGGGCCCAGCTCCGTGTCACCTCCCTGCTGGCCGAAACCAACCAGGAGGGACACGGATCCAGTAAACAGGCGGCGGAACTCACAGCTCCGATGGCCTTGTCCACTTCATCAGGTGTCACCAGATCAAACTCTTCCCAGACAGGTGGACAAGTACGTGCCCCAGTCACCTCGACTGACTCGTTGTCAGTCGACTCTGTTACACAATTGGAGTCGAGATCGGCCCGGATCCGAGCAACTTTATCAGCGAAAAACGTGTTAAAATCCTCGGCACTACTCTGTAAGGGCTCCCCAACTCCCCCCTGGTTGAGAAGGGAGCGGGTCACCCTAAACAGAGCGGCTGGGCGGGATTCCGCTGATGCAATCAAGGCGGCATGGTACGCGCATCTTGCCGCCTTGAGCGCCACTTTGTAAGTCTTAATAAAAGCTCTTACAAGTGTTCGATCGGATTCAGACCTACTCTTCCTCCATCGCTTCTCTAGACGTCTCTTTTGGCGTTTCAACTCCCGGAGCTCCTCGTTGAACCATGGGGCTCTACGGGGTCTAGCGCCATGGAGAGGTCGCAAAGGCGCAATCCGGTCAAGAGCCCCCGCTGCAGCCCTGTTCCAGGCCTCCGCGAGAGACTCCGCCGAACTGTGGACGAGTGCCTCTGGAATAACCCCAAGCGCCGTCTGAAAGCCCTCTGGGTCCATCAGGCGCCTGGGGCGGAACATCTTCATTGGTTCCGCCTCCCTGCGGGGGAGGATTGGAGCCAGGAAGTCAAGCCGTAGTAGAAAATGGTCTGACCATGACAAAGGCAACACTTCTAAGCCCCTTAGTCTCAGACCATTACTCAATTGCTCGGAAAGGAATACCATGTCAGGTGCGTGCCCTCCCTCGTGAGTCGGACCCTGAACTACTTGAGTCAGGTCCACGGCTGTCATGGTGGCCATGAACTCCTGTGCCAACCCAGAGGTTTCGCCGAGTGACGGCAGATTGAAGTCCCCCAAGACAATAAGTCTGGGGAACTCTACCGCCAACCCGGCTACCTCCTCGAGTAGCACAGGCAGGGCTTTTGACACACAGCTGGGAGGCAGGTACGTGAGAAATAAGCCCACCTGAACTCCTAAGTCCAACTTCATCAAGAGAGACTCGCAACCCGCTATTTCCGGAGCAATGAGTCTACGCAGGCAAGGGCTCTCCCTGGCTACAATAGCCACTCCTCCCCCCCTCCCCTGGGGTCGCGGTTGATGCCATATCTGAAACCCGGCTGGGCAAATTTCAGAGAGAGGAACACCTCCCTCCGGGCCCAGCCAGGTTTCAGTAATACATGCCAGGTCGGCCTCCTCATCCAGGATCAAATCCCGGATGAGGAGAGCTTTATTAACCACCGACCTGGCATTCAACAGCAGCAACCTGAGCCCAGGGCCAGAGTTACACTCATCACCAGTACCCAAGATTGGGCTCACAGAGCCAGAACAGGGGACCGTTATTAAGCAACGGTCCCTCGTTCCCCTGGAACGGCTAACATCTGGTGCATCTCTGTCCCCTTTACCTAGTTTAAATGCCTGTCCAAAAAAGTTCTGAATTCCTCACCGAGCACCTGGGTACCTCTGTATGATGGATGCAAACCATCCCTCTTAAACAACTCCCTATTAGACCACCTACTGACATTATGACTTACATAGCCAAAGCCTTCAGCTTTACACCACTGCCTTAACCACACATTAAACTCTCTGATACAAGTTGTTTTATCCTCCTGGCCACAAACCGGTAACACCTCTGAGAAAGTCACTGAATCAGTTATTTTACCCAGCTCCACACTTAGACATTTAAAATCTCTTTTTACTACATTAACATTTCTCTGGGACAAATCATTTGTGCCAAGATGCACCACCACATCAACGTTATTACCTTTACTCACAGCCTTGATAATGTTTTGTTTCCCTGTAGTAATTGCCAGGAATGCAGATTAGGCAAGTTTAGTGCCCTCCTGTCCTGGGTTATAGAATCAGGGTAAGCAGAGTATTTTTATGCTAGAGGTCCAGAGATATAAATCCTATTCTAACATTTATGCTATACTGCAACAGTGGGTGGACAAACAAAAAGGATTTTCATTTCTAAGTTGGATGGGGATAAAAATCAAAACGGTATCAAATTAAACTGAAGATATTTGAACAATTGTTCTGGTTTCTCCGTAGCTGACCCAGCTGGACTGTGCCTTCATTCGCAAAGAACCATATGGCGTGGTGCTGATCATTGGAGCCTTTAACTTCCCTTTCCAGCTTACTTTGTTGCCCCTTGTGGGAGCCATTGCAGCTGGTGAGTGAGAACCTATTTCCTAATTCATTTTAGACATTACGGGTGGTCTTCCAGGAGTTGCAGGTATTGGTGGATGTTGAAAAGTGTTCAGAAACTTCAGGTCGTGCAGAATGCAGCTGCAAGAGCTATCATGGGCTTCCCTAAATATGCCCATGTTACACCAACACTCTGCAGTCTGCACTGGTTGCCGATCAGTTTCCATTCACAATTCAAAGTGTTGGTTATGACCTATAAAGCCCTTCATGGCACCGGACCAGAATATCTCTGAGACGGCCTTCTGCTGCAAGAATCCCAGCGACCAGTTAGGTCCCACAGTGTGGGCCTTCTCCGGATCCCGTCAACTAAACAATGTTGCTTGGCGGGACCCAGGGGAAGAGCCTTCTCTGTGGCGGCCCCGACCCTCTGGAACCAACTCCCCCCAGAGATTAGAATTGCTCCCACCCTCCTTGCCTTTCGTAAGCTTCTTATAACCCACCTCCGTCATCAGGCATGGGGGAATTGAGATACTCTTTCCCCCTAGGCCTTTACAATTTTATGCATGATATGTCTGTATGTATGTTGGTTTTACAATAGGGGTTTTTAACTGTTTATATTGGATTGTCATATGCTGTTTACTACTGTTGTTAGCTGCCCCAAGTCTACGGAGAGGGGCGGCATACAAGTCCAATCAAATCAAATCAAAATCAAATTTATCTGTTGCAAGCTTGGTAAAGTGTTCTCTCCTCATTCTAGGGAACTGTGTGGTCCTCAAGCCTTCGGAGGTGAGCAGCTGTACTGAAAGGCTCCTCGCTGAAGCACTGCCTTGTTATCTTGATCCGGTGAGTTCTTCACCTGCCAGTTTATCTTGTTAATAAAATCAAAATGAAGCTGAGGGTCTTCTCTTCTTCCTTTGTCTTAATTAATCATGAGAAGGCAGTTCCTTGGGCCCGTTGAGGAAAAACTCTGGATCCAAACTAATCTATAATTGTTAATCTGCTTTTGGAAGCTGGGTAAGTTTATTTCTGCTGCAGTTCTTCCAAAAAAAATGCATCTTCCTTTAAAACTGTGGTGGTGGTGAGGATGGCTGAGGATTGAAACATCCAAGTGCACTATGCTTTTTCTAGCCTCTTGATTTCAATGAAAACGAAGGGCTGCTAACCCTCCCACAAAAGGGTGATATACAGTTGACAGTTGCATATGCAGTATCTGTTTATTTGGAATGTAAATTTTGTGCTTTTCATTTTTCTTAAAATCCAAGTGCAGTTTAAAAGACTAAGTACCATATTTTGGGGGGTATAAGACCCCCCAAAAGAGGGTGAAAACGTGAGTGTGTCTTATACACAGAATGTAACCCCACCCACTCACCCACCCCCAACATTTGGCCTCTACCTCCCAGCAATTTGCCTCCTTGCAGCAAACAGGGAAGAGCCTGTTAAGCCAAGCAATGCATTATCAGCTTCCTGACTTTCAGATGATTTGAGGCTAGCCAGATGCTAAACCGAAACTGAAAACTAGCTGTAAGGAGGCAAATTGCTAGGAGGTAGAGGCAAAATTTTATTTTCTTGTGCTAATCAGTTGCTGAGTCTGGATGCAAGGAGGTAAGACAATAACTATTAATGTCTATACAATGATCAAATTATTAGACTTATTTTTAAAAGACGGCTTTATTATTGTTCCAGACAACTTAACGAAACGAAGAAGCTTTTAAAATAAATGTTTGATCTGAAGAGACCTAGTGCTGTTGTATCTTCTTTTAAATAATAGAGAATAATATATACTTCCAGAAAGCCACATAAAATGTCTGCGGAGTCTGCGGAGAGGGGCGGCATACAAATCTAATAAATAAATAAATAAATAAATAAATAAATAAATAAATAAATAAATAAGTAAATAAATAAGTAAATAAATAAATAAATAAGTAAATAAATAAGTAAATAAGTAAATAAATAAGTAAATAAATAAATAAACTGTTCTGTACAAGTATAGTCTGAAATATAACAGTATCCTGTTTAGTATTAAGATAAAGCAGCTGAGCTAAACCCTGATTTAGTCATGTTTGGAGTAGATCTATTTAAGTAATTGGGAGGAGTGAGTACTACATTTAAGAAAACTTTCTGGCATTAATATTCTGCTATAATGTACATTTCTCCAATTCTTTGCTATTTCTATGGGTCAGGCACACATGGACAGAAATACACAGCAAACAGTGTATATAATCTGTGCTGTTTGCTGGGAGGCAGAATATTTTTCCTTGTTATCCTCTCCTAAAAGTAAGGTGTGTCTTATACTCTGGTGCATCTTGTACTCTGAAATAAATATGGTATATATGTTACTTTAATAAAGGACTATATTGGGTAGATAAAGGAAGATTGAATTGAGATTACTATGAAGGCAGGACATTCCCAAGGTTAGATAGGAAAACAATCATAGGTCCCTATGACCATATTCTCACTAAATAAAAAATGATCATCCATTTAAGGAAAATTTTAATTTCCTTTCAATTTAACATATCAGTTCCTTGCTCCAAATTCTCCCATAAGGACTTTTGCCTTGCAAAGTTTCAGGGACAAAAACCATCATTGTGTGATAGAGGCTACTTTGATTGGACATGAACTTCCTTTTCTATTTTATAGCAAAGCTTTGCTGTGGTGACAGCTGGTCCTGAAGAAACAGGAAAATTACTAGAAAATAGGTTTGATTATATCTTCTATACAGGTGATTTTCTCTTCTTAAATATCCTTTTCATGTTATTCTTTTCAATAGTATGTTGTTGTTTTTAAAAAAAGATTATTAATGACCACATAAATATCAATGTGGTAAGCCAATGTTCATCTATTGAAACTTTTAAGGTTCTGTTTATCGAAGACCATTATTTACAACCTCCTCTGCAATATCATTTATTTCTGCAGTTAATTACAATACTGTACTTTTCTACAGCAAATTGTGTACAGTGCTGCAATTTGCCATGTGTCTTAGTTAAGTAGCTTTACCATGTTTATCACAATAACAGCTGTATCAGCGTAAGTTAGACCCAGGGCAGTGTTGGTGTCCCTTGTGGGGTTGATGTGTCAAGAATTCAGAAAATGCCAAATTTAAACACTGCCTGCATGTTACACACACATACCTCCCCCAGACACCTGTCCTAGAAATTAGGATATGAAATAATAGCTTTAACAGCAAACATGGATACGTGGAGAGCTAATACATCTAGATACCACCATCTCTTTGGATCTCTGCACTTAATAGGTTGAACAAACTTCCAGCAGATGTGGTAGATAAATCCACAGTAACTGAATTTAAACATGCCTGGGATAAACATATATCCATCCTAAGATAAAATACAGGAAATAGTATAAGGGTAGACTAGATGGACCATGAGGTCTTTTTCTGCCGTCAGTCTTCAATGTTTCTATGTTAACTCAATGGACAATTTAGTCTGCCTTTCTCTACAATTTTCTGAAATGATTGCAATAGAAATTGGGTGTGTCTCTCTAAACCTGTGGAGGACATTTTTCTCAACTGAAAAGCTGCCATAGGTTACTTCATATGCATTGGGCTATTAGATCAGACGATGAGATTATAACATATTCTTGACAAAGATAAGTAAAATCAACATTTATTCATTTTTGATTGTTTGCAACATTGCTTTTTGCTTCCATTTTTAAAACAATAATAAAACCTTTGAAAGAAAATCAAAATCAGAAATAGTATTTGCAATGTCGAAAGCAAATATCAAGATGGTAGCTGTAATTTGATCTAGAACAGGGGTCGACAACCTGCGGTTCTGGAGCCGCATGCAGTAATTTGGGCCCCTGTTACTCCCTGTCCCATCACCGGCTGGCCTCGCCCCATCCTCCCTCACCTGGGAATGGAGAAGCGGACGGGGCTGATTCTGCGATTGAGGAACATAGCCACCCCCAGCAGTAGCTGCCCTTTGGGCGACCCTCCTCCCCCTCTCTGGCTGGCTGTGGCGAGGTCAGGAGGGTGCGCATGCGTGGGGAGACCCTCAGGCGAGCACTAAAGTGCAGCAGAGGGGTGCGTGCAGTGTTCCCTCTAATTTTTTTGCGGGGTGGGCGGAAAAGTATAGTGTCTGAGCAGCAGTCCCTTCGGGACTGGGCGGCACAAAAATATTAAATAATATAAATAAACAAACAAACAAACAAATAAAAAGCCCACCCTGTTTTGCCTCAGAGAATTTCAAAATAAAATACTGTACTGTGTGTCTATAACAGTGAGCTCATAATAGGGCAACTCTATCAATATCCAAATGCCACTTAAATAGTTGAGCTAGTTTCAAACTAGATTTTGATTTTCTTTCTCTCTTCCTTACTCCCATTCTTTTTCTTTCTCTTTTCCTTCCTCTCTTTTTTCTATCTGTTTCTCTCTCTTCCTCTCTCTCTCCTTCCCTCTCACTCTTTCCCTCTCGGCTTCTGGGCAGGTTTGGAAAACTCTGAGTTGATGATGATTTTTAAGTGAGCGATTGCTCACCGCTCAGCTTAGAGGGAACTATGGTTGCGTGTAGAGTGGGTGGCTGCTTGCTTAAGGAGGTCCTTTGGATGCGGCTTCTCTCCTGCCCTATGGATTGGCCATTGCACCCCACACATCCCCTGCAGCTCTTTGGCTGAGCGGGGTGGATGTGAGCTCCTGCCCAAAGTGGCAGGAAATAAAAGCTGCTTTCACTCCACCAACCTTTCTCACCCCCCCTTCTCTCTCATGCAGGGTGTGTGTGTGTGCATGGCAAGGAACTGGCGGGATCCCGCCACATTTGCACATAGGGCACCCTTCACTTCCTGTCAAACAGAATTGAGCCCCCAGTGCTGGACGGGAGTTGTGCTATCTATTTCTTTTGACACAAATTTTGCCATTTCTTTATAGGGAGCGTCCGTGTAGGAAGGATCATCATGACCGCTGCAGCAAAACATGTGACACCACTGACTCTGGAGCTGGGGGGGAAAAGTCCCTGTTATGTGGATAAATGCTGCAATTTCCAGAATGCAGCCAACCGAATTGCGTGGGGAAAATTCCTCAACGCTGGGCAGACGTGCATTGCCCCAGATTATATCATCTGTACACTTGAAACGCAGGAGAGATTGATGCCTTGCTTGCGCCAAGCCATCTGTGAATTCTTTGGAAGTGAACCCAAGCAGTCCGCTGATTTTGGCCGCATGGTCAATGACAGGCATTTCAAGCGTGCACAAGCTTTTCTGGAATGTGGCCGGGTGGCCATTGGTGGAGAGACCGATGAGTGTGAGCGTTACATTGGTGAGTATATAGCTTAGGACTGGAGGGAGAGTAAGAAGAAAGATTTGGAGTTTGGGAAAGACAGGAAGACATTTTCTGAATATTATCTAGCAAGCTTGTAGAGAAATCTGTGTGTTCCACTAGGTTTCCGGTCACAATTCAAAGTGTTGGTAGTGACCTTTAAAGCCCTGCATGGCATTGGGCCAGAATACATCCGGAACTGCCTTCTACCGCACGAATCCCAGCAGCTGATAACATCCCAGAGTTGGCCTTCTCCGGGTCCCGTCGACCAAACAATGTTGTTTGGCGGGCTGCAGGGGAAGAGCCTTCTCTGTGGCGGCCCTGGCCCTCTGGAATCAACTCCTCCCAGAGATTAGAACGGCCCCCACCCTCCTTGTCTTTTGCAAATTACTCAAGACTCACCTTTATCGCCAGGCATGGGGGAACTGAGACATCCTCCCCCAGGCTTTTATATTTTATGTTTGGTATGTATGTGTCGTATGGTTTTTAAATTGTTGGGGTTTTAGATATGTTTTATTTTAATATTAGATTTGTCTCACTGTTTTTGTATTACTGTTGTGAGCGGCCCCAAGTCTTCGGAGAGGGGCGGCATACAAATCTAATAAATGATAATAATAATAATAATAATAATAATAATAATAATAATAATAATAAATGACATGGTATATAATCAATCGTTGATTTAAACCAATTAGTTGTGTCCGACTCTTGGTGACTTTTAGGCAAGTGGTCTCCATCTGACCCTGTCAAACACCATTTCATTCAACTGTTGTATGTTCAACTTTGCATCCAAATTGATGTTATCAATCCAGCATATTTGTCCTTGCCTCTTTGTCTGCTGACCATTCCTAGCACCACTGTCTTCTCCAATGCATAACATGGCCAAAGTAAATCAGATGTAGTCTTATGATTTTCGCTTCCAGGGATGTATCTGTTTTTATATAATTTAATCCATTAATTCATTAAGCTTATTAAAGATGCATGCTTAATAGTTTTGATTTAGATCAATCTCCCAAGTTGATACTTACCAAATGTGTTGGATTGTCATTGGCCCGACAGACTTGGCATTTTGAATGTTGAAGTCTAAGAAAGCTACTTTCAACAAACTTTCTACTTTCTGCCGTCAGTCTTCTATGTTTCTAAAACAATTTAAAACCAACAATTGTATAGAGCACTGGTGAGACCACATTTGGAATACTGTGTTCAGTTCTGGAGACCTCACCTACAAAAAGATATTGATAAAATTGAATGGGTCCAGAGACGGGCTACAAAAATCAGGAAAGACTTCATGATTTCCATCTGTATAGTCTGGAGGACAGAAGGGAAAGGGGGGACATGATCGAAACATTTAAATATGTTAAGGGGTTAAATCAGGTTCAGGAGGGAAGTGTTTTTAATAGGAAAGTGAACACAAGAACAAGGAGACACAATCTGAAGTTAATTGGGGGACAGATCAGAAGCAACATGAGAAAATATTATTTGACTGAAAGAAGAGTAGATCCTTGGAACAAACTTCCAGCAGACATGGTTGGTAAATCCACAGTCACTGAATTGAAACATGCCTGAGATAAACATATATCTATCCTAAGTTAAAATACAAGAAATAGTATAAGGGCAGACTAGATGGACCAGGAGGTCTTTTTCTCCCCTCAATCTTCTATTCATTTTTATTTATTTATTTACTGGATTTGTATGCCGCCCCTCTCCATAGACTCCGTAGAGTATATGTTTCTATGTAAACTAACAAACTCTGAAAAATGAGCTTATTGAAGTCCAAACAAACACAATACTACAGAGAAAGAAAAAAAAAGACCCCCAACAAAACAAGTGTGTTTGCATAGAGAGCTCCATGGGATGAAAAGGACAAATATAAAAAATGGAAACAGAGACTCATAGAATAGAATCTTAGCAAATAGCCCGAATCTACAAAGATGGAATCAGAAAAGCTAAATGAACTAAGACTTGCAATAAATGTCAAATATAACAAAAAAGTTTCTTTAAAAATAAAAAGAAAGTAATGGAAGTGGTAGGTTCTCTAACTGAAGACGATGGCAAGATGGTGATGGGCAGGAGGGAGAAAATAGAACTACAGTGGTACCTCAAGATACGAACCCCTCGTCTTAAGAACAACTCGTGATATGAACCCGGGGTTCAGAAAAATTTTGCCTCTTCTTACGAACTTTTTTTGAGTTACGAACCGGCATTCGGAGACTGCTGGGAAGCCACGCGGCTGTTTTAAAAGGTGACAGCCGGGCGGCGGGGCTTCCCAGAAGCCTCCCGAACGTCGGTTCGTAACTCGAACAAAGTTCGTAAGAAGAGGCAAAATTTTGCTGAACCCCGGGTTTGGTTCGGGAGGTTGCTGGGAAGCCCCCCAGGCCGGCTGCGACCTTTTAAAACACCCGCGGCGCTTCCCAGCTGTCTCCCGAAACTGAACGCGGAAGTTCGGCTTTAGCGTTCGGCTTCAGGAGACAGCTGTGAAGCGGCGCGGGTGTTTTAAAAGGCCGCAGCCGGCCTGGGGGGCTTGCCAGCACCCCACGAACCCCGAACCCAGGTTTGGGGGGGTGCTGGCAAGCCCCCCAGGCCGGCTGCGACCTTTTAAAACAGCCGTGCCGCTTCCCAGCAGTCGCCGAAAGCCGTTTTTTTTGCGGGGGTTTTTTTGGTTGCACGGATTAATTGATTTTACATTGTTTCCTATGGGAAACAATGTTTCATCTTACGAACCTTTCGTCTTACGAACCTCCTCCTTGCACCAATTAAGTTCGTATCATGAGGTATTACTGTACTTAATTCCTTCTTTGTAATGTCTTCATGAAAAGGGGAAAATAGCACTGTGGAAGACAAAACAGGAAAGCAGGTCAAAATAGGAAAAATAAATAAAAGAATACCTCTCCATTTTAGCGGAGTTCAACTCACAAGGACCAAAGGGTTTACATCCCACAATTCTAAAAGACCTGGTAGATCTCAGGATTACTGAACAAAATCTTTCAGAGCTTCTGGAGTATTGGGAAAGTACCAGAGAACTGGAAAAGTTATGGTTCCAATTTTCAAAAAAGGGGAAAAAAATGGAACAATCAGCTTGACATCATTATATGGGGAAATCCTAGAAAAGATAATTAAGCAGAGCATTTGTGAGCACCAAGAAATGAATAAAACAATTAAGAGAAGCCAGCATGTTAAAAACAGATTATATCAAATAAACTTTATTGCCTTCTTTGATAAAGTGACTAAATTAGTGGATCAAGGAAATGCTGTGGATATAGTATGTTTAGACTTCAGGAAGACATTTGGCAACGTAGATCCTAGCCTATTTCTTGGTAAGATAGAACAATTTGGGACAGACAGAATCCGATAGGTTTGCCATTGGCTGATCATCACATCGAGCCTGTAGCCCTCAGTGTAACAATATCTAAATGGGCAGCACATAAATTTATTTTTTATTTATTTATTTTATTCATTTGTCCAATACACAAATACATAGGAAGAAAGATATACATGTGATAATATAAAAGAGGGTGAAAGTGAACTTAGAGGAGACGATATATGAAAGGAAGAGAATATATAAGATAGGTGAAAGAAAGGAAAGACAATTGGACAGGGGATGAAAGGCACACCAGTGCACTTATGTAATAATACATAAATAAATAAAGAGAAACATGAATGGGGTACCTCAAGGTTGTCTTTGGCCTATTGCTCAACAAATTTATTAATGATCTAGATCAGGGGTAGGGAACGTTGGCTGTTCTATGACATATGGACTTCAACTCCCAGAAGTCCTGAGCTAGCATGATTGGCTCAGGAATTCTGGGAGTTGAAGTCTACAAGTCATAGAAGAGGCAACATTCCCTACCCCTGATCTAGATGAAGGGGAGATTGGAAGGTTCAGAGGTATCTTGACAGAATAGAGCAATGGACTTAATCCACTAAGATGGAGTTCAATAGTGAGAAAAGCAAGGCCCTACACCTAGGCAGGAAAATGAACAAGAAGCAATGGGTGGAAGCTTGTTAAAGAAGCAATTTAAATGTGAAATTTCCTGACTGTGATAGCAATTAACCAATGGAACAGCTTGCCTCCTGGAGTTGTGGATGCTTCAGCCCTGGAAGTTTTCAAGAAAAGATTGGACATCCATTTGTCCAGGATGATATAAGGACTCCACACCTTGGGCAGGGGGTTGAACTAGAAGACCTCTAAAGTCCCTTCCAGCTTCATGATTCTATGGTCTTGCAAGTCTTGGATTGGGAAGGTTTGTTTAACACAAAGCAAGAAGACAGACATGTTTTCCTGGGTTTGCATATTGGAAGTTGTTGTGGTTAGCTCTGGCCCAGCTCCTGCCCCAAGGACTGTGGGTGTGGGGGAGACATCCACATGCTGCAGGCCTGTTTTGCCCCCGGTGGAATCTGATGATGAAGGCTCCTCTGACCAAGAAGACATGAGTGACAGGGAGGAGGAGTGTGGAAGACAGCTCAGAAGGAGATCAATTATCTAGCTCCTCCTTGGATTCAGAACAAGAGTTAATGATACAGCCACCCATGCGGAGAGCGATGCATATGCAACAACAACTGAGAGATTATTATCAAAGAAAATGAGGCCACCTGTGGTTGGGTGGGGCTGTGGTCATTAGTGAGGCTGCTATAAATAGCAGCCTGCGGGTTTGGCCATTGTGGAAGATTATCTGATCATTGTGTTTCAAGCCTGCTTTGCTGACTTTGAGCTTTGTGTGCTGATTTTTCCCCGCTTTGAAACTAAACCAGAGCGAAGTGTGTTTCACTTTGTGAAAGAAGAAGGACTGTGAATTGCCTCACAGCTGCAAGCTAAGTATCACAGAACGGATAAGGGACTTGTACAAATTACCAGTTTGTTTGGAGACGAGTGCTCTTTGCTATACAAAAAGAGGGCTTGGTTTAAGTGAATTTTCATTATAAAGAACATTGTTTTGAATCTTCAAATGTGTGTGTGTCTGAAATTTGTACCTGTGAATTTTTGGGAGGAGTCTACCAGAGAGCCCGACAGAACAGAAATGAAGATATGGGGAAAGCTAAAGACCTTGAGATAAAGTTAATGTATTTAAATTGAACAAGTCTTAATGTGATCTTTTCCCCATTACAGCTCCAACAGTGTTGGCAGATGTGAAGGAATGGGATCCAGTCATGCAAGAGGAAATTATGGCACCCATCCTGCCAATATTCACTGTGAAATGTATGGAGGAGGCCATACACTTCATCAAGTGCAGAGAACGTCCACTAGCTGTGTACGCCTTTTCCTGCGACTCCAAGGTATATTGTTTAAACTACAGCACACTGTATCTGGGAGAATCTGGATTATTTTTCACAACCCCATCCACAATGGTCAAAAGAAAGGAGACATGCACTATTTTCAAAGTATATTAGGTGATAAGCTATGATGGTAGCAATCACTGGTAATATAGTTTGGAAGATCTAGGACCGTGATGGTGAACCTATGGCACGTGTGACACAGGTGACACATTCAGTCATATATGCTGGCACATGAGCAGTCGCCCTAGTTCAGCTCCAGCTGATTTATGGCTTGAGCTGAGGCCATGGGAGGGCATTTTTGGCCTCCAGAAGACCTCCAGGGCGGTGGGGAGGGGCCCGTTTTCATCCTCCCCAGGTTCCAAGAAAGCCTCTGGCACCTGGGGAGGATGAAAAACAGGCTGATTTGGGTCCATTAGAAGTCAGGAAACAAGGGAGCAGGTGTCATACATGGGGGCAGGGCAGTGTGGGGGGTTGATGTGTGCATACTTATTATACTTATTATTATTATTATTATTATTATTATTATTATTATTATTATTATTATTATTATTATATGCTGTCTTATTATTGCTGTTAGCTGCCCCGAGTCTCCGGAGAGGGGCGGCATACAAATCCAATTAATAATAATAATAATAATAATAATAATAATAATAATAATACTTGGGAGTGGGGAGCAGGGGAATTGAATTATGGGTGTGTGCATACACGTATGTGTGATAGCGTCAGGGCATGCACTTTCAGCACCCGAGGAAAAAAAGATTCGCCATCACTGGTCTAGGACAATGGCCTGCAGCCAACTTACTACTGCCATCACATCATGGCTACCTTGCTACAGCCAACTCTTTACTGTGGCTGTCTTGCTATGGCCAACTTGCGCAGCCAACGTACCACGGGACAATCCATGTGGGATAACTCAATGTGATTAACGTTATCCACCCTTATTTCCTCTACTTTATTTCCATTTTTAGCAATGGAAATGTCAAAAAAACAGTGGGGGCTAACATTTATTGTGTTGAGTTACCCTACTACATAGATCATCCCGTGGTGAGTTGCCCCATGCGAGTTGGCGGTAGAATAGAATAGAATTTTATTGGCCAAGTGTGATTGGACACACAAGGAATTTGTCTTGGTGCATATGCTCTCAGCGTACATAAAATAAAATATACATTTGTCAAGAATGATGTGGTACGACACTTAATGATTGTCACAGGGGTCAAATAAGCAATGAAGAAGCAATATTAATAAAAATCTTAGGATATAAGCAACAAGTTACAGTCATACAGTCAACATGGGAGGAAATGGGTGATAGGAATGATGAGAAAAACTAGTAGAATAGAAGTGCAGATTTAGTAGAAAGTCTGACAGTGTTGAGGGAATTATTTGTTTAATAGAATGATGGCGTTCGGAAAAAAAATTGTTCTTGTGTCTAGTTTTCTTGGTGTACAGTGCTCTGTAGCGACGTTTTGAGGGCAGGAGTTGAAACAGTTTGTGTCCAGGATGTGAGGGATCAGTAAATATTTTCCCCGCCCTCTTTTTGACTTGTGCAGTATACAGGTCCTCAATGGAAGGCAGGTTGGCAGCAATTGTTTTTTCTGCAGTTCTGATTATCCTCTGAAGTCTGTGTCGGTCCTGTTGGGTTGCAGCACCAAACCAGACAGTTATAGAGGTGCAGATGACAGACTCAATGATTCCTCTGTAGTAAGAGAGCAATAGCGAGATGGAAGTGCTGGAATGACTGCTGAGAGTTGGCCACAACGAGATGCCACAACCGAATATCATCCCTGTCCTAAGTTTCTCTCTTATTAGAGTTGGCCGCAGGGAGTTGTCCCAGTCCATAGTTTGGATAATAGAGGGAAAGCCCAATTCTACTCTTGATTATTTTGCCAATAAGCCAGTGTTAAAAACAATTGGCTCATGCACATATTCATAATGCAAAGAAGACTACCTTGTAGTGCTATTTTATGATTATGTCGTCAAGGCACAGTCTCCCTCACACCATCAGTTCACTGCTGAGGAGATGGCTCTAAGTTGTTCTGTTATGGATAATAATGTTTTCCCTTCTATTGTACCACGAAAGCTACTACATAGGCATTCTGGGACACGTGGAACCCTCTGGAGGTTGGATTCCAATTGGCCCAGATGTCAAACAATGGCCCATTGTTCGCCCATTTTTTCACAAAAATGGGGTGGGCAAAGGGTCTGGGAAGGCTGCAGGGAGCTCCTGGATGCAGGGGAATGGCAAAAATGTGCCCATTTTTTAAAAAAGGGCCATTTCAGCCATTTTTTTCATCAAAATTGGGCATTTTTGCCTTCTCCCAGTCCCCAGGAGTGTTTTGCAGGCTTCCCAGACTCTCTGCCCACTCAATTTTGGCGAAAAACAAGACCATTTTCACAAAAATGGGATGTGGGGGCGGAGCTTTGGGAAGCCAAAAATGACTATATTTGGTGTATAAGATGCACCGACATGTCCACTTCTTTTAGGGGGGAAAGCGGTGCATCTTACACTCCTAAAATACGGTATATTACTGGGCTTGTTTTTGAGGTGTTATACAGGTTATAGATTGTGGAAAGACACATTATATACGAACATACCTTCCTCCCATTTCAAATGCCCTTTCCCAGAGGTCTGCTAGGTTTATATATTCTGCCCTTCCTTCCAAGATTGCAACTGTTTGATAATTACTTGTGTCCTTACTATTTTCCAAAGAATTTCACTCTGTCCTTGGTCTGGAAAAGAGAGAAGCTCCCACAACATGTATTGTCCTTTGGGCAAATAAGTACGGGGGGAAATGAAATAATTTCTGTTATAGTTTTCAAGTTCCCTATCAGGTCCCAAGAAATTAGCCAAGAGAAGAATAAATATTCAACTCACTCCCAAATTATACAGAATGCTGTAACTTTCCAGAGAAACAGGAATAAGAGAGAATAGGTTTTCTAATACACAGAGAAGGAAGAAGTTAAAAGTTAGCACAATCTCTACCTGTACAGTCACCTATTCCTAATAATCTGAATCCAGAAGCAAACATTATATTAACTGAACTTGTCATTTTTATTTCCATTCATTGATCTTGGCTCTGTATGAATAGAGAATGAGAATAGCAAACAGGGTATAATGAAGTCCAAATTACAAAAAGGGTAATTTGCATTTTCAATCTCTCTATTACTCTACTAAACAAAGTAATTCCCTCAACACTGTCAAACTTTTTACTAAGTCTGCACTTCTATTTGTACTAGTTTTTTCTCATCATTCCTATCATCCTTTTCCTCCCACTTAGGACTGTATGACTGTAACTTGTTGCTTGTATCCTAAGATTTTTATTAATATTGTTTCTTCATTAAGTGTTGTACCACATGGTTCTTGACAAATGTATCTTTTTCTTTTATGTACATTGAGAGCATATGCACCAAAGATAAATTCCTTGTGTGTCCAATCACATTTGGCCAATAAAGAATTCTATTCTATTCTATTCTACTCTCAACTATTTCACTAAGATTCATAGATAATCTTTATTTCTGCTTTCCAATTGCTAATTGACTACATCTACAATATTTTGTGAGTGTGACTATGGCACATTTTCAACGTTTCAAATGTCCAAAAGTTAAAGACACTTGTTTGTATCATGACACTTATTATTATAAAACTAGGACCTGATTAAATTCATGTTTAGAAGATTTAGGACGGGACCCCTAATACTCTTCTATTCTTTTCCTCTTTATAGGTTGTGAATGAGGTACTGGATCAAACTAGCAGTGGTGGCTTTTGTGGTAATGACACCGTGTTGCAAGCATCGTTGGTTACCCTACCATTTGGTGGCATTGGTAAGATTAGTTTTCCATGTTATCTTTATTTCTTACCCCTGTCCTTACCTTTCTCTCTCAACAGACAAGCTCTCCCTTTTGATGGTGTTTTTCATCAGGCTAAAAACAAAAAATGTTAAAAGTTAGTTTATAAACCATTTGCAGGTTAAAACAAATTGCTCAAATAGTAATTACCCCTCTGTGCTATAAGCTAAGTGGTTATCTGTACATTACTAAATTTTGATGTATATGTAACCTTTAACTGGAAAAAATAGTGCACCAACCATAGGACACACTTTTTGACTCAAGGTACCTCCGATGGGCTAACTTACAGATTGTGTCCAAAATCTAGAACTGAGGACCTATGGTCTTAAAAACATCAAAATATAAACAGCTGTGGTTCAACAGAGTCACACCTTACACTAAATGTAGCTTAACATGCTGTGTAAATCAAAATTTGATATGATAACTAAAAAAGCAACAATTCCATTTTATTGGGGATTAAGGCAGTTGTAATTCACCAATCATGAAACAAAACAGGACAGGAAGTTATTGTCTAACCTACTTTTGTTTGTCTATATGGGATTCTCTTCTTTAGTTTCTTCTTTAAATGTAGTTGTTCAATATCCATTTAATATAAAGCCATTTGTTATAAGTATTATGAGGAAAGAGTTTTTTAAAGGCAGCTATTATCCAGCTTGAACAAGAATAATTACAAGGGCTGCTCACATTGTGTCCTCAGCTAAAATATGAGTGTGTGCAAAATTTGATCTGATTTTTTTTATTTTTAATATTGCAGGATGCAGTGGCCTTGGCAAGTATCACGGCAAATTTAGTTTTGACACGTTTACTCACTTCCGTGGCTGTCTCTCGCGCTTCATAGGCCTGGAAGCAATCAACAGAATACGCTACCCACCATACAACGATAGTAATTTGAGATTAGTGGTTGCTTCTACTGAGGTCAGGCGTAGGGGCATGTGCACTTTGTTGTAAGGCATTAAATCACATCACCTCTGTTCTTAAGGAACATCTATCAACGCTTTTGCCGTAGAGTTGAGAGATTTCTTCCATTCATCAGCTGGTCCTTGAATTTTGCCTCATCACCTTCAAAGATCCTTGAAAAAACACTCTCTGTTCTGACAAACTTTATTTTTGCCATCTTTGCTTCTTCCATTTTTTTTCTTCATCCTATACCACTTCCAGTAAATTCAACATTTAGTAGTGGTTAGAAAACATAGGGACCCTTCAATTCTCTTTGCACTGTTGTTGTATATACAACATGTTCTCAAGTCCAGCAAGGACTATTTATACAATTAACATTTATGTATAAAATTTCATCTTGCCTTAATGCATAAAGTTAATTCTGCTTTAAAAAAATCTAGAAGCATCATATTTTTTGTTAAAAAAGGATAAGTGGAGCTCTTCTTTACATTGGAGTACTCATTCGGATTGTACAATAAGGGTAGCAGCAGGGATGCTCTTTGTAAAATGATCAACTATTTCCTAGTGGATATTTAAACACTGGATTCATTAAACTACTTAAAGAAATTCAAAGCTGTTATTATACATAAACATATTCTGTTGACAATGCATTTTCTATATGGTGATGCTCTAAAGCGCAAACATGCCACCTTTAATTATATTTTTTTCACTATCCTTCCTGCAAGGAAGTTATAATTCAGATGTCAGATGATAGAAGGTATCCCTTACCTTGAAACAAGTATGGTCCTTATAGAGCCTGGAATCTAGGATTAGCTTTACCTCATAATGGGTCTCCCCTTCCATCACTAATGGGGCCTGGGACCACCTGAGCCGCCCACCTTGGCTCAGAATCTACCACCGGCTTCAGTAGGCTACTATGGAAAACTGGGTGTACCTTCCCCAGAAGGCAGGAAAGTTTCAATTCCACTGTGACCAGGTTTAATGATTCTCACAATGGGGAACGACCCTAAAAACCTGGGGCCTAGTTTTAGCTTTTAAGTATTTGGTAGAGAGATAAATCTTCTCTCCAACATGGGATTCTTTCTGCCATTAGTGATTTCTACTCTACCCAGCCCAATCATCATAATTTAAAATACAGTGTGTCCTACCAATTTCAGAGACTTATTTCCATGTAATTTTGCTGGAGGTTTCAATCTTTTTGAGATTTCCTGCAGCTTTGCATTTTCAAGTAAATGTTTTCCTTCTGTAATAAAGATCTTGAATCAAACCATGTAGATAGTTGATTATTGAATAGTGCTATCAATTGACATAGTGAATTATCTAATATAATAAAATTATTAATAAAATTAATAGAAACCTAATAAAATTAAAAATTAATTCCAATAGCAAGGAGCTTTTTTGGATTGAAATGTAGATATCGGGAAACAAAAACAACAAAGTTTGAAGAGATACTCAAGGTATAAGCAATTTGCTATAATCATGGTATTTTAAAGTAGCAAGTAAATCACAATCAGACAGACTTGTGTTTCTTGAATGGATACAAAGTTTTCAGGGAATAACAAAATGTTACTGTAAATAATTATTATGAAATCATTTACTAACAGTGATTGACAATGATGCATCCTTTCATTTCAGATACATTAGTACAGTATTTCCAGCCTTTACATGTTTAAGCTGGGTAGAGTTTAACTCCCAGAATACTTCTAGTCAGCATACTTACCTAGGGAAATTCTGAGAATTGAAATCCACTCAGCTTAAATTTGTGGAGGTTGTGAAACACTGCATTAGTAAAAGATGTCATAACATACGCCTTTTACATGTATAATATCTCCATCCAGAATGCATTCCTTATGGTTTTTCTGCGGCACCTATCCACCTGTTACTAGACATATTCCTACACAAGTTTAAGTTAACTTGATTGTCATTGTACCTTGTACAACAAATTAAATACCATCTTCAGTGTACATTATAACTATAAAAATAAAACGCCAATACATTGATGCCTCATCTTACAAACGCCTTGTCATACAAACTTTTCGAGATACAAACCCGGGGTTTAAGGTTTTTTTGCCTCTTCTTGCAAACTATTTTCACCTTACAAACCCACCGCCACCGCTGGGATGCCCCACCTCCGGACTTTCGTTGCCAGAGAAGCACCCGTTTTTGCGCTGCTGGGATTCCCCTGAGGCTCCCCTCCATGGGAAACCCCACCTCCGGACTTCCGTGTTTTTGTGATGCTGCAGGGGAATCCCAGCAGGGGAATTCCAGCAGCGCAAAAACGGGCGCTTTGCTGGCAACGGAAGTCCGGAGGTGGGGTTTCCCAGCCAGGGGAGCCACAGTGAAATCGCAGCATTGCAAAAACACAGAGGTCTGGAGGTGGGGTTTTGAGGACTTAGGTGTTTTTGCGAGGCTGTGATTTCACTGATGCTCCCTTCGCTGGGAAAACCCACCTCTGGGCATCCGTTGCCAGCGAAGCACTCATTTTTGCGATGCTGGGATTCCCCTGCAGCATCGAAAAAACACAGAAGTCCGGAGGTGGGGTTTCCCATGGAGGGGAGCCTCAGGGGAATCCCAGTAGTGCAAAAACAGGCGCTTCAGCTGGCAAAAGGGTTGAGTTTTGGGCTTGCACGCATTAATCGGTTTTCCATTAATTCCTATGGGAAACATTGTTTCGTCTTACAAACTTTTCACGTTAAGAACCTCGTCCCGGAACCAATTAAGTTTGTAAGACAAGGTATCACTGTACACATCCGTCACATTCTATTGAATACATTTATCAATACTGATGAACACTTATTGAGAGATACATATTTATTTAGTTGGTTAATTTGTTGGGGGAGATCTTACAATGGACCACTCAGATCACATACAGGTTCTTAAATTATCTTGGCTTAAGACAAAAATGTAAATATGTAAGAAGGAATAAAGAATATAAAAAAGATAAAAAGGCTAAATTAGATGAAAGTTATGTCCTGGGATATAAGACAATGAGCCAAGTATGCAAAACCAACAAGAGGTAATACATAATAATATCTCATTTTATAGTTGGATAATATTTTAGCTTTACAAATCAGTAACAGCAATTTTTATTCAAGCTTAATTGGGCTATTCCAGATTGTTAGTTTATATAAAGGGCCGCCTTTGGCAAAATGGATGGCTTGCCAAAGAGATAGGTGATAGATGATAGATAGGTAAGATATATATCTGAAGCTATTATACATTGTGACATAAGTTTCAATTATAGTTCTTCAGGTGTTTTCAACATTCTGAGAAAATGCTATTTATTTATTTATTTATTTATTTTATTTATTTATTGGATTTGTATGCCGCCCCTCTCCGCAGACTCGGGGCGGCTAACAACTATAATAAAACAGTATATAACAATAATCCAATACTAAAAACAGTTAAAAACCCATTATATAAAAACCAATCATACATACAGACATACTATGCATAAAATTTTAAAGGCCTAGGGGGAAAGTGTATCTCAGTTCCCCCATGCCTGGCGGCAGAGGTGGGTTTTAAGCAGCTTACGAAAGGCAAGGAGGGTGGGGGCAATTCTAATCTCTGGGGGGAGTTGGTTCCAGAGGGCCGGGGCCGCCACAGAGAAGGCTCTTCCCCTGGGTCCTGCCAAGCCCAGGGCCAGAATTACACTCATCACCAGTGCCCAGGGTTGAGCTGACAGAGTCAGAACAAGGGATTGTTATTAAGCAACGATCCCTCATTCCCCTGGAACGGCTAGCTCTGTGGCTCCCATCATATCTCTCCCACCAGAGGTGTGGCAATTCAGAATATATTCAAAATATGGTTCCTTTCGTAGGCACATGTGACATTACCAAAGATGAAGTTCTGCACTTACAACTGTTCATTTAATAAAAATCCAGAATTATGACAACCTTGGAAAGGGACTGCAAAGTACTTCTGGACATCACAAAATATTTCACTATCATTCCCAAGGCCACATGATTACAATCTGGATGCTTGGCAACCTGGTTGCTCTTGTAACCAGTTACCAAGCTCTCTGTGATAATGCGATTTGCAGTCTGGCCTGCCAGCTTCCACAGAAAGTCAGTGGTGAAGTTGGCAGGGAAGATTGAGGCTGCTTGCTGCTGCCTGCCAAAAGGAATCCCTCTTGTGTCTGGGGGCTGACTGAAAGAGCTGCCTGCTGAGGGGAGATAAATTCTTTTGGCAGGATGCAAAAACAGAGCTCAAATCCTTAAGATGCTCTGATGAGTTGAGAGCTATGATAACAGTAGTGTATTCAACCAAAAGGGTAACCCAGATCAGACAAGACTTAGCAGAAGAGAAAGACTAAGCATATCCATTAATCGACTTATTATGGTAAAAAAATCAGAAAAAGAATCCTATACTATACTGGTTATTGTCCAAGTCTACATGGGTGCTCTACATCAATGTTTCCCAACCTTGGCAACTTGAAGATATTTGGACTTCAACTCCCAGAATTCCCCAGCCAGCAAATGCTGGCTGGGGAATTCTGGGAGTTGAAGTCCAGGTATCTTCAAGTTGCCAAGGTTGGGAAACACTGCTCTACATGTTAGAATTCTTTGGCATATGTCAATGCTATGACTAGGCCACCAGGGCCTATTTTGTAGGATTACTGGCAGAACAATCACAGACAAGACAAAAATATAGTGAGTTTGAAAGTCATACCATTATGACCTGCTATTATAAATCAGAGCTAAGAAAGTAAGGGATACTTAAATGTTTGAACATTGGAAAGTAATTTATGTAGACTCAGATATCACTGAACAAAAATTAGCACATCAAAGGAGATTTATTAACAAACATAAAAGGGGATCTGAAAGAACTGGAATAATTCAGAAATAAATTGAAAGTGGAAGACCCCCAAACAATTGTAGAATACTAGAAGAAACTTCAATAACAATTGCAAAGAAGTAATAACAGGGCCAGAATAGGCCAGGACTGAGACAACCTTTGAAGTGACCCTGACAAGTAGAATTAAAAGACATTAAAATTCTGCGCGTGCAGAATTACTAGTAGAACGAGAAAGATTGCCAGCATTGAAGGTAGTGTCAAAAAAGATCAGACACCTTTAATGAAAATATGAAGGTGCTTGCAAGGATTAAAGTAACCTCTATCAAACAGACCAGTCAGCTTGCCTAAAATACAGCAGTAATGGTTACAGAATAACTACTAGATTTTGAAAGTAAAAAATCAAAAGTAACATGATATTCAATCCCTGATCAAGTGGGTGATGAGATATGAGACCAAAATAGAAAAATTAAGATCGGATTCAAATAATTTAAAGACCAAGAAAGAACAGAAATTGAAGAATGTAAGCCTAATTTTAAAATATTGGATGAGCAAAAGAAAAATTGAAGAAGCTTTGGAAATCATAAAGCAAAAACTAAAAGTCATAGCTGGGAAAACTAACTGTTATGAGGCACACATAATCCAATGTCAACAAAGTCAGCTATTTCAATCAAACCAAAGGTGATTCTACTAATGTATAAATGGCAATAGAAATTATAAAAATGAAAAACAAAACAAAAAAGAAATATTTCAGATTATAATAAAAATGCTAGATGGATAAAATAATGAATATGGATTTATTTAGCATAAATCAAATGAAAGAACTAATAATAACCAAACAAATAGTTAAAAATCAAGTGAAAGGGATTAAAAAGTGGACACCTGGAAATGATTGACGTATGGCTTTTGAGTCAAATATCTGAGTAGCTTACCCAATCAGCTGAGTTAAGAGTTTAATGAAGTAAATTGTATAAGGAGGCATCAGCAACTGATTAAAAAGAAATAAAAGAAAAACCAGACATACAAAATATCAACTTCTGAGTGATAAAATATTTTGGGAGAATTACAAAATGTGAAGAACCAATTTATATATGGTCTGGATTGATTATAAAAAGGGGGTTGATTCATTGCTACATAACTGTACCATCAAGTGTTTGGAAACAGTGTCAATGAAAACATTAGAATATTTATGGAAAAAATAGTAAAGCAGTGGAAAGTAGAATTGGGGGTCGGAAATGAAAAATATGGGCTTGGAGAGATATCTTTAGAGTGATTGACAAAATGATTATGAGCAATGACATAACACACTCAACCAAGTTTTTCACTGGAACGCTGTAAAAATTATCATGTGCCAGTAGGGGTAATCCCTAGGTTATGAGTATTCCCTTAGCAAATGTCCAAAGTTACACGATCAGCATCCCCTAGTGCAGTGCTTCCCAACCTTGGCAACTTGAAGATACCTGGACTTCAACTCCCAGAATTCCCCAGCCAGCATTCGCTGGCTGGGGAATTCTGGGAGTTGAAGTCCAAATAGCTTCAAGTTGCCAAAGTTGGGAAACACTACCCTAGTGTTTATGAACAAGTCCCGAAACAATGAATCTTGCAGTATAATGACAGTTGTTTGCTTTTACAAACAACTTCAGAGGGTTTGCAACATTCGTCCTGCACTATGCCAGCCAAAACAGAGCTGCAGAGGGGCACACACAACTGAGAGGCTGGAGAGGAGACATCTTGCTAGATCTTCGCACCATAAGTGACCCAGCATGGCAGGTTGGGGGAGAAGAGCAATTGGGAATATGAGATATTTCAGTAAGATTGGGAGGCTTGAATGGTCTTAAGCAGGTGGCCTGTTCTATCACAAGGCTCGCCAATGGCCTTCTCCAGCCTAAAATACCTTTGATTGGCGAATGTAGGGGCGAAAGGGGAGAGCGATCCTATTCAAGGTAGGAGATTCACTCCCACAAATCCTTGGGTTACGGATGCAATGGGAAGGCTCCACTCCATTCATAACCTGAGGACTATCTGTAATGAAAAATTGCTGATAACATAGAATTGAAAAAGGAATTAAAAATTCAACAAACGAATGGTGCAACACAGGAGAACAAACTCATCAGGACAAGATTCATCTGCCTCTGAAAGACAAAAGCCTCTCTTTTGAGGACAGCAAGCTCCACATCCTGGACAGAGAGGATCACTGGTTTGAAAGAGGGTCAAAGAGTCCATCTATTTTAAAACAAAGCAACTCTCTCTCAATTTGACAGAACCCAACTTATGTTTACAACACAGTCCTTTCAGCAGTACCAAGAAGGTTCCACACCCATTTGCACTCTCACTCAGGTAACCCTGAGTATAGAGATAAACCCCCAAGCATCTTCTATCACTCAAAGAGCTAATAATCAGTGGACTGCAAATAATATAAATCCTTCCATTCCCCACGGTTCAGCCAGAAGCTGAAAAACTTCTTAGATAAGCCAAAACGTTTTCAAGGGAAAACTAATTGCCTTTCAAAAAGCACCTTTTAAGACAACCGTGACCTGGCTATTTGAGAATCTCCATAGACACGTAACGCTGCTTACCCCAAAATGTCTTTATGCTTTGGTAGTGTACTTTTCAGTGTACAAACTTCACCCTGTGATGGCCATTAGGGTCTGGATGGGTGTCAACAGGTTGAATGGGTGTCAACAGGCTCAAACTCAACTCTGACAAAACGGAGTGGCTGTGGGGTTTGCCTCCCAAGGACAATTCCATCTGTCCGTCCATTACCCTGGGGGGGGATTATTGACCCCCTCAGAGAGGGTCCACAACTTGGGCATCCTCTTCGATCCACATCTAACTTTAGAACATCATCTTTCAGCTATGGTGAGGAGGGCATTTGCCCAGGTTCGCCTAATACACCAGTTGCGGCCCTATTTGGACAGGGAGTCTCTGCTCACAGTCACTCATGCCCTCATCACCTCGAGATTCGACTACTGCAACGCTCTCTACATGGGGCTACCTCTGAAGAATGTTCGGAAACTTCAGATCATGCAGAATGTGGCCGTGAGAGCAATCATGGGCTTTTCCAGATACGCCCATGTTTTGTCAACACTCCGCGGTCTGCACTGGCTGCCGATTAGTTGCCAGACACTATTCAAAGTGTTGGTAATGACCTCTAAAGCCCTACATGGCATCGGACCAGAATACCTATGGGACCGTCTTCTGCCGCATGAATCCCAGCAGCCAATTAGGTCCCACAGAGTTGGCCTTCTCCAAGTCCCGTCGACTAAAGAAGAGCCTTCTCTGTGGTGGCCCCGACCCTCTGGAATTAACTCCCTCTGGAGATTAGAGCTGCCCCACCCTTCTCGCCTTCTGCAAGACCCTGAAGATGTATCTATGGCACCAGGCATGGGGAAATTGATGCATCCCCCTTAGGCTGATAAGATTTGTGTGGTTATGATTGGGTAGTATTGATTGTTTTTAATGATATTGGGTTTTTAGTTATAGTTTTTTTAATGATTGGATTTGTATCACATTGTTTATTGTTGTTGTGAGCCACCCCAAGTCTTCGGAGAGGGGCGGCATACAAATCTAATTTATTATTATTATTATTATTATTATTATTATTATTATTATTATTATTAATTATTATTATTATAAAGCGAGCCAAAACTATTATTTGGCAGAATTCAAGCAGCACAATAATAATATAAATATTGGGATGGAGGCAAAAAAAGAAGTTTCAGACAATATGATTACGGGGAATCCTGGGAATTATGAATCTGGTGACAACTACAAATAGTAAGAGGTTTACATGGAAATGTCAACTAAACTGAGCAACCTAAGCATTAGGAAAGAGATAAAGACTAGTACTGTACTAGCACTACCGAACCAATATTCTGCGAATCTTCCCAATAAGTTCTATCTATTTTATTTTATTTTATTTATTTTATTTATCAAGCACGTATAGGATAGTAGTATTAGTATAAACTACAGTACTAGTTTATAGTAATATAGTAGTTTGTATAAAAGGGTAAATAAAACAGTAAATAAAAATAAATAATAATAAAAAAATAAATAGTAAATATAAAGTAAATAAAAATAAAAGTAAATAGTAAATTTGTATAAGCAAACATAAGTAAAAAGTAACTTATCTACCAATTCACGTAGAATCATGGAACAATGATACAACGATTCAGCCAATCAATAACTTAGTCTCCGTCCCAACAATCCATCACTTAATCTTATCCCCGCCCCCCAAATATAGGGAGGTTTCAGAGCGTTCTATCAAAGCTCGAAGATCGTTCTGTCTTTCACGGGTCATTTTCAACCAATGCCTTTTCAGCCAAATGGTGATTGGTCCAAATTATTGTTTACCGCTTGTCGGCGGCATTGAGCAGAGCGGTGGTTGGTAACACTGTTTTTTCTCTTGACATTTTTTGTCCTGCTTGGCTTTCCGTGGAACCCGGAAATTCTTCCGCTTGAAAGAAGAGTCGGAGAAGGGAGGGGGAGGAGGGAAGAAGCGTAGTAGCGTCGGTCTCTGGGACCTTCAAGAGTGCCCGGAGGACGTAGAAACGCGCATGCGTTACTTCGGCTGGCGAAAGCGCAAACTCCAGGCGAGATTTTTCAGACGAAAGTGGTCGCAGCCAAGCGATTTGCGCATGCACGCCACTGTCCGCCTGACATTCGATGGAGTTAAGTCTTCCGAAGTGGTAGAAGGGACGGGTTCTGTTCTGCGGAGTCTTGGGGCTTTCGAAGCTCTCTGCGCTTCCCTCCTTGGTTCTCTCTCAATTGTAAGCAGCGACCTGCACAAAACGTGGGCGGAATTTGCAGCGTGGTTTTGGGTTGCCCCGGGCCTGTGACTGAGGATTTCCAATAGCTTCTGGTGTGATTTCCATGTTTTCAGGCTCTTTGTATTTTCAAAATGGGATAAGCAGCCTGTCCTGTTTCGGTGTTTTTGGTTGCACGTTCCCATACCACCCACCCCCCTCACCCCAGCAGTCGAGAAAGCCACAGTCAATAAAATCCTACTTATTCGGGAGCGTTTGACAAGTTATCTCAGATACATATTGGGGGGGGGGGGGGGGAATCAAGATTTAAATCCAAGCACCGCGTTATTCGTGGATAAAAAAGCTCACAGGTTATAGTCCAGGTTCCCAGTGTTGTGAACTTGAAATATTGTCCCACAAGGCTCAAGTTATTTTTAGTTGAATGTATTTAGGTTTCTATGCCCCCCCCCCCTGTTTGTTTTAGCACATACTCGTCTGAGTTTTGCATTTTTAGGGCATTTTTAGAATATTAATGGATTTCTATACCTGGTTGCTTTAAGTCTTTTAAAAACTTATTTTTTTCCTTGCTCCTTTTGTAGAGGAGTCCTAGACTCTAGCTGAAAATGCATGTCCTCTGGATGGTGCGCCGGGTTTCTCAGACAGGTAAGGATAATGTTGCAGAGTTTCTTCAGGATGAAAACTTCAGAAAAATGCAATTTATGCTGAACATATTTTGTAGATTGCAGTAAAAAACTACATCAGCTTAATTAATTGCATTTCTATCTCTTATCTACCTGGCTCTGCCAGCAGGCCTGGGGCCGTTGATCAATACCATCTAACTCCGCCCTAGAAGTAATGTTTTTATCCTTGGGATTTAAAATATTTTTTTTTTACTTGTTGTATGCCGCCCAAAGTCCGAAAGGAGTTGGGTGGCTTATAAATTTAATAAATGTTAAATTATTTTTGCTAAAAGCTAACTGGGAATTATAATGATATTCTCTTGTGAGATGAATTGGGAGAATAATTCTGACTAGCCCAAAATCACCAGGTGAAGGCCATGGTCAAATAGATACTTGATCCTGGGTCCTCTAATCCAACTACATTTTATCTAAAACTTCACAAAACCTCATACATACTTATTCATATAATTGACTGCATTTGCCAGTTAATTGGATTTCTGAAACAGAGACCAATCACTCAGTAAACTGCAGTCTTGATTATTACTTCCCCACAATTTTGATGCAAAGATAGTTGAATTCCATCACATGCAGAGGTGGGAATTTTCTGGTTATTTCAAGGTTGGTAAATTTCTTTCAATTATATTACAACTTGGGGATGTAGTGTCCTATATGTTTCTTACCTTGAACAATCAAAACCATGCCACCATTTGGATACAGGATATTTCAGGATGAAATTTATTGAAGTACCTGGATCTGAGTCAGTGGTAGCCATGTCATCCAATAGGATGAACTTATTTCCCTTGAATTTTTCCTCTAAATAATGATTACTCTGGATTTAACAAGGTATAAATATTTATTCAAGGAATATTCCTACTTAAACTTTATACTGTATCATCCTTGTAGAATTAAATGGAAGTCTTTGAATAGGTGATAACAATAGATTGTTGTTGGATTTTGAACAGTTTCTTTGAAGTGTGTATCTCTTGAAATAATATATTAGATGACTTCTTTACTGATATTTAAGTTAAACGCAGTCACCTAAGAGTGCACAGAGAAAGTGCTGTGTAATTGTGTATGTTTGCATGTATTGTAGAAATCATTGGAATTTAGTTCATATTGTTTTCAGCATTGACCTTAGAATACTTTCTCTGCCAGATGCTTTTGCTAATTGTATGGCATTCACTTTGTGAAGGTAGAACTTATAGCAGAAGTTTCACAAAACCTAGTTTTGTACTTTAATTTTAAAATGCATTTGTGAATTCAGATATAGCTGTGCCTGTATTTTTACAAGAAGGGTATAAAGAGAACATCATAAGGATGCAGTATAGGCATGACTTGCCAGACTAGATGGATTCTTTCATTGGGCTAAGCTGTAATACAGTTTCTTTGGTTTTGATGTAACTTGTGACAGCTATTGTGAGTTGTAAACCATTGTTTGTAGCCTATTGCAGTGTGTAAAACTGACTAGTTGTGGCTTTTTCTATAAATCACACTGATTTAATTGGTGCTTAGTATGGTATTAGTCATTTGTCCCAGTGCCTAACAAATTGCCTGTAAACACAGGCACTGAATATTCTTCTCTTCAAAGAGTCTAGTGGTCTAATTATATTGTGCTTCTTTGCAAATGATCCTGGGCACAATACAGGTAGTCCTTGACTTAGAATTACATCTGAGCCCCAAATTGCTATTGCTGTTGTGGCTTCGAAAGGTCACTAAATTAATATTTGTGTAAGTTGAGGACAAACCTGTATGTGCTGCAATTTGAATTGATGAGTAGGATGAAGAGCACTTTGGTTTCTCCTAGAAATAGAGGGAATATTTTTCCTCTGGCAGCCCAACTTGTTTAGTTCTTTTCTTGGTATAGCCCAGGGGTTTCCAAACTTGGCAACTTTAAGAGTTGTGGACTTCAACTCCCAGAATTCTCCAACTAGCTCTGCTGGCTGGAGAATTCTGGGAGTTGAAGTCCACAAGTTGCCAAGTTTGGGAACCACTGGTCTAGCCAGATTACTCAATAGCATTTCTTCTGCTATTTGTTGTTGCTTACAGCTGCCAGACAACTGCTTATCTATATGGATGGTCTAGAAAGTGTTTGTTTAAAATTTTTAAAAAGCAATATCAGAGGGGATCTGGGTTGGAAAATCCCTGCTTTGGAGCTTCTGGGATGAGTATTTCTATTTTTGCTTCAAAGTAACATTGCTGTTAATTTACAGGGATTCCGATATGCCTGAATATTACTCGACATCTCAGCAGCACACCCTTCAGAGCTTCTTATAGTAAGTGTTTCATCTGCTCCACAAAACTTCAAGTAGGGGTTACTGTAGGAAAGTAGCTATTACTAACACAAGATAATTGAAAACATTTGAAAGTCATGTTTTACAGAGGATATAAATGTTACTACGTTCTTGAGGAACATAGAATTTAATTTGGACAGTGTTTCTCAGTGAGATGTAGTGCCCAGAAAGTCATACTGTGCTAATGCAACTTGTGAAATCATCATTCATGGATTCTGCTGGGAATAGGACAGGCAAGGCAATGGTTACCAGTGTTCTTGGGCATGGACAATGTTTTACTTTTCCTAAGAACATTGAGACCTATCCTCTTGTTTATGCAGTTTCCATAGTAAATCTTTTATTAGTGTGGTCATCTTTCTATAATGATTTATTTTATATGTATGTAATGTATAAATTTCATTAAAGAAGTTTTTTTCCTATTGTTCTACCACACGGGGTGGTCTTGTCCCAAAGTAAAAACACTTTGGAGAACTTTACATAAATGGCTTTTAGAAATTACCCAAATAGAAATAGAATTTTCTCCTAAAGCTTTTTTATTAGGAATCTGGAACAAGAGATATCCTAAACAGATACTTCATCTAATGATGCACATAACCACTGCCATGAGAATCACTTATGCTCAAAACTGGAAAAGTCAAGACACCCCGTCAGAAAGGCAAATAATAGAAAAAATCTACAGGTGTGCGGAGATGGACAAGATGACAAGAGACATTAAGGGCATGAAAGTAAATGAAACAAACAAACCCTGGGGTAAATAGTACAACTGGATTGAGAACAGAATAATTTAAAGAGATGATGAGAGACTAAAACATACTTAGATGACAATAGATGAAGCACATAAATACAGTGATACCTTGTCTTACAAACTTAATTGGTTCCGGGACAAGGTTCTTAAGGTGAAAAGTTTGTAAGACGAAACAATGTTTCTCATAGGAATCAATGGAAAAGCGATTAATGCGTGCAAGCCCAAAATTCACCCCTTTAGCCAGCCAAAGCGCCCGTTTCGGCGCTGCTGGGATTTCCCTGAGGTTACCCTCCATAGGAAACCCCACCTCTGGACTTCTGGGTTTTTGCGATGCTGCAGGGGAATCCCAGCAGGGGAATCCCAGCATTGCAAAAACAAGTGCTTCGCTGTCAACGGAAGTCCGGAGGTGGGGTTTCCCATGGAGAGAAGCCTCAGGGGAATCCCAGCAGTGCAAAAACGAGTGCTTCGCTGGCAACGGAAGTGCGGAGGCGGGTCATCCCAGCGGCGGCGGTGGGTTTGTAAGGTGAAAATAGTTTGTAAGAAGAGGCAAAAAAATCTTAAACCCCGGGTTTGTATCTCGAAAAGTTTGTATGACGAGGTGTTTGTAAGATGAGGTATCACTGTACTAACGTTTAATAAGATAAACTTATTTTATATTTTTATTGATGAAAGTAACTAACAAAATATGAAACTTGCATATTGATTCAGAAATGGGTTATGGTCTGCATGTGTATATTCTCTTTTTATTGTATTGGAAAATCTAATTTTTTTTTAAAAAATACAATTTTTGAGTTAAAGATAAGGAAGAAATTTAATATAAAGTGAAAAAAAAAACAATTAGGCAAAGAATGAAGAAATGAAAAACAAGACAATAAAGAAGAGGCTTCTGGTCTTAATGGCAATTATATGTATGTTTATATTTTACGCCCTCTGAGATAACATTAAAGGTTTCTTTTTGCTATATCTTTTCTAATCATCAGATCCATAAACCACCACTTCATTTCCCCCCTTTTTTCAGCAAAAGCTCTGTAAAGGGTTTATAGTTGGTAGTAAATATAGTAGTTGATCTTTTTCTAAGCAAAAAAATAATTGTGTCATCTGCATTAGATCTGTCATCTTCACCAACCATTCCTTTGTGGAGGTGTTTTGGCATCTTTTCATTTTTGTGCATATCTCTCAGCAGTGTTCATATGTAAAAATAATCTTTTTTCTAATTGTCCATTAATCCCAACAAAAAAATAGTTCTGGTTTCAATTGAATTTTAATCTTTAAAATTCTTTATATCAATAATGTATATGTATTGAACCCAAAATTTACTGTTTTGTTTTTTACCAGTCCACCAAGTATGAAAAAATAGCTCTTCATGTATGTCCATAAATTTGAAGTATCTTTATGAAAATTTCAGCAACAGTTGAAGAGTTTGACAATTACATGTTCATCTGCATTTCAATTTCAAATTCTGTTTTCTGTTACTCAGTTCCAAATGTCCTATTGTCTACTTTTAATCTCTCTCTTAATTGTGCACACAAAAACCATTGAAAGCTAAATCCACCTGCAGTCAGCTGCTCACTTATTACAATCTCCATGTTCTTGTTTTAACAATTCTTGCTAGTCTCTTTATTGTTTCTTTTCTATAAAATACTTCTGTGGTGTCGGAAGGGCAACAGTTCTCCCCTCATTGTTGTTGTTTTGCTGCAGAGTATGTAAATGCAAAAGAGGAGCCAGACGACTGGAAATCGGTTACTGACAAAGCTGCACAGACTCTCTTGTGGACAGAACTTCTTCGAGGTGAGAAGTAATGAGAAGAGTGATGGCTGTTATTTCTGAGCACTAGCTAAAGAATCTAAAATGGTTTACCCAGGGAAAGTCAGTTATTCCCTCCTATATTGTTTCTTATTCTGCTTGCAGCCTAACAGTTGGATATATAATTTACTGTATTTTTCTAAGCCATGAATGTTGGCCTGAAAATTCTGAGAAATCCACACATCTTAAAATTGCTGAGGTTGAGAAACTGTTCTAAACCATAGATTATTTGTTTTTTTAATTGGAATGGGCATTTGAAAACAGACTCCTAATAGACAGAAAACACCTGTACACTATAGAACTGTAGTATGATGAGGAGTCATTGCAATTTAATCTAACCCTCTCTTTCATGTAGGAATCCAAATTAAAGCAACCATTACAAATCTCTGTCTAGCTTCCCTGTCTAGCAAAGAGGGAGGCCTCCATTTCTGAGGGCAGCTGGCTCCACTTTGAATCTCTATTACTGTTGAGACTTTTCCTATCGTTCAGCTGGAATTTCGTTTCCTGTAAATTTAGCCTATTTGGTCACCTGTATTTTTGAACAAGAGAGAACAGATCTTCACCCTGCTTCCTTTGAAGCTGGAAACCTACAAGAATTGTTACTCAAATCCTAAAATGTTCCTAATGACAATATATACACTGCTCAAAAAAAGAGGGAACACTTAAACAACACAATATAATTCCAAGTAAATCAAACTTCTATGAAATCAAACTGTCCATTTAGGAAGCAACAATGATTGACAATCAATTTCACATACTGTTGGCCTCCTCCAGGTCCCATCGACCAAGCAATGCAGATTGGTGGGGCCGCGAACGATGGCCTTCTCTGTTGCTGCCCCGGCTTTATGGAATCAACTCCCCCCTCCCCCCTCCCCCGATGTCCATACTGCTCCCACCTTTTCGTAAGGCCACGAAGACTTGGCTTTGCCGGCAAGCCTGGGGGCCATGAATCAACAACTATTATGGCCATATTATATGAATGTCATGTATGCATGTTGTCGGGTTAGTTTATTATGGTGTTTAATTAAGGTTATACAGTTTAGATTCTATATTTGACTTCTTTTTATTGTTTTTGTAATTTATACTGTTGTAAGCTGCCCTGAGTCCTTCGGAATTGGACGGCATAGAAGTTGAATGAATGAATGAATGAATAAACAAACAAACAAACAAACAAACAAACAAACAATTGATTCCTGATTTATTTAAATCTTGAGGATGAGATGCATGGTGAATTTCAGAGTTTGGCAACCTTGTGTTCTTAAATAAATTGGATTCCAGTTCATGTTCATTGCATGGGGTAAATGACTGAGAGCATGTAATTGCAGTCCCAGCCTTCTAAGGGCAACAGTTTTGCCCTTCCATGGCTGATTTAAACCAAGGATGTGATTTTGTTCCATTTGAACATTAGGTTTAGCTACAACTATGAGTTATGTATTTCGAGAGCCTGCCACTATCAACTATCCTTTTGAGAAAGGCCCATTGAGCCCCCGATTCCGTGGAGAGCACGCCCTGCGCAGATACCCATCTGGAGAGGAACGATGCATTGCTTGCAAGCTGTGTGAAGCGGTATGCCCTGCTCAGGTGAGGCCTCTGTTGTCCAACTTCCCCCCTGCCTGGGCTGCTTTAATAAACTGTTTCCAAAACATTGCAAAATTCAGTGCAAAAAGCATTTCATTCCTAGCTACCGGTTGCATACCTCAGATGAAAATTGTACGTTGGGTTTAAGAGCTGCCATGCAATGGGCCTCGTAGCTTCTCTATGGCTGCACCTTCTTTTCTCTTTTGTATGGTGGAAGATATTTCCCTTGCAGCAGGAAGGAATTAGTTGAAGCTATGAATAACTTCTTAAAGCCTGTGCCCTAATATTTTCCAACCTAGTAGGTGATTTAATTTCCCTCCTGGGAAATGTATTCTCAAAAGTCCCATAAAGATCAAGTAATTATTGATTGATTGATTGGATTTATACGATTCCTTTTTCCAAATACTTGGGGAGGCTTACAATAATTTACAGGAATTCAGTGAAATCTGGATGTGACAATGCATATGTGAAGAGTTTCTGTGATCTCAGTGAATCTGTATAGGAATATGTCTCTCAGCTGCAGAATTCCATTCACAAGCTGTTAAGATTGAGAACTGAAACAATGTGCTTTTTATTACTGTAGGACTTTAACCCAAATTATATCATCATCTGATTGCTTCACGCATGCATATAGTTTTTGCATGAATGCTAAAACCAGGGATTTTTTTCACTAGCACGAAGGGAAAGTTATTTATAAATGGATGTTCCCTCTAATGCTAAAATTTGGTTGGCTGTAGTGAAAGTGCATTTGTCTTCAAGAATCCCTCCTTTTCTGTGCTATTTACAAAACTCTTATCCCACTCTAGTTTTCTTAAGTGTTGCATGTCTTTGATTCAGGTCCTTTATTCCAAATGAATTAATTATAGCATGGATAAATTTCAGCTTAGGACTTAGGAACATCCAGTGCCGTTACTGGAAAAAGAACAGCTAATTTTTGTGGGGAAGCCAGGAATGGGAGTAGGAAGTCTCTGGGAGGCAACATCCTCCTGCCGAAACCCCACTGCTACCGGTGGGATGTTATCATTTTTCAAATTTAAATAATCTCTGGGTGCTCTCCTGATTCTAAGAATCCTTTTCCTCAACAGGCAATTACTATTGAAGCCGAAACCCGAGCTGATGGTAGTCGCAGGACCACTCGCTACGACATTGACATGACCAAATGTATCTACTGTGGATTTTGCCAGGAAGCTTGTCCTGTGGATGCCATTGTGGAGGTGAGTGAGGCAGTGGGTGGGTGGTTTTGTTAACTAACGTGTTAGTCTGGATTAGATTTTACTTCATCTCTTTGCTCTGTCTCTGCAGGGTCCCAATTTTGAATTCTCCACTGAGACACACGAAGAGCTCCTATACAATAAAGAGAAGCTGCTCAACAACGGAGACAAGTGGGAAGCTGAGATTGCTGCTAATATTGAAGCTGATTATTTATATCGATGATAGAACATTTCCCTCTACCTTCACATATTTGATCAGCATGCTCGTCCAAAGCTAAACCTATAATAAAAGGACATGCACGCACTCTTTGTTTCCCTGTGTTTTGGAGAACAGTAGAATTTTTCAGGCAGCCTTTCAATTGATAATGTAGCATATATCGTCCTATTTGCAGTCGGAAAGGTTGGGTGGGATTGAAAAGCAAGACTCTCTTCTTTTTAAGGCACAACCTCTGATCCTTGACCTCATGGGATAAATTTAAGGCTTTTTGTGTGGAAAGACGTGGTGGTGAAGAAGAGAAATAGGGACAGAGCGATGCCAACAACGTATTCTGTTGCTTTGTATCCTCTCTGCTCAATAAACTTTTGGAAAGGAATGTGGCAGAACTGATATCGCTTCTTTTAAAAAGTCAGTTTGAATAATGAGAACAACCCCCACCCCCTTACTATACTCTTGACACAGTGTTTGAAAATCTCGTGGGGAAAAAAAGGCAAAATGTTTCTGTATTCAACATGCTATTAACATGAAGACTGAAATAGTTAGCTCTCACCATATGATTATTAATTTTCTGTTAGACGCCATTATGAGAAGTCTATGCCAAACAGCCTTAAATAGAATGGAAGGAGCTGCTTTAACATAGAGAAAAGTCACAGTTGTAAAATTATTGGTACTCAGCAGTGGAGTCTTTGTTGGGTATGGCTATATACACTGCTCAAAAAAATAAAAGGAACATTCAAATAACACATCCTAGATCTGAATGAATGAAATATTCTCATTGAATACTTTGTTCTGTACAAAGTTGAATGCTGACAACAACATGAAATTGATTGTCAATCAGTGTTGCTTCCTAAGGGGACAGTTTGATTTCACAGAAGTTTGTTTTACTTGGAATTATATTGTATTGTTTAAGTGTTCCCTTTAGTTTTTTGAGCAGTGTATATTTGCTCCAACCCGTGAAGGAGTGAGGCAATCTTCATGTACATCAGCTCTTTAGCACTGCATCCTTTAACATTTGTGTTGCCTGTGCCTACAAAAGACTTGGTTCTTGAAACAACATTCAGTATGCAACAATTAAATTACTTTGTTCCTAAGTGACAGGGTCATGGCATGATATCATGTGGACCATGCCAATTTATGATTGCAATTCCAACAATCCCAGTTGCCAACATTGCCCAAATCCTATAACAATTATTAGGACCTGTGACAAGTGCCTCTTGTTCAATGCTGCTGTGACTTCAAATGGTCACTGAAGGACTACCTGTAAATACATTCTGGTATATTTTAATTTTAAATCCTTTTCAAAAGTAAAGTTATGAATAAGACTGATACATTCACAATCTTATTGGATTTGAATCATTCGTATTTTCTTCAGAAATTGCATTATCACCTAAATTACAAATCAGTTAAAATCCTCCCATCATGCCCCAAATTTAACATTTATTGTTTTCTGTAGTATAATAGCATTATTCACTGGAAATAAATTAGACAGTTGCAGAGAGTTACTAAGATATGAATACAGAAAGATTTAAAAGTTAGGATATGAATGGAGAAGAATAAATTGTCCCACTTAATATTGTTTGTGTGCCAGCAAAGACAAGTGTTAAATATCTGCTAAAATATTGTAATGCAAATGAATCAGTATACTCTATCAAATCTGAAATAGGATCAGTAAAGGAAGTCAAAGAATGTTTTAATGCTTGGAAAAAATGTTAATTTGTATGGCGGTAAATCAGCTTTCACAAGCAAATGGATATTGTAAATCTTTTGATATGGTTGTACTTGTTTAAGTGTAATAACTGGATTGGATTTGTATTTTATTACGACATTGTTTTTAAACTAGAAAATTATTGGAAAAGTCTATTCACATAAAGGCTTGAAGATAATACGGGGAAAATGAATCAACGACAAAACAATTTATAAAGTTCATTTTTTTCCCAGTGCAAAAATGTAGAGACTTTTATTAAGATACTTATAACCTTTTTCTGGTTTTTGAAGAGAATCTAGGAAGTAACTCATAAAAACAATAAACTTGTGCAAAATTGTTATTGATATTTCTTATGGCACTGCTTTGCATATTAAGTACTTCGGCATAGAGTGGAGGTGTGAAACTTGATATAATGCAATACCTGATAGATTGCCCTATCCATTGTTGAATTGTTTGTTTTATGTGAAATAGCTTGGAAATATCAATGCTTGCCCTCAGGGTTTTTTTTGACTGCAAGTATAGCTCAAAAACAAGGAAGCTAGTATCCATCTGTTGATCTACCAGAACGTACAGCAGTCTAATTATTTTTTCTCCTTTTTGGACACCTGTAAAGTAGAAAGACTTGATGACATAATGAGGAAGAGATGGAGAGATGCATGCAAAACACAGTTTTTTTTACTGACTTACAGCTATGATTGTAGCAATAATGCTTCTTTTCCTCAAGGATGAATCATCTCAAAATGACTACAGTCGATACCTTCATATACCACACATAAAAATGGCTTACTTTAGTTGCTGCAAGTTTGAAAGAGAAAAATGCAGAAAAATCTGGTGTTTGCAAGTAAAAAGGCTGTGACCTCGCAAGGGTTATAGTTAGCCACACGGCATGGTTAAAATGCTTGTGTAGAAACCCATACAATGCTGGCAAACACTATAAGACACATACACATCTCATTTTTCCTGCAGATTTTATAATGGCATTGTTGCCTCTTTGTAAAGATGATGTTCTAGCACCCATCATCAAAAATATCACTCTTGATTATCACGGTAACTAAATCTTAGAATCTTAATAATGCCTTCACAGTTTTTGTTGATGCTACTATGCCTCCATAGTATACAGTGAGTGAACAAAAGGAAAAGTCAAGAACTTACACATCCCTTGTAAGAGGTGCGCAGAAGATGAAGGTGCAGAAGAAAGCAAAACCTTTAGATTTCCTTTGGTTCTTCTGCCTCCTCCCCAGATCAGCAGGATCTGGTCTGTTCTCCAAGATTGCACTATATTCCCACAACTTTCTAGAAGCCTCTTTGAGCTGTCTTGGCGGCCCCTGTGCTAATCCAACACCATCACATTTAGTTCTTCGCTTCCTGGCTTGCTCCATCAACAAACCCTTGTATTCCTGGGCCCGATCTCTGGGCTCTCTTCTGAAGATGTATTGTTTGGGTTTGAAGAGTTTAACCTTTCTGTCATTTCCTTTTAATTATTGCAAGATCCAGGCTAACTTCTAAGCACCTCAGGCGCACAACTGCAGGGTTGTGGTGGCCACCTGCTTGCCAGGAGGGGTGAGCATGTTTGGATTAGCAGCTGTTGGGTGTGGGGTGAATGGAGAGAGCCACTTGATGTTAAGTGGCTTCTGCCAGAAGTGATCTTTTGGCTCCAATGTGTCTTTTGGGGAATTAAATACATATATACATACATACTGTTATGGTTGGCTCTGGCCCAGCTCCTGCCCCAGGGAATGGGGAGGTGGATGCAGGGGAAAATTCAACATGTCACAGGCCTGTGTTATTGCCGACAGAATCAGTTCAGAGTTTAGTTTCCTCGGACGAAGAAGGTGGGAGTGACTCGGGAGAGGAGGGCTTGGCACACAGCCCAGGAAGTCAATCTCCCTTATCTTCCGTTGATTCAGATGATGACGTTTTGGACTCACGCAAACGCAGAATTATGCGTGGAAGAGACCAAGTAAGAACATATTACAAGAAATAAGGGAGGCCACCTGTGTTTGGGTGGGGCTCCAGTAATTAGGGCTGCTGCTATAAATAGCAGCATGTGGGTTTGGCCGTTGTGGAAGAATATCTGATCAGAGTTCGTCAGGAATCTTGTGTGGCTGGACTTTGTTGCTTTTTCACGCCTTTGAAACCAAAGCAGAGCAACGTGTGTGTGTCTCACTTCATTGGAAGAAGAAGGGGTGTGAAGTTTCTTCACAGATGCTAGCTAAGTACTTAATGACTGCTTAAGGGAAATTGTACAGACTACCCGGTTATTTTGGGATGAGTGCTCTTTGCAATACAAAAAGAGTGCTTTGTTTATTTTGAATTTTGTGATAAAAAACATTGTTTTGAATTTTGAAATGTGTGTGTATCTGAAATTTGTACCCTTGAATTTTCGGGAGGCTCCTATCAGAGAGCCCGGCAGAACACATACATACATACATTATTGTCATTATATGTGTATACACAGTATGTCACATGACGCTAGAGACCAATACACACGACAATCCAAAAATGAAACAAAATAAAATAAATGCCTCATCCACCACAAATTCCCCACTCTGAACCACCCAAACATCTACACATTAGATTGGAGGAGATCCACCACTGTGTCTCCCATTTTCCAGTCTCTCCTGGAGGTGGGGAAATTGGGACTCGGAGAACTGGACTTTCTCCATTGCCCTCTCATCTTCTCTGGGCTGTAGAAAAATGCTTGGGACCTGAACTGCAGAACGGCCACTCGTCTTTGATGCCGGTGTATGTGTATCTCTGGAAAGTTGAGACAGCACAGGAGAGATAGAAGATTCCCCCACCCCTTTCCCACTTCCTTGTAACCAAAGAGTCCTTTGCCGCCTTCACCAGTCTCTGATGTTATCCAGAAATATTGGATTTGGGCTATCCGATTTTGACCCAGCATAGTCCCGTAGAGTAGGGATATATGGGAATGGAAATGCAAGACACCTGGAGAGTACAGAATCCTCTTCTCTATTTCAAGCATTTATTGGTTGACCCAGGAAATTAATTAATCACAGCATACAGTGTTCCCTCGATTTTCGCGGGGGATGCATTCCGAGACCGCCCGCGAAAGTCGAATTTCCGCGAAGTAGAGATGCGGAAGTAAATACACCATTTTTGGCTATGGACAGTATCACAAGCCTTCCCTTAAGACTTTAAACCCCTAAATTACCATTTCCCATTCCCTTAACAATCATTTACTCACCCTTATTACTGGTACTCACCATTGGATAAGACACTTAGTGATCCTGATATTTATAAACAAATTTATTTATTAACAATAATTATTTTTTTTCTTATTTATTTGCAAAAATTATTAGTTTGGTGATGACATATGATGTCATCAGGCGCGAAAAACCGTGGTATAGAAAAAACCCTGTGAAGTATTTTTTTATTAATATTTTTTGAAAAACCGTAGTATAGGCTATTTGCGAAGTTCGAACCCGTGAAAGTTGAGGGAACACTGTACTTCTAGATCAGCTTGGTACAGATGCAGCTGTTTAGGCCAAACACAAAATTTCCCCCACTATTGTAAACTGTTTATATTCTTATAGTGATTCATAAAGAAAGAATATTATTTTAATAAGTGAATTTATACTAACAAAAATTTATTCCAGCATTCCATTTTGAGTTGTGATTATTTTCTCAGGAGCCTCCTTGATGAAAAAAAAATTATCTGGCTTCTAGAGATGCTTCCACTTCCATTTTTCTCTAATAAAAACATGTGAAAAGGAATCCTCAATCTGAGTATTGCATTGGCAGTTCTGTGTTAGCAAAAGCATCAGAAGAGAAGGATTTAGGGGTAGTGATTTCTGACAGTCTCAAAATGGGTGAGCAGTGTGGTCGGGCAGTAGGAAAAGCAAGTAGGATGCTTGGCTGCATAGCTAGAGGTATAACAAGCAGGAAGAGGGAGATTGTGATCCCCTTATATAGAGCGCTGGTGAGACCACATTTGGAGTACTGTGTTCAGTTCTGGAGACCTCACCTACAAAAAGATATTGACAAAATTGAACGGGTCCAAAGACGGGCTACAAGAATGGTGGAAAGTCTTAAGCATAAAACTTATCAGGAAAGACTTAATGAACTCAATCTGTATAGTCTGGAGGACAGAAGGAAAAGGGGGGACATAATCGAAACATTTAAATATGTTAAAGGGTTAAATAAGGTTCAAGAGGGAAGTGTTTTTAACAGGAAAGTGAACACAAGAACAAGGGGACATAATCTGAAGTTAGTTGGGGGAAAGATCAAAAGCAACATGAAAAAATATTATTTTACTGAAAGAGTAGTAGATCCTTGGAACAAACTTCCAGCAGACGTGGTTGGTAAATCCACAGTAACTGAATTTAAACATGCCTGGGATAAACATATATCCATTGTAAGATAAAATACAGGAAATAGTATAAGGGCAGACTAGATGGACTGTGAGGTCTTTTTCTGCCGTCAATCTTCTATGTTTCTATGTTTCTATGTGATTTATTTTCAAAGTCTTATATTTTGTGAGGGACCAACAAAATACTTCTGTAGGATGCGTTTAGGTGTTTGGTTGTATTGTTATCATCTATTTCTCTCTCTCTTTTTGCATGGGATATTGCTAAGCTTTAATAATAATTAATAATTATTTATTAGATTTGTATGCCACCCCTCTCCGAAGACTTGGGGCGGCTCACAACAATAATAAAAACAATATTATAGCGAAACAAATGTAATATTAAAAAAGAAGCATATAAAACCCTATCATATTTAAAAACCAAACAACACAGACATACCAAACATAAATTTAAAGGCAAAGTGTTCACTAAAACCTGATGATGTCCTCAGCATGTCCATGTAATCTTTGGGAAGCAATACTGAAAAAGGATTGTAAATCAGCGGTGAAATCTACTTATCTTTTCTACCAGTTTGGAAGTGCACACTTTTTGTGCATGTGCTTGCTCCTCTTGTTTCACCCTCGCTGTGCTCTCTCTCTCGTGCTATTTCACACTCTGCGCATGCACAGAATGCTTTGCACAAGAGAAAGAGAAAATGGTGATGTCCAGGTAGGTAATTGGAGCCTCACGCTGCCACTGCTACCGGTTCTCCAAACCAGTGTTTCCCAACCTTGGCAACTTGGAGATATTTGGACAACAACTCCCAGAATTTCCCAGCCAGCATTCGCTGGCTGGGGAATTCTGGGAGTTGAAGTCCAAATATCTCCAAGTTGCCAAGGTTGGGAAACATTGCTCCAGCGATATGCCCGGACCAGGCTGAACTGGAAGCATTTCACCCCTGTAGTAATCCCATTTCTTTCAGGTGTTGTGAAATTCTCAGGCCTCTCATTTATCAGATTTAGGTATTGGGAATAATGTTTTCTTGCCTATGTGATAATTGGAAGGAGGAAGATTTTTCTGCATTAAAGTAATGAGTGGATTTCTTTAGGATGTATTTACTCTCCATTAGCTTGGTTTGGCCAACAACAGAAAACCAAAGTAGCCAAACAGGCTGAATTCCTGCCTGACTTCAGCCTTTTCATTTTTGTCTCTGCCTTTATGATGAATTAAGTCATTAAGTAGCATCCTCTCCATGTAAGTAGACGAACCCTCAATCATTGTGGGTTGTTTTTGAAAACACAAATTAGATTATGCAGAGGGTTTGAAGGGGTTTGTTGCAAAACACCCCAAAGAGCCATATCACTTAACAACATCCGGCCAGTGAATTATTCTGAAGTCAGGTTAATTTTCCCTATAGGTTTATGCAGTAATGGGCAGCCAATTTTTTTACCGCCACACTATGGGTGTGGCTTATTTTGCGGGTGTGGTTTAATGGTCATGTGTCTGGGTAGGAGTGGCTTGCCGGCCATGTGACCAGGTGGGAGTGGCTTGAACAATCATCATCGTTCAAGTGAACTGTTAAGTTCTCGACTTACATTCTTACTAGTGTCACTCACTGGGGTGACAATTTGCTTCGTGTTTCCTGCACAGTCCTTCCTGGGTCACCCCCCCACTCAGGCTGGGTAGCTAGGCGAGCGGGTGCTGCCAGAAGCATAAATGCTGCCAGCGCTGCTTCCACCCACACGGTGGCCGTGTGAGGCTGGAGGGGAGCCAGGCAGGAGAGAGGGAAGCTTGTCCGAGGCCAGGAAGGAGGAAAGAAGAAAAAAGCAAGGAGCGCAGACACAGCAGCAGCAGCATGGAAAAAAAAGAAGGCCGAGCAAAGACCAGTAATCCAGGAAGTGACAGCTGCCGATCACCTAGAGCTGCGCACGCATCTTCATTTCCGCCAGTGGAACTGCGTTCCACCCCATCCTGCCTGCTGCCCACCCCTGGGTTTATGCTTGTGATAGATTTGCAGCCTTAATATGATACTTCGAAAGAGTGATAGTATCTGCTCTTCTTGTATGTATTTTGTTTGCTGGAGATCATGGCTGGGGGTTGGCCAATAGTAATCTAAAACGTTAGATATTCTGCAGAAGGATTATGTTGCAGTCATGCTTGACTGATTTAATCCATTAATTCATTGCCCTAATTAAATCACACTTGCTTCCAGATAAAACAACCTTTAGGTTTTGGGTGTGATTCCTGCAGCTGTTGCCAAAATGCTGTGGTTTTTCCAAGCTTGTGGACTCCTCTTCATTATCTCTTTGTCCCCATAGAAGGTCATCTTTTTTCTGCTCAGGTTATTTTCTCATTGCAGAGGGGAAACACTGGCCCCTGAGGATGAAATTGAAATAAATATATTTTTCTTCATTGATTATGCCTCATCTTTCCTTTCTCTCCTTCTCTCTCCCCAGCCTTCTCCCTAAAATGGAAACCGTCCCTTCACCCACCGCGTTTGCCTTAAATTGCTGCAGCTTCTGAATATTGATGCAATCCTCATGCCAGCCAGTATCAGCAGACGTTTGGGAGGGATATTCCAGTATTCATGATCAAATATCTGTCTTAAAGATGGGCTTTCCCTAGTTAATAGGATCAATAGTTTGGTTTTATTTATTTATTATATTTATATGCCGCTCATTCCAAAAGGGGCTCAGAGCGGCTAACAAGTGACATAAATACAACAATAGTAAAATATTTTATTTATTTATTAGATTTGTATGCCGCCCCTCTCCGTAGACTCGGGGCGGCTCACAACAACAATAAAACAATTCAAGACAAATCTAATAATTTAAAAACATTAAAAATAAACCCCGTTATCAAAGCAGATATACACACAAACATACCATACATGAATTGTATAGGCCTGGGGGAGATGTCTCAATTCCCCCAAGCCTGACGGCAGAGGTGGCTTTTAAAGAGTTTATGAAAGGCAAGGAGGGTGGGGGCAGTTCTAATCTCAGGGGGGAGCTGGTTCCAGAGGGTCGGGGCCACCACAGAGAAGGCTCTTCCCCTGGGACCCGCCAAACGACATTGTTTAGTCGACGGGACCCGGAGAAGGCCAACTGTGTGGGACCTAATCGGTCGCTGGGATGATCAAGATACACAATAAAATCAATGATATAATAAAAAAAATAATATCCTAAAAGAACCATACATACACTACAGTCAATCTAATTCCAGGCCTGCCGAAAAAGCCAGGTCTTAATAGCTTTCCAGTAGGGAGGATGATTCCACAGGGTCAGAGCCACCACAGAGAGGGCTCTTTCCCGAATTCCCACCAACCGACATTCCTTGGCGGAGGGGACCTGGAGAAGGCCAACTCTGTGGGCCCTTACTGTCCGCAATGAGGTATGAAGTCGGAGGTGGTCCTGTAAATAGTCTGGCCCTGAGCCATTTAGAGCTTTTAAAGGTAACAACCAACACCATGAATTGCATTTGGAGACCAGCTGGCAACCAATGCAGTGCGGGTAGAGATGGAGTAATACGAGTGTACCTAGGTACACCGTAATTGTTATTCATTTATTTATAAAACACATAGAAAAAGACATAAACATAACAGAAAACAGAAAAATACATAACACCAAAAGACAAATATGTGATGGATCATCTAGTACAGGGGTAGGCAAAGTTGGCTCTTCTATGGCATGTGGACTTCAACTCCCAGAATTCCTGAGCTAGCATGATTGGCTCAGAAATTCTGGGAGTTGAAGTCCACAAATCATAGAAGAGCCAACTTTGCCTACCCCTGATCTAGTATATACACCCAAGTACCTTAAATTGTTACATCAGTATATCTAAAGAAAATAAAAGGATTTATTATTCCTTGGCAGATGTTTTGCCAGTGAGAGCCCATGCAGCTGGCAACATTCTAATATTATTGAGCCTAGACATCCCTTCAGGCCAAGTACAAATTTGTAGCTTAATCTGACATCGGTGAGTTCATAATGATTTGAATCCATCTGAATTTCCTCAATGGAGGACACACCTACAGCATCTCACATACGCCTTATCCCACAGAGTGCTTATTTTTAGTTTACCTTTGGCACTTAATATTGATTAAAAAGTAGAAATTCCAGACATTATTTCTCCCAGTTTTGAACAATGGCAAATAGTGGAAGAATTATGTAAAAATCTGTCAAATACTTATAAATCAGAGGCAAGTTAATTCTCTCAAATCTGAAATCAGCCCTACACAGTGAAAAAAATATAGCTATTAGACATCCCACACCAAACACAAGACCTGGGCATTTCTTTCCTTAATCTGACTATTAGGAAATCAAACTCTCCTTTTGTCCAGTTTTATCAGGCACATAGTGAAGAGGGCCATATTACTTAGGCATCTTTAAATTAAGCCTAATCTGTGATGGGATGCCAGGCTGATTTCAGAGTATTGCAAAGTTATAGAGGAAATTATAGAAAAGAGATTTGAGTCTTGAGTAAAATGAATCCACAAGAAAGAAACAGTCATAGAAATACCTTTGATTTTCTGTGCCACGTCTTTCCTCCCTAGTTTTAATCTGTCTGTCTGTCTGTCTGTCTGTCTGTCTGTCTGTCTGTCTGTCTGTCTGTCTGTCTGTCTGTCTGTCTGTCTGTCTGTCTGTCTGTCTGTCTGTCTGTCTATCTATCTATCTATCTATCTATCTATCTATCTATCTATCTATCTATCTATCTATCTATCTATCTATCTATCTATCTATCTATCTATCTTACTGACCTCTTAGGAACCCAGTGAGGTCAACAGTGGACAGTCTAAGGTCAAAGTTTTGGGGGTTTGGTGAGGAAACCAGAGTCAGGTAGTGAGTTCCAGGCATTAACCACTCTGTTGCTAAAGTCGTATTTTATATAGTCAAGTTTGGGGCGGTTTGCTTTGAGTTTGTATCTGTTGTGTGCTCGTGTATTGTTGTGGTTCAAGCTGAAGTAATCCTTGACAGGAAGGGTGTTATTCTCAAACTTGCTGTTCTTCTGCATATATTTATGAATCTGGGAAATCTACTACCTTCAATTCTTCAATCTATCTATATAGTATTAGAACTCTCATTGTGTTTACCTGTCCTTTAGTATCCTCAAGTTAGCCTCAGTGCATTATAGTGCAATATTTTTTTAAATCAAGATACCTAAAATCAGCTAACTTTTAAAAATGCATAAAGGACTCATTATTCCTGTGAGATTAAAATTTCCATGATGTTTGGACCAGTTTTAATTTTTTTTAAAGGTGTAACTATTGTGGCATCCTCACAGTTACATGCTTATGATTTCTGACAGTCCCTGCCAGCTTTCCAATGGCAAAGTCAATGGGGAAGCCAGTAGGAAATTGGAGATCACTCCTACTCCCATTGCTTTTTGCCTGCCCATAGTCATTCTATTTATCTGTTTAGGTAAGTAAATTGCCATTTTTATGTTATATACTCCTATTAGATTATCATATGATGATCCAGCATTGTGGTATAAAAAGTATGGTCAGCTTAAAATTTAATGTTTGTTCTGGTCACATCAGAAAAAAACATTAATCATATCAGACAGCACTACCTTGCTGTCAAATGGTGACCCAATTGGTCACAGTATTGCCTTATATCAATTAAAACTCACTAATCAGCTGGTTGATATTGTTGACTTAAATCTTCTTAAATATTTAACCTTAATTATATATTAGATAGAATTAGACTTTCTAACTAACTAAGAAAGTCAATCTTTAATATAATAAATCAGACAAGATCTAATGTTTTAAAACTTTATTTAAGAAGTCCAACCTTTAATGTTGTCTAAATCCATATACCGAATACAGTGTTCCCTTGCTTTTCCCGGGGGATGCATTCCGAGACGGCCCGCGAAAGTCGAATTTCTGCGAAGTAGAGATGCGGAAGTAAATACACTATTTTTGGCTATGAACAGTATCACAAACCTTCCCTTAACACTTTAAACCCCTAAATTGCAATTTTCCATTCCCTTAGCAACCATTTAGATTGTTACTCACCATATTTATTTATTAAAGTTTATTTTAAAAACATTTATTAAACGCAGACGAAAGTTTGGCGATGACATATGACGTCATGGGGTGGGAAAAACCGTGGTATAGGGAAAAAAACCCGCAAAGTATTTTTTAATTAATATTTTTGAAAAACCGTGGTATAGACTTTTCGCAAAGTTCGAACCCGCGAAAATCGAGGGAACACAGTAGTCCATACACAGATTTTACATTAACTTAAATTTTGTGTCTGATTAAATATTGTTTATAATGATGCATATTCCCATAGGCTGGTCTGCCATTCTTCTAAATAAAAGTTTGTATGAACTGTGCTGATTATTTGAAGATATTGAAACTAATGAGATGGCTTTGATTATCTTAGTTTTATTAAGAATTAAATCTTGCAGCTTATATTAACCCTCTTTCCTCTGATCAGATTTTGGGGTACGTTGACCTTCATAAAATGAAACCAAAACATCATAATTGTGCACATAAGCTACAGCAGAACAATGTCCATTGAGTTGTCTAATTGTTTTATGGCAGAAACTCATGATGCTGCAATTTACAGATAGTCTGGGATGGTAAGGTCATATTCAATCAAAGACCTTGTTGCTGAATGACTCATAAGGCAGATATTTCTGGCTACTCATGTAGCTGCCCCACAGAAAATATATTAAAGGGTTTCCAGTGTTACTTGTTCCCTGAAGCACAGGATGCTCAATTAGGGGTTCTGTTCAAAGATATTAACTCTAAAACACTCTCATTATGTCCCGAAAGATGACATATTTGTTTAACATAATTATTTTCAGAGATGCAAAAGGATAATCGTGACAGTTGGGCAGACAGGGATTCCTGTGTCATTTGGAGGATTATGACACAGAACATTGCAATATTGTAAAACTATAAGTGCTAGGAACGGGAAGATCCTTAATAAATATGAGTCAGTTGTCAAACGCCTGATCACATGACCATGGGGATGCTGCAACGGTTGTGTGGAAAACAGTCACTAACTGAACTGTTGTAAGTTGAGGACTTCCTGCACTCAGGATGCACAGAACAATTTTATACCTTCCACAAAGCTTCACCTATTTTCAAATACTGATCCCATTGCAACATACAATGTTATCAGGTTCTGTGCAGCAGTACTTAAAACCTATCAGAGAATGGTGACCCATGACATAACCTAGTCTTAAAGAGCATTCAATTCATCATGCTAGATTGTACTGTACACTGATAGATTTCATCCGCCACCTTTTACTTCTCTACAAACCCCTAAGGCTCCTACTGACCCTTTCAGATTCATATTTCTATAAATATTGGTGTATGTGTGTTGAGTGTTGGTTTAACTGCTGTGAGCAGGTTGGCTGGCTGTGTTGTAACATCTTCATTAGTTGAAGGGGTAACACCTTGAGTTGTTGATGCAGTTGATGTTTGCAGATTAGTCGGCTGTTTTGTAATGTATGTCTATGGTGTAACATCCCGGGTTTTGGCTTGGCTCCAAGTTTATGGTCTGGCTATGTGTTTGTGGCATGTGTCAGTTTGCTTTGTGTGGGTGTCGGAGAGGGGTGCAGCAATTGGAGATGCCGCCGTGGGACCTCGTCAAAATATCACCAAGATTCTATCAATCTTACATGGGAAAAGACTTGAATATGCCAAGATCTACATACCTATACCTGGGAAAATCTACAAATACATACATACATACACATACATACATACATACATACATACATACATTTAGATGATGATGTATTCTCTTTGCTTTTTAACTGACTGTATGACTGTAATTCGTTGCTTGTATTCTTACAATTTATATTAGATTATTATTACAGTGGGAAGGGACCTTTTAGGTCATCTAGTCCAACCCCCAATTGAAGCAAGAGTCCCTACACCATTTCGGACAAATTGCAGTTCAATCACCCCTTGGAAATCTCAAGTGTTGGAACGCTCACAACCTCTGCTCAACTGGTTGATCGCTCACACCGTCAGAAAGTTCCTCCTTATTTCCAGGTTGAATCTCTCTTTGATCATATTAATATTGTTTTCTGATTGCTTATTTGTACCCTATGACAATCATTAGCTGCTATAATTCATGATTCTTGACAAATCTATCTTTTATTTTATGTACACCGAGAGCAGATGCACCAAAGACAAATTCCTTGTATGTCCAATCACACTTGGCCAATAAAGAATCCCATTCTATTCTGTAACCCAGCCTCTTTATGCTGGTTAGCGCTGTAATAAAAATTAGACTGATTGATCTACTCACATTTGTCCAATAGGTTTGACACAGAACATAATTTGTTTCAAACCCTAGATGAGGATGATATATTAAATTTATATTCTGCCTGACTCCCAACAAACCTGGATGGCATATGAATATAATAAATTATTCTATTAGGAAACATTTCCGTGTTTGTCTCAATCCCCTTAATCCCATCCCCCACCCGCCCACCCAGGTTTCCTATTTTCCTTGTCTCTGTCCACATAGTTCCAAAAGACCAGCTTAGCCTTTACATGCTCCATATGGATTATCTCCACCCTTCCAGTCATATCCTTTGCACTGAGCATTCCCTTCCCATTCTTGTGGTTTTGCAGAGCCACACCCTCAGCACCTTCAGCATCCAATGAATTACAAGACGGCTTTGGATAACAACCAATCAGCTTGGCCTGAGGCGAAAACAAATCAACATAAGCATGCTGAATATAAAAAACACTTCTCCAGAAATAAACGAGAAGAAACTTCCACTTACCAGTTGTACCCAGAACCAGCCGGGCAGAAAGAAGCAGAGGCAGAGGCTGAGGAATACAGCTACAAGAATGGAAACAGGTACTAAAGATGAATAGGGGCTGGAAGCAAATTCTATGCTTTCCTCTTAAGATAGAGATCGTAATCTGCCAGTGGCCAGTGGCAGGAGAAATTTTTTTTAGCCTCAAATATCTGGAGGACATCAGGTTGTCCTATGTTGACATTGCCAGCTCAGCTATGGGTCCAGGGAGTTAAGAGACCATGAATCAGATTCTCTTCTAAGATTTTACACTTCAGATTTCAGAGAAGAAGCCGTGATGGTTCTCCATGTTGCTGAACCATTTTTCAGGAAAACCACAGCTGGAGTAGCAAACTTACAGCTGGTAGTCAGCAACTTCTGGAGCATCATAGATTCTCTCTCTTGTAATAAGAGGTTTAGAAAGAAAGGGAATGGATATAATTGGAGCTTTTTGAGGTGTGGTGTACAAAACAGTCAGAGAGAGACTCATTGGTTAGCCTACCTGGACTCTGGTACTGTATTTGGAAGACACGGGCTACTATCATGGGAATTTGTTGTTGTTCCATCAGTCTTATTATATTTCGATTTTAGGTTTCTATCTGTAAAATGGATATAAGGGACATGTAAAAATGAATGCTGCATGTTTTGGACTATACATATCTAAGAATATGTTAAGACTCCCAGATATTGTTTTCAGAGATAAGGTATGCTGAGCCAAAAAAATGACCTTTGTTTATCTGTTGTTTTCTATGTTGGTCAATTAAGATGTGGGTTAAACTTGTTTTTTTAAAACTTAGGGAAGAGCATGTTCATATATTAGCATGTAAAACAATGTACCTATTCATTTGGAGACTTTTAGCCCCAGGTGCTGCAAAATTTCTTGAAAAGGAAAGAAAAGAGTTAGAATTAACTCTTGAGTTGTGTTGGAAAGAGGCAATCAGGAGCTATTACCACTAAGATATATTTAAGGTTATGAGACGTTGACCTAAATCAGTGCTTCTCAATTATTTTCTTTTACACACCCTCCCCACCCTCCCCAGTAGAAGTAAACATTTCTTGCCCCCTCCAACTTTTTGCCGGGATGATTGTTTGCAATATTTAGCACGTTTTCACTGAAAAAACTCAAGCAGCTTATCTGCGTGATTGGGGTGTAATGTGTTTAACTGACATCTTAATTTATTTGGCTTCATGATGTCCACTGCCAACATTTTTAGACACAGTAAACATAGCGGTCTTTCCTCGTCTCCCACCGTAATCACAGTGAAGCCAAACGCTACATGCACTTCAACATATTTCCTCATCTTAGCTTTTGAGAGACTTGCGTTTGTCTCATTATCTCCGTCTCTCTCCTCCTTTCTTTTCATCCCAGTTAAATATTTTTCCATGGTGTCTCTTAAGGGTTTGTGATCTGCACTTCATATCTCCTACTCTAGTTTGTGTACTGTGGTTTGGTGCAAAAAATCGCAACTCCTTGTGGCAAAAAAAGCAATTCCCTGGGGTCATGTGTCCCCTGTGACATCACTCTGTGCCCTCTCCAGGGGGCCCCACCCCATTATTTGAGAAACACTGACCTAAGTGAATACCCAGGATTTAAGAATGCCTGTGTTAACAGTAACTCTTATCAAGATGTCCATGTTGTTTTGAATATATGTTGTTTGATTGTGGAATTTTATAAAACAACAAAAGCATTCAGTATGATTCCTTAGGAGGCTTCAGATCAGAGGTGGGTTCCTCCCGGTTTGCACTGGTTCGCCTGAACCGGTAGTAAACCACTGGCGATGTCACAATGATGTCACAGAACCAGTTCGGTCAGTGCTGGTCCACTACATGGATGCCGCTATCTTTTTTTAAATTAAAAATTTTTTTTTTTGCGTTTTTCCCCCCTGTGCATGGGCAGAAGCTGAGTTCCTGCCACTGTGCATATGCGGCATCTTGTTTTTGGCTTTTGGGAGGGGGGCTTTTTCAGATTTTTCAGCACATGCACCCACGCAGCACACCTACGTGGTGCGGGAGGAAGCAAACCGGCAGTGAGGTAATTTAGAACCCACCCTGCTTCAGACGTGAGGTTTTTCAGTGGAATAAAAGAGAAAGCAAGAACAACGGAATCCCCATGAAATGAGACAGGAGCTTGCATGAGAATAACCTCATCTGGAAGCCCACCCTTGGTATCCTGAATGGGTAGGACTACAGTAGCCAGCAAGGACAGGACATAAATGCTATTATCTGGTTTCTTTTCCTAGTGGCAACAATGGCATTCCTTTTTCAGGGGTAGATATCATGGCTTTTATTTATTCTGTTGCACGGTGTCACTTTTTATGGAAGCACTTGAACCTCCCTGAAATAAATTATGACAAAATAGGTTGCAATACCAGAGCAGAAATCCTTTTCTAGAAAAATCAAGCAAAGTTCGGTCTAAAAACAAGTACTGTACTGTAATTTCTAGAGATAACAGGCTGGATTAGGTTTTGTCAAGTTTTTTTCTGTGATATTTCCAAGAAGAAGAGGAAAATTAATTTATATTAAACTCTATAGTGATCCAATCTGCTTTTTGAAAATAAAAGAAAGGAACACAAGATTCAATGAAATCTGAAGACTACGTACAATATAAAAGTGGCAATATTATCCTTTTAGCTCCTTTTACAAACTGGTATTTAATTTACAAATCTGTTGTTTGCAAATGCACTTTTGGTTTGTAATTAATTAAATATACAAGTATAGGCTTTGCTTTTAAAAGTTTACGCAATAACAAAACTTTTTGAACAACAAGTTGCTTAACAGAATTAAAACAAAAAGTGCTATCATTTTACCACCTTAGTAACAATCACTTTATCCCTCTTTCAACTGTTTAAGATGCTTAGGAATATCTACCCCACTAAACCCAGTACCAAGAGAAGCAGAGTCAGCAAAAGCATTAGTAATACCTAGCCCCATTTTGATATTGGGCAGCAAAGAAAGCAAAGAAACATCTATTACCCAAGGAGGAAAATATATGCATTGTAAACTGCCATGATATTAGAGAAGCAGCTGTTGGAGCTCTAGAGCAGTATTTCCCAACCTTGGCAACTTGAAGATATCTGGACTTCAACTCCCAGAATTCCCCAGCCAGCTGGCTGGGGAACTCTGGGAGTTAAAGTCCAGATATCTTCAAGTTGCAAATGCTGGCTGGGGAATTCTGGGAGTTGAAGTCCAGATATCTTCAAGTTGCCCAAGGTTGGGAAACACTGCTCTAGACAATTCAGCTCAGGTCAAACTTCATCCTGAGGCAAATTATATACGGAGGAATGCTAACCTAGAAAAAGATAAGTTGCTATTTCAAAAAGGGACATTAACACTTCATTAGTAGCTCTTATTTATCTTAATTGAAGACCTCAGTTTTGGTAATCCTTTAGTTTTAGAGCATGTATCCTAACATGCCAACTTGCTGATGTATGGATTTCAGCTCTTAGAGTTCTCAGCCAATGGCCCTCCTGGCTGAGAAATTCGGAGATTTGAAATTCACACAACTTGAAATTGATAAGACTCAGAAAATGTTTTAGAGCAAGGCTCTCTAGCTCAGTCCCTGATTGACTTGGCAAGTTAAAACGCACTGTGTTTGTTTGTGTATTTATTTATTTTCAAATACTTCTGTCCTGGCCTTTGAGTTGTTCATAAGTGGAGGAGAAAGGACTTCTTTGTACTCCTGATTATGATACGAATATTTATTATTTATTCATTTATTAATTAGATTTGTATGCCGCCCCTCTCCGTAGGCTCGGGGCACCTAACAACAGCAAAAAGACAATATGAATATGCCCCAGTTATTACTTCTTTTTTCTGTGTCTCGTGATGTTGCCTTCATCTTACCCTGTATTCAGGAAAATTGAAGATATCCTTCATTGTTTTGATTCTTAAGTAATGTCCTTCTCCTTCTCCCCTCCTCTCTCCTTCCCCTCCTCTCCTTCTCCTTCTTCTTGCCAGGAATATGATCACTGAACATTTTCTTACTGATATGGTCAAAGGTCGAGATCTCATTGTCCACTTTAGACTATCGTGGGCATTCCCCTACCCTCTGGTCACTGGGAGCTACCCTTAGAGACATTTTGGCTTGGACTGTAGGAGAAACCTGATACCTGCCTTCCACAAAGATATCCGCTTGCATAAATGTCTCATGAGGGCTTTCCATGATAGTTCACCTGTCTGGAACCCATACCACATCTCGGACATAAACACCCTCGAAAATGTCCAAAGATACTTCACCAGAAGAGTCCTTCACTCCTCCACTCGAAACAGAATACTCTATGAAACTAGACTCACTATCCTGGGTCTAGAAAGCTTAGAACTACGACGCCTAAAACACGATCTAAGTATTGCCCACAAGATCATATGCTGCAACGTTCTATCTGTCAATGACTACTTCAGCTTCAATTGCAACAACACAAGAGCGCACAACAGATTCAAACTTAAGTACAAACTTTACTGAAAGAGTAGTAGATCCTTGGAACAAACTTCCAGCAGACGTGGTTGGTAAATCCACAGTAACCGAATTTAAACATGCCTGGGATAAACATATATCCATTGTAAGATAAAATACAGGAAATAGTAAAAGGGCAGACTAGATGGACCATGGGGTCTTTTTCTGCCGTCAGTCTTCTATGTTTCTATGTTTCTAATATTAACCGCTCCAAACTTGACTGTAAAAAATATGACTTCAGTAATCGAGTTGTCGAAGCGTGGAACTCATTACCTGACTCAAGTAGTGTCAACCCCTAACCCCCAACATTTTTACTTTAGACTATCCACGATTGACCTCTCCAGGTTCCTAAGAGGTCAGTAAGGAGCATGCATAGGTGCACTAGTGTGCCTTCCATCCCCTGTCCAATTGTCTTTCTATCTCCTTTATCTTTTCTTCCTTTCATATATCTTCTCCTCTATTTTTATATCTTTTCTTCTATCCTTTTCTTTATATATATTACTAGTCTATTCTCTTCAATGTGTATTGGACAAAATAAATAAATAAATAAATATATAAAAAATAAACTTATCAGGGCTTACAAGCACGTATGTAATGCTTTTTAAAAAATGATTGCTAGTTCTGTGCAGGAAATAAGTATTCTCTTTCTGCAATTACTAGAAAAGAGACTCATTGAAGAGTGTTGCTCTGCTTGGCCCTGTGACCAGCTAGACCTGGGGCTTGGGCATTGTGCCTTGTCATCTCACTGCGGCAAGTGAACAGGAGATGCCTGTGTCTGATCAGCCTCAATTGAATCCTGATTCCTGAGGCTGAAAGTCCTGAAGTATAGGCTTAGCTGGAGCAACACTGTCAGATTCAAATCCAGATTTTGAATCTTCTTAACTCTATCTCACCTCTAGGGCCTCCCTTTATCCTGTCACAAGGTGAAGTTATTGAGGATTACCTTGATGAAACTCTCTAACTAAATATGGAACATGCACTTGGGTTGTATCCTCCCAAGATGATTTCTCAAGACCATTGCCTTTCCAGTTGATAAAATACCAGAGGCAATCTTGATATAACTAGGAATCCAGGATGTGAGCAACTTCATATCCAGGCTTGCTAACAACTGAAATGGGAGATTTTATTTATTAAATTTATTTATTTATTAAATTTGTATGCCGCCCCTCTCCGCAGACTCGTGGCGGCTCACAACAGCAACAGAAAACAATATATAATACAAATTCAATAATTAGAAAGCTAAAAACCCATAATTTTTTAAAAAACATGCACACAACATACCCTACATAAACAGTATAGGCCTGGGGAAGATATTTCAGTTCCCCCATGCCTGACCGCAGAGGTGGGTTTTAAGGAGTTTGCGGAAGGCAAGGAGGGTGGGGGAAGTTCTAATCTCAGGGGGGAGCTGGTTCCAGAGGGTTGGGGCTGCCACAGAGAATGCTCTTCCCCTGGGACCCGCCAAACGACATTGTTTAGTCGACGGGACCCGGAGAAGGCGAACTCTGTGGGACCTAATCGGTCGCTGGGATTCGTGCGGCAGAAGGCAGTCCCGGAGATATTCTGGTCCGATGCCATGAAGGGCTTTATAGGTCAAGACCAACACTTTGAATTGTGACCAGAAATGGAGGTGGAATGGAAGGATGGTGCGCAGAACACGTATCTGCATACCCAAATCTTCAGAGACCTCCTTTCAGAATTTGGCAATAAATTGATGACCACAATCAGAAACCATGTGTAAATGAAATATAGTCTACATAAACAGTTGCCTGTTTGTTTGTTTGTTGATTTGATTTGATTTGATTTGAATGCCGCCCCTCTCTGAGAACTCGGGGCGGCTTACAGCATATACCAAAAAACATAACAATACAATTTATCCAATTAAAGATTCTTAAAAATTCTAACTTAAAACATTCATTTACATTCATTCAATAAGAACTGGTTTTATGGCAAACCAATACAAGGAATGAAATGTACCATTTTTGCAAGATCTTCTACAATGGTGGCATTTTCTGATTGTGGTAAATCTGTAAGGAAATTCAAAAACACCTCTCTCCACGATTGATTCAGACAGGCACAGATAATAATAAGCCTGATTGCATACCAGCAATGTGCTTGCCTCACGTAGAAAAGGGTGATGTATAATTATTGATTTCATTATGAATCAAATATCTCAAGAATAGTTGCAGAGTCTTGTATTTTCCAATGTGTTCAGTATTTGGAGCTTTGTGACATAGAACATTTCCCTGCAATTGGCCCTGATCAAATCACTGAGTTGATTCTGGGGCACATTCTGAATTTTCTGTATATAGTCTTGGGTGTGAGGATCCTTACACCATTGTTCTTGTGAGTCCTTTAACTAGTCATCTGGAATAACAATAATTATAATAATTGCAAGGTTTTCCAAAGGGATAACACTTCAAAGGAAAGTGGTGTGAGCACTTGGTTATATTCAGGTTTTTAGGACAAAGCATTGACTCATGCATTATGACTTTTTGGTACCAGGAGAACAGCAGACACCATCAGACCTGCTGTTGGTTGATTTTATGAGATATTTGCAGGTACTCCAGATTTTGATGGTCAGTGCACTCTTCTATTGGGTGATAGGCTCCCTCTAAATGATAATTTCATGTTTCATAAGGTATTTTGATGGCTAAAACTTTGTTAAATTATGCCCCAGAGGTACTGAGAAGAACACAATGTTTAGGAATAAGGTTGAATAATAATTTGCAAATCTCAGATGAGGGTAAATATTTGTTCGCTCATCCTTCACCCGAGTACAGATATTGGCCATTGTTCCAAATCCTTGACTTTTTGTGGGGCCTCCCAGGAGACAATTGCCTCTATCTTGTATGGGACCATGGTGAAGCCAGCAGAGGGAATGCCATAACTCAGAGAATCAATTTCTGGTTGATCAAACACACATTTTTCCAACTAGGTGAGTGGTTGATACACACAAAACCACTGTAGTACTAGAAGGACATGTTGAAAGTGCTCAGTAGGGGAGTCTGAATATATGAGGATAGTATTGAGATAATGGCACACTTGTCCAAAAGTTCTTGAAAAAAAATTGTTCATGAACTGTTGAAAAACCTCAGGAGCATTACATAGTCTGAAGGCATGACCAGATATTTGAAATGGCTATTGCAAGTGCAAAAGGCAGTCTCCCATTCATCTCTCTCACAGATCCATGCTTGGTTGTCAGCACCCCACAGGTCCAGCATGATGAATATCTTGGCTCTATTAAGGCAGTTCTGAAATGGGGGATAGTGGATAAATGATTGAGTGACCTGGTTGAGGGCCCCAAAATTAATTGCAAAGTCAGAGCTCTCTAAGTTGTTGTTGTTGTTGTTGTTGTTGTTGTTGTTGTTGTTGTTTTTACAAATAACAGTGGATGATAGTTGATGATATATATGGATGCATACAGCTCCTTTTCCCAGTTGTACCTTATAATCTTAAGTGTCTAGTTCAGGTTCTGGAAAGTGAATACATATGGCCAACTGGAACCTTTCCCCCAGAAAAAGATTAATTGGACTTAATTAATAGGGTCTATGAAAAGACAGTGTATTTGCTTTCTTTTCTCTGATTGCATTTTGGGATTCAGCAAACCTGGTGCATAAGTCTGGACAAAATTCCTTGGTTAGTTCAGCTGCTAAAGTCTCTTTGGATAAATTCATATGATTTCTGTAACTATATGCAACTAAAAATTATGGTGCCATCAGATCAGATGATATGCAGACCATAAGCCTGGAGCCTTTCCAGTCCTAAAACTATACAAAACTTAGGGATGCATGCTAAGTAGGACGCCACCATTTGTTGATATTAGAAAATAGAACAATAGAGTTGGAAGGGACCTTGGAGGACTTCGAATCCAACTCCCTACTCAGACAGTATGCCTATACCATTTCAGACAAGTGGTTGTCCAATCTCTTTTTGAAAGCCTTCAGTGATGGAGCACCCACAACTTCTAAAATGATTAAAGCGTTTATGGGTAAAACAAACTATTTAATTATTTCCTATTTTAAAAGTAATTAAGGATCATACTAAGGCACTAAAGAAGGAAGGACAATTAAAAAAACTATTAAGTATTCAATAAATAGTGCATAAAATATTACCTCCACTGCATCCCCTCCCTGTGGGGACAGCAGCCTATTACTGGTTTTAAGTACTAAATGAGATTGCAGCTGTTATTCCTTGATCTTTGACAAATTTTAAATGCACGAAGTTGACAGTTCTTCCTGAGTTGTTAATAGCTTGAGTGGTTATTTCTGGCTTGCAAGGCAGGTGCAGAAGAACGGTGACTAACAGATGATTCAAAAGTATACTATGATGTATTTGGACCTGAGCAGCAACTATTGTTCCCTGATTCAGTAACCTCTCTGAATTGGATGGGATCTGTTTTCTGAAGATGGCCGGATATTATATGTAATATTTCCAAATTCCAGATATTAATTTGCACAGGTTTGCCTGGTGCACCAATTGTGACCCTACCTGGATCAGGAAGCTCTTCTCACAGTCACTCATGCCCTTATCACTCATGGTTAGACTATTGCAACATGCTCTACATGTGGCTACCCCTGAAAAAGTGTCCGGAGACCAGAATGCAGCTGCGTGAGCTTTTGTGGGTAGACCTAGGTACACCTACATCACATCAACTCTCCGCGAGTTGCATTGGCTCCCAATTAATCTCTGGACACAATTCAAGGTGTTGGTTATCACCTATAAAGCCCTACATGGCTTAGGGCCAGACTGTCTTTGGGACCGCCTTCTACTGCACAGCTCTCACCAACCAATAAGGGCCCCAGGGTTGGCCTTCTCTGGGTCCCATCAGCTAAATAGTGTCAGTTGGCGGGGCTGCGAGGAAGGGCCATCTCTGTGGCGACTCTGACTCTCTGGAACCAACTACCTCCTGAGATACGTACTACTCCCATCAGTACTGGGTTGCAGTCGGTATGACTGGGATCGGGGTTCCGACAGCGAAAATTGAGATGCACATACATTTCTGCACCCCGATGCATGCACGCATGAGATTTCGCTTCTGTGCATGCGCAGCCAGGAAAACCTTGCACGAGTACGCTCTCGCATGTAACTTTTGGAGGGTTTTTGCTTCTGTGCAGAAAATATCCTCGTGCGAGATTTCGCTTGCTGCCCATGCGCAGAAATGAAATCTCACACTGTTGGGTGCGCCTGCACATGCCAGGCGCATGGCCATGATGATCCCAGAGGGTGTACCGGTAGTGGCCAGTAAGTGCAACCCTCACCTGGCCCCCACCCCACTGGTCTTCTGGAAAGCCATAAAGTCCTGGTTTTGCTGGCAGGCCTGAGGCCTATTGATCAAATGATACATCATCTAGATCTGGTCACAAAGGATATGAATAGTTTTATCATTCGGAGAGAGGGGCGGCATACAAATCAAATCAAATCAAATCAAATCAAATAAACAAACAAACAAACAAACAAACAAACATCATGGGTTTTAAATTGTTTTTTTGTAATTGTTCTTTTTAGATGTTGTTCTCTTTGTTGTGAGCTGCCCAGAGTCCTTGGGGAGTTGGGCGGCATATAAATTAAACTATCACTACCACCACTACTACTATTACTACTACTACTACTAGTAGTAGTACTACTACTAGTACTACTACTACTGATAATAATAATAATGATAATAATAATGTTAATAATGATGATGATGATGATGATGATGATGATAATAATAATAATAATAATAATAATAATAATAATAATAATAATGATAATGGAAATCAAAAGAAGCAAAATCAATCACGGTGTTATTCACTCAGAGTTAAGTAATGTTTTTTGACTGAAGATATCAAATCTATGCTGGGTCAGTATGCTTCAAAGTTACTATGAGGATAAAATAAAACAATACCTGTGAATTTTTAAATAATCCCTTGAAAGAAAGGCAGCATATTCATCCAATTATACGCATGGATAAGCATGATGTTATTCAGAATCTTAAATACCATCATATTTAAGGAACCATACTATTATAATTTATGCTTCTATTATACTTCTCTTTTTAGGTATAAAGCTCTTCTAATGTATTTTTGAAAATCTATTACCATGGAATATTATTTCAATCTGTTCAAGTGGCAAATGTGCAGATAGTACTGGCTTAAATCTATTTATCCACTAGCGTTTATACATACAGTATTTCTAAAATTTGGTACCATTCTTCCATCGCAAGTAGAATCTGTTAGCTCTTTTGTCAAATTGCAGTCATAGAAAACTATGGAAAAAGTCATAGAAAACTATGGAAAAAGTCCCTACTGAATTTAAAAATATTTTTACACACACAATTTGATATTTGTGTAGCAACAGCTGGTTTGATCTATTAGTACAATCACCAACCTTTTTCACTTCAATAGTTTCCAAATGTGTAGATGTTACATCCCAAAATTCTGCAACAGCATTTTTGGTCACAATTCAGAGAATTGCAGTCCAGTATTACTGGACTGGAAGCCACCAGCTGTGGAAGAGTGGGCTATAAAAACAGCAGAATGATATGTATCATTTCAAACTGTGTGTGTGTGTGTGAGAGAGAGAGAGAGAGAGAGGGAGGGAGGGAGGATAGGGGATTCTATATAAATGATTTAATGCTGAGGTGCAAGTTTAAAAACAAAGCATAAATATAATTTATGTAGTTTACAATGCCACTTTTCAGTAAAATTTACAGGAAATTTACCACACCATTTAAAAATGTGGTTGTCTCAATACACTACAAAGACATTGATAATTCTATCATCTCATTTCACGTCCTACCTGGCTGACTCCCTTTCCTCTCAATAATATTTGTGATAATTTAAAATATATGTATATGTTTTATTAACTGGCAGGGAATGCCCTGAAATACTTCACAACTTGTGACTACAGTGGAACCCCGACATAAGAGCTGCTCTACTTAAGAGCAACTCGAGATAAGAGCTGGGAGGGGAGAGATATTTTTGTTCTACTTACAAGCCCAAATTCGAGATACAAGCGCCAAGGAGCTGTCTCCTGAAGCCAAACGCTAACTTCCGCGTTCGGCTTCAGGAGACAGCTGCGAAGCGGCGCACGTGTTTTAAAAGGTTGCAGCCGGCCTGGGGGGCTCGGGGGGGTGCTTGCAGCTTTCTTTCTTGCTCTTTTTCTTTCTCTCTTTTACCTTCCCTTCCTCTATTTCTTCTTTTCTTTCTCCTTCCCACCTTCTTCCCTCCCTCCCTCCCTTCACTCATTCCTCTCTTACTCTCCCCTTTCATAAGTTTCCTTGCTTCCTTCCTCTGTTCCTGTCCCTTCCCCCTTTCTTTCTTTCTTTCTTTCTTTCTTTCTTGCTCTTTTTCTTTCTCTCTTTTACCTTCCCTTCCTCTATTTCTTCTTTTCCTTCTCCTTCCCACCTTCTTCCCTCCCTCCCTCCCTTCACTCATTCCTCTCTTACTCTCCCCTTTCATAAGTTTCCTTGCTTCCTTCCTCTGTTCCTGTCCCTTCCCCCTTTCTTTCTTTCTTTCTTTCTTTCTCTTTTTCTTTCTCTTTTACCTTCCCTTCCTCTATTTCTTCTTTTCTTTCTCCTTCCCACCTTCTTCCCTCCCTCCCTCCCTTCACTCATTCCTCTCTTACTCTCCCCTTTCATAAGTTTCCTTGCTTCCTTCCTCTGTTCCTGTCCCTTCCCTCTTTCCTTCCTTCCTTCCCACCCTCCGTCCATTCATTCACCCATTCATCTCTTGATCGCTTAAAGCCGGTCCCTGGTGCAAAAAGGGTTGGGGACCTCTGTCCTACAGGATTGGGTGGCAGAGAAGTTGAACATATGTAAATTTAAAAGTTTAAGAAAGTTTACAAGTTAAGTGAAAGAAACTTCATTATTCATTTATATGTACATGTACATTTCTTCATTAAAAACATGTCTTTCTGCATAATTTAGACTAACTTTGTGAGTTTTTTGAGGGCTGGAACCAATTAAAATTATTTACATTAATTCCTATGGGGAAAAGTCGTTCGAGATAAGAGCTGCTCGACTTAAGAGCCCAGGTCCGGAACGAATTAAACTCGTATCTCGAGGTACCACTGTATTCTCTTCAATATAGAATATAATAGAGATGCATCCATGGACCTAAAATAGTGTTAAAGAAAATTAACTGAAAGGGTCTTAGTTAGTGATGGGTGAGCTGAACCCGCACAATTCGGGTCCATACCGAATTTTGCAGTGTTCGGTATGCTGAACCCGAACCCGAAATTTTTTCAAACTTCAGGCAAAGTTTGGGGTTGTGTTCGGCATTCAGAGCTTTGACGTCACCGGCAGGTTGCTAAGGATGCCAAGGTGATCACTTCCTGGATTCCATGGAATCCAGGAAGTGATCACCTTGGCGTCCTTAGCAACCTGCCGGTGACGTCAAAACTCCGCCCCCAGAATCTCTTTGTGGGAGGGATTCCCCGTTTGGGTTCGAGTTTGGGTTCGGTTCGGGTTCGGCCGAATTTTGCGTAAAGTTCGTCCGAACTTGCCGAACCCAAACACTGTTGGGTTTGCCCATCACTAGTCTTAGTTCTTAGTATACCTATTATTCCCTTTTAACAGAAGTAGTGAACATTAGCACTTATGCACAGAAAAGGTGTAGGATTTAATAGCCAGCAAAAGAGAATGTCTGACTATTTTCTTCTCTCTTTCTAGCTGGAGAAATATCGCCAAGTGCATTTCTTGAACAGCCAGACGTAAGACAATCCAAAATTGAGGCCTTGACTAGGAAATCTGAAGACCAGCAAGATGCTACCTTGGATGAACACAAAATCCATGAAATTCCTCTTGAAGATGAAAGCAGCCAGACTGCGAGTTTTGGGAGGGAGTCTATCAGAAATCAGGACAAATTCGAGGACTGGACCAGACAACAAGGTGGCATGCAGAGTAGCTGTTCAGGATGTCACAATATGGGGCAACCACAAAACCCCCGAGATTCTCACTGTGGATCAGGGGAAGGCAGAAGCTCAGGGCAAGGTGGAAGAAGTCAAGAAAGCAGGCAATCTCAGGAAAACCCAAGTGGGAACACACAGAGCTCCTCGTCAGGGAGATCCAGTCAAAACGTCCCCACCCCCTGGGGCAGTTGCGGCGAATCCCATGACTCACAAAGGTAAAACAAAATATGGTGTGGAGGAAAACAGGTTAGGGGAGATCCCTCCAGTTTACTAGACTGTATTTTCTGTTGAGCTCAATTTGTGTGATAGTCCATTGATAAAACAGAAGAATCAGGTGAGCGTATGGCACGATAGTACATCATACTAGAGAGATCGCCTTCTGCCGCACAAATCCCAGCGACCAGTTAGGTCCCACAGAGTTTATTTATTTATTTTATTTTATTTATTTATTAAATTTGTATGCCGCCCCTCTCTGTAGACTCGGAGCGGCTCACAACAGTAATAGGGGGAAAAAAACAATGTACAATACAAATCTAATAATTAAAACTAAAAAACCCCATAATTTAAGAAAACATACACACAACATACCATACATAAACAGTATGGGCCTGGGGAAGTTATCTCAGTTCCCCCATGCCTGACGGCAGAGGTGGGTTTTAAGGAGCTTACGAAAGGCCAGGAGGATGGGGGCAATTCTAATCTCAGGGGGGAGCTGGTTCCAAAGGGTCGGGGCCGCCACAGAGAAGGCCCTTCCCCTGGGCCCTGCCAAATGACATTGTTTAGTCAACGGGACCCAGAGAAGGCCAACTCTGTGGGACCTAATCAGTAGCTGGGATTCGTGTTGGCCTTCTCCAGGTCCCATCGATGAAACAATGTCATCTGGCGGGACCCGGGGAAGAGCCTTCTCTGTGGTGGCCCCGACCCTCTGGAATCAACTCTCCCCGGAGATTAGGATTGCCCTCACCCTCCTTGCCTTTCACAAACTCCTTAAAACACATCTCTGTCGTCAGGCATGGGGAAATTGATTCCCCTGGGCCGTTCCCGCTACACGTATGGTTTGTATGAGACGTATCATTGTTTTTTATATTAAGGGGTTTAAATTCTTTTAACTATTGGATTTGTACTGTTTTTATTGTTGTGAACTGCCCCGAGTCTTCGGAGAGGGCCAGCATACAAATCTAATAAATAAATATACAGAGATGGATCTGAAGCACATTTACCTGAGTCTAGGGATTTACAGTGAGAACGTTATACACACATCATACTAGGCTGGAAATATTCCTTAATAACAATAGCATTTAGACTTATATACCACTTCACAGTGCTTCACAGCCCTCTCTAAGCGGTTTACAGTGAGTAAGCATACAATCTGGGTCCTCACTTTACTGATCTTGAAAGGATGGACGGCTGAGTCAACCTTGAGCCTACTGAGATTCGATCTGCTGGTGATTAGCAGAAGTAGTTTGCAGGACTGCACTCTAACCATTGAGCCACCGAGGCTCTTCTAAAAACCTTTGCAGCAGAGTTCATATAGGATGTTACATCAAAACTGAACAAATCCCATTATAGGCTAACTAACATGATGTGTGAATCCAGAGAGAGCATTTAGAATTGCGCTCACAAGGGGGCAGCAGAGATGAAGAAACACACATTTTATACATTACAAAAGAAAATTAGATTTAGATCTGTCATTTAACAAACAGTTCCTGTATTTGTAATAATAACAAGACACGGATAGTCCTTGACTTATGACCACAACTGAGTCCAACATTTCCATTGCTAAGCAAAGCAGCTGTTAAGTGAGTTTTGCTCCATTTTACCAGCTTTTTGCAACACTTGTTAAGTCAATCACTGCCATTGTTGAGGGAATTGTGCAATTGTTAAGGGAATCTGGCCTCCCCCATTGAATTGGTTTGTCGGAGGCTGGCTGGAAAGGCTACAAATTGTCATCACGTGACCATGAGAGAATGCAACTGACATAAATATATGCCAGTTGTCAAGTACCAAAATTTTGATCATGTCACCATGTCACTTTTGCTGCCATAAATCAAAAGTCTGTAGAGATTTTCAGTCATCCAGTTCATGGCTGTCCCAAAGGTGCTTTTTCTGCAAGCAACTGGGACTTTCTTGTTTTTTTCTTTTGAAGATGTTTCACTTCTCAACCAAGAAGCTTCTTCAGCTCTGATAGGATAATGTGGAATGAAAAAAATTGATTATTCCTTGCAAACAGCTGATAATCTTCATCTTCTATCTGCACCAGTGAAGGACTGCAAAAATGTCTCTTGCCACACTGTGGGCGTGGCTTGTTTTGTGGGTGAGGCTTGCTGGCCATGCGGCTAGGTGGGAGTGGCTTGACGATCATGTGACTGGAGGGGTTGGCTTAAAGGTCATGTGACTGGCTTAAAGGTGGCCAATTTGATGTCACGTCAAGGGTTTGGGTTAGGCTGCCTGGCCTCTCCTCACCTCAAAGAGATACAATTTCCCTATTACTGAACATCCAATATAAACTATTTAATTCAATGTATATATGCCATATATACTACCACAGGCACACACAAAAATACATTATCTAATATATAAAGTGTATGTACACATGCACGTACAGCTCTTCTAAAGTAATACACATTCAACCTCATTTACTGCGATAGGAAAAATATACCCAGACCCCAGAAGGGAAAAAAAGAAGAAAAACCAATTTTTTTCCTACTGGTTCTACGTACCTGACCCAACCCGTATAGCCCATCACTGTACCCTCTAAGTGGATGCAGATTAGCAACTATCTTCAAGGAATGTAAATCCTTCCATCCCCCATTATCCTGTCAGAGCTGAAGAAGTTTCTTGGATGAGAAGTGAAACGTCTTCGAAAGAAAAAAACAATAAAATCCTGTGGCCTCCTGAAAAAGCACCTTTGGGAGGCCATAAATCGCTTTTCCCACTTTGAATAGTCACTGAATAAATACTTGCAAACTGAGGATTACTTGCAGTGGTGGGCTACGAGCCGGAATGTTTAATTGCGCTCGCCGTGGCGGCTCGTAAGTTCTTGCGGGACCAGTGCGATTTTGCTGCTGCACCTGTGGAGGTAGAAAAATCACGTAGGAGCTGCAGGTGCACCCATGTTTCGGCATGTGCTGAAGCAAAAACCCTCATTGAAACACGGGAGCACTTGCAGTTTCGTGCACAGGCGCAGCAGCAAATCGCGCTGGTCCCACAAGAACTTATGCGCCGCGGCGGCAAGCGCAATTTAGCGTTCTGGCTCATAGCCCACCGCTGATTACTTGTAATAGTCCGACATTCAGCAGGGTCTGTCTTATTTCTTTCCAACATTGCTTATCTGTTGTTGGAATCCTTGCCCATCCATCCTGCCTGCTTATTGCACAGAATTGCTTTGTCAGGCAAATAAAAATAATCATGATAACCGATAAAATGAATGATAAATTATAAAAGCATCTCGCATTTAAAAAGGTCGTTGTGATGGTTGTTTATATGAACTGTTCTTCTGCATGGATTACTTCCCCTGGTGCAAAGCAAATTACTTTGTCCCCAAGCTTGGGAAATGAAGGGTGACAAATGTAACTCTAGCAAGCTTCAGGCATGTGAGTTGTACTTATTTATTATTTATTATTTATTATTTTATTTATTATTTAGATTTGTATGCCGCCCCTCTCCCCAGACTCGGAGCGGCTCACAACAAAATAAAACAATTCATAACAAATCTAAATTGTAGTTTAAAATATTTAAAAAACCCCATTTACTAAACAAATATACATACAAACATACCATTCATAAATTGTATATGCCCGGGGGAGATGTCTCAGTTCCCCCATACCTGACGACAAAGGTGGGTTTTAAGGAGCTTACGAAAGGCAAGGAGAGTAGGGGCAGTTCTAATCTCTGGGGGGAGTTGGTTCCACAGGGTCGGGGCCGCCACAGAGAAGGCTCTTCCCCTGGGGCCCGCCAACCGACATTGTTTAGTTGACGGGACCCGGAGAAGGCCCACTCTGTGGGACCTAATCGGTCGCTGGGATTCGTGCGGCAGAAGGCGGTCTCGGAGATACAGTGATCCCTCGATTAGCACGGTCTCGATTAGTGCGAAACGCTACAACACGGTTTTTCAAAAAATATTAATTAAAAAATACTCCACGGTTTTTTTGCTATACCACGGTTTTTCCCACCCGATGATGTCATACGTCATCACCAAGAGTCACTTCTCTGTCTCTTTCTCTTTCTTTCCTGTCATTCTCTGCTTCAATCATTTTCTCATTTCTCTTTTTTTCTCCCCTTTTTTCTATCATTTCTCTCTCTCTTTCTTCCTCTCTCACACTCTCTTCCTCCCTTCTCTCTCCCCCCCTCCTGCAAGTAGAGGTCGGGTGTGTTACCGGGAGCTGGAGGTGGCGTGGGGCCGGACACTAGGTGCTGGGGAGGACAAAGGAGTGAACGTAGCTACTGCCTCTCAGCTGCAGAGCCGAATGGGGGCGGAGGCAACAGCGGAGCCCGGCGCTGGGGCCATGCGAGGCTGTTCATCCAGGGGGGCGTGGACTGGCAAGTCGCCCTCCTTTCTCTCTCTTTCTCTCTCTTATACCACACCGGTAACAGGGAGAGAAAGAGAGAGAGCGGAGGGTACCTTGCCGGTCCACGCCCCCCTAGATGAGCGGCTCCACATGGCCCCAGCGCCGCCCAGGCAAAGGGGAAACCCCAAGATCGCTTGCCGCTTGCCGTATTGCAGCGAAGGAGGCGAAGCAAGGCTCCAAGCTGCAATACGGCAAGCGGCAAGCGATCTTGGGGTTTCCCCTTTGCCTGGGCGGCGGGAAGACCCAGGGAAGGTTCCTTCAGCTGCCCAACACCTGATCCGCTCCGCAGCGCGGCAGCAGCGAGGAGCCGAAGATGGGGTTTCCCCTTTGCCTGGGCAACGGGGAAACCCCATCTTCGGCTCCTCGCTGCTTCCGCGCTGCGGAACAGATCAGCTGTTGGGCGGCCGAAGGAACCTTCCCTTGGTCTTCCCCGCCGCCCACACGCAAACTCCACCATCTGTGCATGTGCGGCCATGAAAAAAATGGCGCGCATGCGCAGATGGTGTTTTTACTTCCGCACCACTATAACGCGGAAATCGATTAGCGCGGGAGGTCTTGGAACGTAACCCCCGCGCTAATCGAGGGATCACTGTATTCTGATATTCTTGTTCCAGGAAGGCTCTGAAGACATCTTTGCAGCTAGCCACTGCTCTCCTAGATGACAGCAAAGATATTTTGTAATTCTTTGTAGCCAAGGTGAAGAAACCGATGGGATTCAGCAGCCCAAATTTCACAATAGGAACTCTTGTGAAAGTAATTGTTGCGATTGTAGCAGTTGAGTTGCACCAAATTGATCTGAATCAGTTGGTTTCTATGTTGTTTCTATGTCTGCTGGTCCTTGGCCAAAATACTCCTGCAACTTTTATTTCATTAACAGAGAAGTAGCTTTGTTCAGGTGTTTAGTATCCATACTAGGGTGGGGGAAGTGCTATGGAGAATTTAAATTGATTCATAGGTAAGCAGTGGACTCATTATGGCAAATCAAGCTTTCCTTTAGAAAGGGATTTTATTTATTTATTTAGAAGATTTGTATGTCTACCTGTCTTAAAGAGACGGGGTGGAGCAGTGGTTAGAGTGCAGCACTGCAGGCTACTTCAGCTAACTGCTAGCAGTTCAAACCTTACCACCAGCTCCAAGTTGACTCAGCCTTCCATCCTTCTGAGGTGGGTCAAATGAGGAATACTGTATGCTGTAAACTGCTGTAAAGCACTATGAAGCGGTATTCAAAACAGCAATAAAATTCTATAATATAAAATGCTGCCTTTCGTAAACTCCTTAAAACCCACCTCTGCCGTCAGGCATGGGAGAACTAAAACATCTCCCCCTTGCCCATGTTGTTTTGCCGTTTGATTGATTGTGTGCTTGTTTTTTATATATATTGGGATTGTTTTATGAATTTCTTAACTTAAAATTGTAATTGGATTGGTGGGCATTGGATTTTGTCACTATGTACTGTTTTTTACTATTGTTGTGAGCCGCCCCGAGTCTGTGGAGAGGGGCGGCATATAAATCCAATAAATCTAATCTAATCTATAAAACATAATCATGAAACAATAAAATTGCCAAACAAAAGCAAAAACATTGCACCTTACACTTGGATGCTTTGCAGCCAGTTTTAATTATTTTATTCATTCATTCATTCATTCATTTATTTAATTGGATTTGTATGCCACGCCTCTCCGAGGACTCGGGGCGGCTCACAGCATATATAAAAACAGAACAGTAATATAATCCAATTAGTACTACAATATTAAAAACAATTAAAAGAGAAGATTAACCTAAAAAAAAATAACTTATTAACCAAACATTCAGCAATCATACTTAAGGCATTCAGTGGTCAGAGGAAGATCTAAGAGTCCCAAGCCTGGCGGCAAAGATGAGTTTTTAAGCTCTTTCGGAAGGCAAGGAGGGAGGGGGCAGTGTGAATCTCTGGGGGGAGTTGATTCCAGAGGGCCGGGGCTCCCACAGAGAAGGTTCTTCCCCTAGGTCCCGCTAACCGACATTGTTTGGTCGATGGGACCCTAAGGAGGCCAACTTTGTGGGACCTCACCGATCGCTGGGATTCGTGCGGCAATTACCCAATTTCATTCTACTGTGTTTCCCTGAAAATCAGACCCTGTCTTATATTTTTTTTTGAACCCTGAAATAAGTGTTTGGCATTATTGCCATGAACTAAAAAGCCCAGTTGGACTTATTATCAGGGGATGGTTTATTTTGAGGGAAACAGGGTATTCTGTTCTATTCTACTGCCTGGATTTTTTTTTTTTTAAATGTCGTGATGACCATATCTGAAGCTAAAAGAATGGAGTATTCCATAAAATAAGGGCCGCCATGGAAAAGGCACACTTTTGAAGTCCCATGAGATGACAGGATTTCAGAGGGGAAATACCTATTTGCAGTGATGGGCTCCTATCAGTACGGTCATGTACACCGAACCGGTAGAAAAAAATTGATTTTTTTTCTTTTATTCCCTTCTGGGCTCTGGTATGTTTTTCCTATTGCAGTAAATGAGGTTGAATGTGTATAATTTTAGAAGAGCTGTGTGTGTGAGAGTGTGTGTACATACACAAACAGTTTATATAGTAGATAATGTATATTTCTGTGTGCCTGTGTGTAATATGTATGTACACATATGGCATATATACATAGAATTAGATAGTATATTTTAGATGTTCAGTAATAGTAAATAGATACGGAAATTGTATCTCTTTGAGGCGAGGAGAGGCCAGGCACAGTAACCCTAACCCAAACCTTGACATGAGTGACGTCAAGTTGGCCATCTTTAAGCCAGTCGCATGACCTTTAAGCCACCCCCCGATCACATGACCGTCAAGCCACTCCCGCCTGGTCACATGCCTGGCAAGCCACACCCACAAAAAGACACACCCACAGTGTGGTAGTAAAAAATGTTGCAGCCCTTCACTGCCTATCGGATATGGTAGGACAGGCAGACACTCTTAGGGAGAGGCAGTTCTGCAAATAAACAGGCCCCATAACACGTGCGGTTTTAATGGTGGCAACACTTTGAATGTGCAAACTCTGTTATTAAAATAAAGAAAGGCAATATGATAACCCATCCAGTTCTTACAGGGCACCCTGCCTCGCAGGATCAGGATTAACATAAATGATTAAAAAAGAGTATGCCTCTTCCATCAATCTATTGATTCAATGAGTGTTTGTTTTGTCCTAGTACAAACCCCTACGCTGACCTAGTGCATTGCTTACGTGCTACCTGGCTGACCGGAAAGACGCGTCCAAAAGAGTATCGAGTCCAGCAACTGGAGGCCTTGTGCCACTTCCTGGAAGAAAGGCATGCAGACATCCAGCATGCCCTGTGTGCAGACCTACGCAAGGTGAGTGCGCCTCCCATCAAGAGCATCTGGCAGCTCAGAGGGGACTTGCAATTTTATTTATTTGTTTAATTATTTGGTTGGATTTCTATGCCGTCCTTCTCCGCAGACTCAGCGGCTTACAAAAATGAGAATAAAATACAATACAAAATACAGCAGAAGAAACCCAACCTAAAACTAATATTAAAACCTCAACGATATAAAAACCAGGCATTCACACTCATTCTAACTTAAGGTGACCAGACGTCTCATTTTGGCAGGAAAGTCCCACTTTTTAGCAATTTGTCCCGCGTTCTGCGGTGTTTTTAAAAAGTCTCAATTTTTTTCGGGTGGCCAGTTTGCAGAAGTGTGCTCACTTGCTTAGGATCCGCAGCGCCCCACCGCCATGATAATAATAATTAATAATAATTTATTAGACTTGAATAATCAAGTGGATACAGAGTTTCATAAAACTTGGCAAAAGGTTTATTGTTGGTGGAATAAAATAAATGCTTAATGATGTTGAAATTTTAATAGTAATTTTAATAATAGACGGAGAGATGGGTGCAGCCAGCCCATTAGTTAATGACCCTATTAGTGAATCATCAGACTCAGAGAAGGATCGGTGGATAGATGCCCATATGCGCAGGCTCATGGCTAGAAGGGACCAACTGCGCAGGTATAGTCGGAGGTATTTAGTAGAGTTTTAATAGTTAAATGTATCAGATATAGAATAGATTACATAAAGAAATTTTATAGAGATGTTTACTTTTCTGAATTGATCTAAATTATAATAAACTTTTCCTTTCTGTATTAAGATGACTTCAATACTGAGAGGAGCAATTGTAGCTCCTTTTTATGTTAGGTGTTATGTTTTGTCTATTTTATGTCTGCCTGTCTTGTTATGTTTTATTATTATTATTTTTAATAATATTTTTTATTGATTTTTAACAATTTAACATCACACAACATAAAACTGCGTAGTGAATTGTGCCCACCACCCCGACATACACACATTCCCCATCACCAAATTGGGGGTATTTCTTGTATAATCCCCTTAACCCAAGAGCAATATATCTGTTTACATATTATAGAGTGATTCCAATTTATTTCTTGTAGCTTGGTCTCGGATTCTGCTCGTCATATATCGTCTTACCTTGTCCCACCGTCCCATCAGCTGTCCCAACTCAGTTTCATTATCCAAATTTATCCTTTTTTCCATAATTTCAAATTGAATATGGTCCACCATGTACCTATACCAATTTTGCATTGTCCATTTTGTCGCATCCTTCCAACCCAAAACTATTACTGCCTGAGCGCTTTCTATTGCTGCTTTTTTTATTTCTCTAAATTCTCCCATTGCATTACTTTTTACTAGTACTGCCATTTCCTTAGTGATTGTCCATTGTATATTTAACATTCTATTGATATCCTCTTTCACTTTTTGCCAAAATTCCTGCACTATCGGGCATTCCCAAAACATATGAATAAACACTCCTTTATCTTGACAACCATGCCAACAATTCCCCCTAACATTCTGCTGAAAATGTGCAAATTGAATGGGAGTGAAATACCACTTATGTAATATTTTCCTTCTCATTTCCCTAATTCTTGTATTTTTAATTTTCCTTATATCTTCTACTATATTTTCCATTTCTTGTACCTCTACTAATATCTCATTTTGCCACCATTATTCAATCCATCAACCGTGTCCCCATCTGACTGCACTAGCAATTTGTATATATTAGTGGCTTGCGCCTTTATCCCCTTACTTTTTTGTCTTATTATTTTCTCTAACCCTGTCTCCTCCCTCCATAATACTTCTTTATTCTCCCTTTCATTTAGATATTTACAAATTGCATTTATTTGTAGCCACCTTCCCTTACCTAACCACCATTCTATACGATTTCTACTTGGCCTGCCATCCTTCTCGTATAACTATTCTATCTTAGTTATTCCTCTTCCCTTCAACTCTCCTATAACCCTATTTAAGTTAATTTCATTTTCTCTATTTATTACATAAAGCGATGACAGTTTAGATTTATATAATCCTATTTTCCCTTGCCATTTTTTCCAAATTTCCATAGTCCCTTTCATTGGGCCTATTAACTTACCTATATCACTCCTATTCCACTTCCTAAAAATTAATTCTCTATTGTTCATCCCGTTTATCTGTTTTTCCAATTTCGCCCATTTATTTTCACCTAATTGCAACTCTATTAACCTTTCCATTTGAAAAGCTTCCCTATACAGCTTATTTATTATTTTGGAAATAATAAAAATATTTTTAAAAAAATATTAGACTTGTTTTGTGGTTGGTTCTGGGCCATCTCCTGCAACAGGGAATTTGGACATTGGTTTATGGGAATCCTCAGGGTCACAGAGACTTGTATTATTGCCAACAGCTTCTGATAGTGAAGATTCATTGCCAAGGTCTGATGGTGGGGAAGCAGAATCAGACAGAGAGATGGGTGCAGCCAGCCCATTAGTTAATGACCCTATTAGTGAAGCATCAGACTCGGAGGAGGATCGGTGGATAGATGCCCGTATGCACAGGCTCATGGCTAGAAGGGACCAACTGCGCAGGTATTGTCGGAGATAAGGGAGAACACCTGTTGCTGAGACAATTAGGTTAATGGGGTTGATGATACATTATGGGCATTGGAGAGTGAGCATGTGGGTGTTTATTCATTTGGAGAAGGATCATTGCCAATGATATATGTTGGGTATTTGGTTGCTATTAATATTATTAGTATTAGCAGAGTTCAGCCGGCTTAACTTGCAATGGATTCAGCATGGCAAGAAATCAATTGTGTGCCTTAAAATCCCATTTGTTAGCAATGAATGATCACTCCTTCATAAAGATGAAATAAACTGCAATCTTTACTTACAATTCTGTTGATTCATGCATTTACAGAATGCAGGCATAATTGCTTATATTCCAGTACATATTAATAACTTCTGGATGCTTCCATGTGTGAGGATGTCTTCGGATTGATCTCACACATATGTCCTCAGCCGAGGACAATGTGGCATATAGGAAGATAGAAGGAGGTGGAAAGAAGCTCAGCAGAGCCAAAAAAAGGGGAAAGTGGGAGGAGTCATCTACTTTGCAGTGTCTATATAGTCTGCAGAGTACATGCCCCTTTTTGTCATCAAAAGGGGACACACTACTCAGTTAATTTGTGACCTGACCATAGAGATGTGTCTACGAGACAGTGTAAGCATGTGTTAGAGTGGTGAAATCCAACAATATATAGCTTCATTTGTAGTTGAATATGTCTGCCTGATTAAGGGTTAAGTACAGGTAATCCAACCACAACCGAGCCCCACATTTCTGTTGCTAAGTGAGACATTTGCTAAGTGAATTTTGCTCCATTTTATGACCTTTTTTGGCCACATTTGTTAAGTGAATCACTGAACAAGTTAAGTTGGTAACATGGTTGCTAAGTGAATTGGGTTTCTCCATTGACTTGGCTTGTCAGAAAGTTGCAAAAGCAGATCACATGACCTCAGGATGCTGCAAATATAATAAATATTAACCAGTTGCCAAGCATCTGAAGTTTGGCCAAGGGGATGTTGCAATGGTACTATTAAGTGTGAAAAATGCTCAAGAGTCACTTTTTTCAGTGTTGTTGTAACTTGGAATGGTCACTAAATGAACTGTTGTTAAGTCGAGTACTGCTCAGTACCATGTTCAAAATGATGGTTATGACCTATAAAGCCCTTCATGGCATCGGACCAGAATATCTCCGGGACCGCCTGCTGCCACACGAATCCCAGCGACCGATTAGGTCCCACAGAGTTGGCCTTCTCCGGCTCCCATCGACGAAACAATGCTGTCTGGCGGGACCCAGGGGAAGAGCCTTCTCTGTGGCAGCCCTGGCCCTCTGGAATCAGCTCCCCCGGGAGATTAGGATTGCCCCCACCCTCCTTGCCTTTCGCAAACTTTTGGAAACTCATCTATGTCGCCAGGCATGGAGGAATTGATATATCCTCAGCTGCCTTGACTTTATGTATGGAATGTTTGGGTTGTATGACTGCTTTTAATAGGGGTTTTTTAAAACTGTTTTTAACATTGGATTTGTATATGATGTTTTATTTGTTGTGAGTCCTCGGAGAGGGGCAGCTTACAAATCTAATAAATAATAATAATGTCCTCAAGTATTAAATCTCCTGAATCGGTTGGGATGATCTCATGACAAAGCGGTACTGTGTGGTGAGTGTGACCCAACTTTGCTCAATGAATTGCTTCATCAGTTCACCTCTTGTACTCAGTATGGACATCGCTGATGCATCTCATTTTGTCTTTCTTCTCCACAGCCCTGCTTTGAAACTGAGATCTCGGAGGTTTTGATCATCAGAAATGAACTGGCCAACGCTCTGAACAATTTACACTGCTGGATGAAGGATGAGTCTGTGAGCAAGAACCTAGTAAGTAAAACTGAAGGGGTGAAGAACAAATGGAAAGCAATGGTTTTATGTTGGATGCGGATGAAAGTCTACGAGGTATATTATTTCACCAAACAGAAGATGGGCTTTCTACTTGTGTCCTTTCAAAACAGGTGAATGCTCCATCTTGGAAGACAAATCTGAGTATTAATGTTTCCATATTCCCTACCTGTTACCCTTCCCATGGTATTTGGAAATTACCAGATCTGTAATTTAATGAACCAGGTTGATATCAGGTTATTGAAATGTGCATGTTCTGGGACAGCTTCCAAATGAGGGTCATACTTTTTCTGCCATCGGAGGAACAAGTTTCAGCTGCTTTTTAAGGATAATTTCTGCACTCCAGTTTAGATTAATTGAAGTCAGGTTGCTTTAGAACAGACTTTCCAACCTACTACTCTTCAAGTAAATCAAAGTATAACCTTCAGTTAATCCTAGTTAACAAAGTATAGTTCAGTTACCTAAAGTTATTGGTTGTTTTCCAGTCAGTATGATCCACAATATAACCAGCAATCTCATCAGTGCATAGTGCAAGAAAAGTTAAAATATTTTAACTGTTATATTTTACATGCATATCAGGCAAATGTAGGAAAATAGGACCTATGGCTTGATTTTTGAGTTCTTTACAAGCTGTTGATTCAATCCTTTAGTAGGAATAACAGTTGTCAAACATACTACATGGGGGGGGGGGGGAGAAGAGAAAAGGGGGTGTCACAAAAAACAGCAATAGCATTAGATTTAGACTTACATACCGCTTCACAGTGCTTTGCAGCCCCTCTCTTACAGAGAGGAAGCTTATTGACCCCAACAATCTGGCTCCTCATTTTATTGACCTTGGAAGGATGGAAGGCTGAGTCAAACTTGAGCCTACTGAGATTTGATCTGCGAAACTGCTGGCAGCCAGTGACCAGCAGAAGTAGCTTGCAGTACTGCAATCTAACCACTGCATCACCGAGGCCCTAACCACTGCACCACAGAGAAAAGAGAACAAATCATCCCATTTATGCTTGGATTTACCCTAACCTGAATGGTTTCTTTGGTCCTACCTATAAAGTTCCTTACAATTTTCAGATAGATTTGCCTTCAACAGAATGTTTAAAGTTCCATATTTGACATAAAGTCAATGACATTGCTCCTTCATGCCCTCAAAGCCTTGAGGAATGTGTGATAAAGGCCAAACATTTTGGCCTTTCCCCCTTAATTTTGTTATTAAATTTACATATAGTTGAGTTGCAGTTGTTTGATGGGTATGGGGAAAGTTGGAGGTTTAAAACGTTGTACTGTAATAGGATCATTCCATTCCATTAAGGCAGTCCTTCCATTCCTTAACCGTCTGCTCCAAATGTAAAAACCACACTCTTCACAATTCCTAGGACTTCTAAAATTGATCACACTCTCCCTTCCATGATGTAGTCTACTATGCTTCCTGGAGGGCAAGTGTATACACTGTGTATGTGTATACGTATGTAAGTAGAGACATGAACATAACTGCTACTCACTGGTCCATTCGAGCGGTGGGAAAAGGAAGCATTGTATGTTTGGTTTTTAATAAGGGCTTTTGGTAATTTAAATATTAGATTTGTTTTATGCCGTTTCTTGTTATTGTTGTTAGCCGCCCCGAGTCTACGGAGAGGGGCGGCATACAAATCTAATTTTTTTTTTTTAAATGTCAGTGGCCAGGCTGCCTGAGAGATCCCTGGCACTGTAGGCCAGCCAGGCAGAGATATCTTGCCAAGCCTCAGAATAAAGAGCTGAAGTCATTATTCAAAGTCCTGCCTCTTCATTCCACCCCGCCCCTCCCCAAACATAACACTGGCGATGAAGGTGGGATCTTGAAGAGAACAAAGGACAATGAAACTGAGCTTGGCATCCACGTGGCATCGGCAATCATCACAGAAGCTGAAACGCTGCATTGGCACCCAAGATGACCATGCATGCCCCACCACCTCCATTCAACCCAGCAAAGAGAGCTTGGAAAAATATATGTTCTGATTTCAGAGCTGGGGTGGCACAGTAGGTAGAGTGCTGTACTGCAGGCCACTGAAGCTGACTGTAGATCCGAAGGTCATTGGTTCAAATCGCATCACCGGCTCAAGGTTGACTCAGCCTTCCACCCTTCCGAGGTGGGTAAAATGAGGACGAGGATTGTGGGGGCAATAGGCTGGCTCTGCTAAATAGTGCTATTGCTAACATGTTGTAAGCTGCCCTGAGTCTAAGGAGAAGGGCGGCATAAAAATTGAATAAATAAATAAATAAATTCCCTGGAAGCCAACCAGACAAGAGAAAGAAAGTGCTTTTCCTGAACGATAGCAGACCTGAAGTCATCAATCTGGCTGAAGCACCATCTGGACCAGATCAAATACAGATGGTGCCGTGGCTGATATTATAGGAATCACTGTGAGCCCATTATGCATCAGTATCTTCAGTAATGATCATACTTGTAAAGCACGAACACAAAGCAAGAGGAAGGTGAGACAATAAACCTCAATAAACAAAGCGCTCTATGAAAAACCGTGGCTCACTGGGAATTCAGGAACATAGAAGAAGCCATGATAAACAGACTCTATTTGGACTGAGAGACCTCCAGGTATAGAGAAGGCTGCTATCCAAGCCTAAGCTCACATTTAAAATAGCATTAGGGGAAGCTAGAGCGTTTGAAGTCCACCAACAAAACAGTTGTGGCCATCCAAAAACCAGAAAACATAAATGTGCCACAAAGAGCAGTCACTGTGCATCAACTGGGAGACTGAAGACTCCACCAACGAAGATGAAATCCATCACCTAAGGTTAGCTCTGGCCCAGCTCCTGCCCCAAGGAATGTGCAGGTGGATGTGGGGGAGACATCCACATGTTGCAGGCCTGTTTTGCTCCCGATGGAATCTGCCGATTGAGCCTCCTCTGACCAAGGAAGTATGAGTGACAGGGAAGAGAGGAGTTTGGCAGACAGCCCGGGAGGAGATCAATCATCTGTATCATCCTTGGATTCTGAACAAGAATTAATGACACATCCACGCATGCATAGAGTGATGCATAGGAGACAACAACTGAAGGATTATTACAAGAGAAAATGAGGCCACCTGTGGCTGGGTGGGGCTCCAGTAATTAGGGCTGCTGCTATAAATAGCAATGTGTGGGTTTGGCCGTTGTGAAAGAGTACCTGATCACAGTTCTTCAGGAATCGTGTGCTGCTGTTTTCTGGACTTTGTTTGTTGATTTTTCACGCCTTTGAAACCACAGCAGAGCAACATGTGTGTGTGTGTGTGTCTCACTACGTTGGAAGAAGAAGGGGCGTGAAGTTTCTTCACAGCTGCTAACTAAGTACTTAATGATTGCTTAAGGGAAATTGTACAGACTACCCGGTTGTTTTGGAATGAGTGCTCTTTGCAATACGAAAAGAGTGCTTTGTTTATTTTAAATTTCATGATAAGGAACATTGTTTTGAATTTTCAAACGTGTCTGTGTCTGAAATTTGTACCCTTGAATTTTCGGGAGGCTCCTACCAGAGAGCCCGGCAGAACATAAGATTTGAAGGGAGAGCAGGAAATTCAGAGAAGTGAGATAGACACTCATTTTGTGCTGGCTACAGGGAAACCATCCCAGAACAAGCTGCTGATTCCTGGACTCAATCTGCCAAAGATGCAAGAGAAGAGGTCACACCACAAGAGTGTGCTGAGTCAACCAGCCAGCCCTGTACCAGCAACTGCAGACACTGAGGCAGCCAGAAGGGCAATCCAGATTCAGAAAATCACAAAACCCAAAAAACAGACGTCGGGAGATACGAGCTGCAAACACCAAAGAAACACAACAAACAACCATAGGACATTCCAGCATGCCCAACTAAAAAAAATAAAATAAAATCCATACCATGGTCCTCATAGATATGGAGGTGGACACAGGGTCATTCCTGACCATTGTGTCCTGGAAGACCATTAAAAAAGGCAGTCCCAGGACTGGAAAAAGAGTTGCTGAAGCCACAGAGGATGGTGTTAAAAGACTATCAAGGGAACTGTATCCCTGCCCTAGGGATAGGATCCATTCAACTCTAGTTTAAAAAGTTCATCAGATAGCTTGCAGATGATCATAGTGGACAATGACTTGCCAAGCTTTTTGGGATTGGAGTGTTCTAGTCTCTTGATTTAGGAGTGACAAGCATCCACACAGTCCAAGACGACAGAATGGAGGCCTTGATGAAGGAATTCACAAATACTGTATATTTGAGTGAAGCTTGGGTCACTACATGGGAAACCCATCTCTTCCAAGCTAGATCCCAATGTAGCCCCCATCTGAATAAAGGCAATGAAGGTCTCCCCCTTGCTCTCTGGCTCAAAATAGACAGTCAACTAGACAAGACTAGAATGACTAGATGGACAATTTTCTTGGCAGTATATTCATTCATTCATTCATTCGATTTTTATGCCGCCCTTCTCCTTAGACTCAGGGCAGCTTACAACATGTTAGCAACAGCACTTTTTAACAGAGCCAGCCTATTGCCCCCACAATCCGAGTCCTCATTTGGAAGGATGGAAGGCTGAGTCAACCTTGAGCCGGTGATGAGATTTGAACCGCTGACCTACATATCTACAGTCAGCTTCAGTGGCCCGCAGTACAGCACTCTACCTGCTGTGCCACCCTGGCTCATATAGCTATAGACCAGCGGTTCTCAACTTGTGGGTCGTGATCCCTTTGGGGGTCAAAGGGCCCTTTCACAGGGTCACCTAAGACGTCAGAAAACACATATTTCTGATGGTCTTTGGAACGAGACACCGCTCCTCTATCTGTATTTAGGCGAGTCCACCCACATTGTGAGTTCGGTTTTTTCCCTCTGTAATATTTTGAGTGTCTTTGTGATATTTCGGCGAAATCACATCCACCATCTTCAGGATGAAGTTATTGGCTTTGTGATGCTCTGAGTATACTATTAAATTCAGCCTGAAGATGGCAAATGTGATTTCGCCGAAACATCTCAAAGACACTCAAAATATTACACAGGAAAAATCTGAACTCACAACAATCTACATATATATCCAAGGGGTGGCCACACAGCACAGGAGGAGGCAAACTGGCAGCGAGTTAAATTAGAATCCACTCATGAGTTTCCTAATAATGTTATTATTTTATGGTTGGAGGTCACCACAACATGAGGAACTTATTAAAGGGTCACGGCATTAGGAAGGTTGAGAATGTCTGCTATAATAATACACCGTCCAGGCAAAGACATGTCATGTAGATGCCCTCAGCCGATACCTTCTCCCAGACCTCATTGAAGACCCAGCCCCCATTGCAACCATCCTGCTCATCGAGGAATTTGCAGCCAGCCTGGTCACAGCAACTGAGATAGTGAAAGACAAAACTTTGCCAAAAGTTCTGAACTGGTTGTGGCTGGGGTGGCTGGAGGGGTCAGTGGGGGGAGGGAGGAATTCAGGCCATTTGTAACAAAACAATATGAGTTGTCAGCTCAAGTTGGATGCCTATTATGGAGGGATTGAGTGGTTGTGCTACACAATTTGAGGAAACAGATATTAGAAGCATTATACATGGGGCATCCTGGTATTGTCCAAATGAAGGCATTGGCCAGGAGTTATGTTTGGTGGCCAAAATGGATAGGGAAATAACAGAATGGTTTGCGACTTGTACACCATGCCAGGAATCCAGACCAGCCTCACCCAGGGCACCCACAAGGGAATGGGAGAAACCAAAAGGACCATGGTTGAGAATACACATTGATTTTGTAGGAACAGTGTTCTGCCGGCGTGTCTCAACCGCCTGTAATTACAGGGTAATTAGTCCAGGAAGACACACACCACACGATAAAAGGAAAACCCAAAAGTTTTTATAAACAGAAAAACAGAAACAGATCCCTTTTAAAATGTCAAAGGGATTTTCTGGTACACACAAGGCACAGGTTAAATGCAATCCAATTGCTCACACAATAACTGGGAAATTGAGTCCAATTCTAAAGTCCAGAGAGTCCACACACACAATCCTAAAGAGCAAAAACCACGATCTTTGACGAAACAATGAATCAGATAAATTGCCATGAGGCTAAAACACCAGGCTGCACTTTTATCTGTAGCACTAATTACAGCAGCCCCACCCAACCATAGGTGGCCTCATTTTCTCTTGTAATAATCCTTCAGTTGTTGTCTCCTATGCCTCACTCTATGCATCCGTGGATGTGTCATTAATTCTTGTTCAGAATCCAGGGATGATACAGATGACTGATCTCCTTCTGGGCTGTCTGCCAAACTCCCCTCTTCCCTGTCACTCACGCTTCCTTGGTCAGAGGAGACTTCGTCTATTGGGAGCAAAACAGGCCTGCGGCATGTGGATGTCTCTCCCACATCCACCTCCACATTCCTTGGGACAGGAGCTGGGCCAGAGCTAACCACAACAAACAGTTCAAGGCCAAACATTTTTAATTATGATGAATGCATATTCAAAATGCCTTGAGGTAATCCTAATGACAACAACAATGGCCGAAGCAACCATCAGGGTGCTACAGAGAATTTCCTTCACCTAAGGGCTACCAGATGTTCTGATCTCTGACAATAGGGCACAATTCACAGCAAAAGAATTCGAATCATTTTTAGCAGAGTAGGGGATCTGACCCTGGTTGCACCTTTTCATCCAGCCAGTAATGGTCAAGCAGAACAAATGGCTCAGTCCACTAAAGAATCATTAGCTAGAATGGACCCCGGGAACTGGCAAACCAAAATAGACCGATTCCTGTTAGCACAGCAGCACATAACCTCTAGTGCAATCACAAACCGGAGCTCGGCAGAATTATTAGTGGGTTGCAAATGAAAGTCACAACTAGACAAGCTACACCCAAATTACAATCATTTAGCACGGGGTGGGGTGGGTGTCTAGTCTATGCCCACAACTATACATATGACCCATCCTGAGTCCGGGCTAAAGTAATTGCCATCACTGGCTCCTGGTCATACTAAGTAGAACTAGAGGATGGGAAGATTTGGAGGAAGCCTATAGATCAAATCCGGGGCTAGATAGAGAAATCTAGCCTAAGACAATCAGAAGATACTCTGCCACAAGCAGCTTCCAAAACACCTGCAGAATTGGACAATATTTCACCCTGGACAGCATCTGGAACAGCCATTGAAAGTGATCTACCTCTTAACGAACCAAAAACCCTACTTAATGAACCAAGGAATTTACTGACAGCAGCAGAAGCAGGCCTGACTGCACAGACTGCCGCCTTGTGAATAAATGTATAAATATGGTTATGAATGCATGAAATGGTTACGAATACATGGGGACAGTAGGGATAGTAGGCACATTGGTGCATTTATGCACACCCTCTTACAGGCCTCTTAGGAACTGGATGAGATCAATGGTAGACAGTCTAAGGTTAAAGTTTTGGTGTTTGAGGGAAGAAACCACAGATTCACTCTGCTGCTGAAGTCGTATTTTCGGCAATCGAGTTTGTAGCGATTTATATTAAGCTTATATCTATTGTGTGGTCATGCATTGTTGTGGTTGAAGCTGAAGTAGTAATTCACAGATAGGACATTGTGGCAGATAATTTTATATGCTACACTAAAGTCAGATGACAGGCAGACTAGCTCTAAATTGTCTAAGCCCAAAGTTTTAAGTCTGATGGCATAAGTGTTCTGTTGTGAACAGAGTAGTGGAGGATATTTCTGGACGTTCTCAATTGTATTGATGTCCAATATGTAGCGCAGGTTTCAGACAGATGAGCTGTATTTGAGAATTGGTCTAGCAAATGTTTTATATGCTCTAGTTAAAAGTACAATATTAGAAGAGAAGAAGCTACACAGGATTAAGTTAACCACACTTAATGCCTTTTGGGCAATGTTGTTACAGTGGGGCCTGGCACTTAGATCATTAGATTATCCAACTTAGATCATCCAAGGTCCTTTACAAAGTGAGGATTGCCTACAAGGTCATGACCATCTAGCTTGTACTTATGTTCTGATTTTTATGCCAATGTGTAAGACTGAGCATTTGTTGGTTGAGATTTGAAGTTGCCATTTGTTCTACCATTATGACACATAGTCAAGGTCTGTTTGAAGAGTAGCAGTACTGTCGGTGGTATTGAATAGTTTTACATCATCAGCAAAGAGAATGCAGTTGCTTTTAATATGATCGCAAAGGTCATTTATGTAAAGTATAAAGAGTGTTGGCCCTAAAATGCTGCCTTGGTGGACACTGCTGTTAACAGGTACAGGATGTGATAGAATGTTCCCAATTTTGACATTTGTTGCCTGTTTGACAGGAACACAGTTATCTGTTTATGCAAAGGTCCATAAGATTTTAATTTTAGAAGTAGTTTGTCTTGTACCACTGAATCAAATGCTGTACAGAAGTCTATGTAAATTGTGTCTATTGCTTTGCCTTGATCGAGTTGATGTTTTTACTGTGTAGGAGTTGCAGATTACAGGATAGATTTTTCCTGAAACCAAATAGTTTGTTAGAGAGTAGATTGTTTGTTTCTAAGCTGAGGGTAACTCCCCTCACCAAGGTAACAGACAGCTTCCCAAGCTGCAACAGAAATACACACTCAAAATGAGTTA